>NW_006203430.1:7538521-7549043 GCF_000334495.1 Tupaia belangeri chinensis
CTGCCGGGATGGGGGGTCTGCGCCCGCGCACTTGCCACAGGGCCGGGACACGGCTTCCCGCGGCAGACCTTTCGGCTTCCCTTTTGCCTACCGTGGCTCCAGTCGCGGCTCTGCGAGGTGGGGCGCAGGTGTCTTGTGCGCCGGGGAGAGGGGCAGTCGAATCTACTGTTGGCACACTCTCTGCTGCACGACTTGCTGCGCAGTGACGGTTGGGCCGGTTAGGAGGCGCAGGCTCTGGGTCAGGGGCTTGGGCGGGGGTCGGGCCGCAGCGCTCCTTCTGCGCCTTGGGGTTGAATTCCACGCAGTGAGTAATTGCACGCCTCGGCATCCTACGCTCTCGGCCAGGCGCGCTGAGGTAGACGACATGCGGAATCACCTCTTGTTTCCTCCTCTTCTGTTCGGTGACTTCCCACTCGTGAGGGACAGACTCCGCCCTTTGGTCTGGAGTTTCTTTCTTGCAAGGTGGTCAGTTAATCTGTGGTGTTTTAAATCTGTACCGTGACGGGCAGGTCTCTTTCTCTTTGTCTAAAACTGACATTGGAAGTAACCTGGTGAATGCTGAGGAGTCTCCCGACTTCACGGTTACTTACTTTAATTTGGTTTCTGCTAGAGTGTCTTTATTCCTAATGGTAATACCTTGCCTACCTTCCTTGCCTATGATTTCAGTATGAACAGAACATGATACGAGACAAGAATACTTAATATTACCTTACTTTTGTTTTTCATTTTAGACTTTGTTTAGTAAAACATGAAGTCCCTTTCGACATATCCGTTTGGAGAACAGCTGTTTATGTGACAATACTTCCATTTACCGTTACCATTTTGAGATCCTTCAACTGGCGTTTTTACCTCTCTAAAATCAGCTTTCCCGCCAAGTTTAGGTTTTGTGGGCAAAGTTTACGGTAAGCTTTGAAAAGTAATATATAAATACCTACATAATTCTGAACTATGTTTTAATATGCCAAAGGTAAATGATTAGTGTTGGAGAAATTTGACAGAGTTTTGGGTTCCACATGTACTGTTGAGTGTATTTAATCGTAGATATACATTTACAACCAACAGTTACACCAAAAATCTTTCGTATACTCAGAAAATTAATTAAATATTAAACCTATATGCAAAATTTGAGCTTTAGGACCAGCAGATGGTCTAGTGGTTATGTCACTGGACTCCCACATGGCCAACACTGGACCTGGTGGCTTGAAACTCATGCTGGGTACATGTGCATGTGTGCCCAAGATCCCAGAAGGGGAATGCAGGAGAATGGAGTGCAGCCTGGCCATCTTCCTAGGGGGTGATTTCTCTCTTCCTCTCACTGTGTTTGTGTATCTCTCTTTCCTGCTGGCGCACTTGGCCTAAGGCAAAAAAAGCAAAAATTGAATTTTAAGGAAATAGCAAGAAAAATGACAAAGATGGCTTACTGTTCAAATATGGTAGGAAAGGGACCAGCAGGTGGCATGGTGATTAAAGGCACTGGACACTCCCATATGGCTGACCATGGTTCGAGTCCTGGACCTGGTGGCTTGCTTTTTCACTTTCCCTCTTTCTCTCTCTCTCTTTCTCTGTGTCTCTCTCTGGTCAAATTAAAAAAAAAATGAGTGAATAAATAAAATTAAAGAAATCATTAACAAAACCAAATATGGTAGGAAAAAAGATACTGTGTTGTCTTCACTTGTGATGTTGAAGGAACGAGTAATGCAATATAGAGGGAAGTTTTAGGGAATTTTCCCTTCTTAGAAAAGCTTTAGGAATGTGGTATGTTTACAGCAAGAGTAATCATTTCTGGAAATGAGAGACTAGCTATATTACATCTAGGGGAATCTTTCAGTGGCTTGTGTTACCATCGCACCCATATCAAAACTATTGAAGCACTTCGTGCTTTGTACCTTAATTGGTAGGGCATGATAGTTCCCTTAAGAAAGCTGCTGTATTTATTTTTGCATTCTTGGTGCCAAGTAGAGTGTCCGTCATGATTTATGTTTGAAAATGATTGTATGAATGATCTTTGTGTGTCATACTTGTATTTTTTTTTTTTTTTTTTAATTTGGCTAGACTAGACTCAGGCAAGCTAGTTAAGACTTGAGAACAGTTCAGATTAAAAAGTGATGGGTGGAGTGAGCTGGTGACATGGTGGTTAAGGAATGGATCCCACGTGGCTGACTATATGGTTTGAAGCCCAGGCCCAGCGACTTGAAAAACACTCTGGATATACATGCGTGTGCATCCAAAATCCTGAAAGGAGAGAGAGATGGAGGGAAAAGGATTGCAGTGTGAACATGCTTCACGGGGGTTTGATTTCTTGCTTTCTCTGTTTCTCCATATTTCTCTGATGAGTGCACATGCCCTCTGGGAAATTAAAATTAGTAGATAAATAAAAGGTGATGGGTGGCTGACTTTGGGAATATTGAGACTCCAGAGATGTATTTGAAGTTACTGGCATCAGAATTTGGTAACTAATTGAAAGAGAAAGAGGAATTAAAGTGGTCTGAAGTGATTTGACTTGTATAGCCAGTGAATAGGGATGATTTGTGGGTCAAGACTAAAGGTAAAATGGGACCAGCAGTTAGTGTAGTGGCTATGGCACTGGACTCCCATGTAGTCGCCTGTGGTTCAAGTCCCGGACCTGGTGGCTTCACCTCATGCCGGGTGCATGTGCGTGCGTGCCCAAGATCCCGAGAGGAGAATGGAGGAGAAGGGATTGTGGTGTGGCCATCCCCCCAGGAGGTGGTTTCTCGCTTTCTGTCTTTGTCTTTCTGGCAATCGCATGCACCCTATAGCAAAAACCTCTCCAAAAAAAAGACTAAAGGTAACAGGAGTGGGTAAAAGAAAGATAATGAGCTTTTTTTTTTTTAAAAAAAAAATTTATTATTATTATTATTACTAATAACAGAGAAAGAGAGAGAGAGGTAGAATGTGAGAAAGCAATCTGCCAGGTCCAGGACTTAAGCTGTGATTGACTATGTGGGAGCTCAGCACCTTAACCACCACACTATCCTCTGGTCCCAGTCTTTTTTTTTTTTTTTTTTAATTGCCAGGGGGTGTAACTGGCTACATCACAATCCCTTCTCCTTCATTTTTCCATCTTGTTGGAATTTTGGATACATACATGTACCTGGTGTGTTTATGTGGGATCCAGCTCCCTTTACCACTAGACTATGGACAAACCTGTTTTTATTTTCCATTACACCTGAGGGGTAGTGCATTCACGGGTGAAGTAGATGTCAAAGAGCCATTTGGAAATACACGTCTAGAACTCAGGATTGAAGTCTAGGTTGAAGTTGAAAAAGCACCTATTGGGGGCTGTTTTTTCTCTTCTTCTCTTGTCACTTTTTCTCTAGTGAGCACATGTGCACTCCAACAAAATTTAGAAAAACAAAACTCCCTTATCTCATATTTTGCTTGTAAAAGTTTTTCAAGTTGAACCATGGGCCAGTGTTGGCTTGTGGGTTCTCTGTCAGCAATATGGTTTTTGCTGCTATTTTCTAGACTTGGTCATCTGTGAAAAACTTTTACCATTTTGCCTAGTTCATGTCAACTGTACTTTAACTTAAAATTTTTCTTTGAATGGGCTCTTATTTATTTATTAAAGACATTTAAAAAGGTATATTTAAAAATAAAATTTCCAAAGGGTATATTTGCTTGCCAGAGAGAGACAGACAGACATTCAGAGAAGGGGAAAAAGTACTGCACGTGAGGAATGGTTACTCTGCAATCCCTGCTCTGTTTCTTCATCCCATTGGGATTTGGGGCGTGCACACACACACACACATATGTCTGGGATGTTTCTCAAGATGCTAAATTTGGGGGAACCAGCAGTTAGCGTAATGGCTATGTCGCTGGACTCCCACGTAGTCGACCGCGGTTCGCGTCCCGAGCCTGGTGGCTTAAAACTCACGCCGGGCGCGTGTGCGTGCGTGCCCAAGATCCCGCGAGGAGAATGGAGGAGAAGGGATTGCGGCGTGACCATCCCCCCTGGGGGGTGATTTCTCGCTTTCTGTCTCTATGTCTCTCTCTGTCTGTCTGATGAGCGCACGCGCCCTATAGTGAAAAATCTCTCCAAAAAAAAAAAAAAAGATGCTAAATTTGGGGGAACCAGCAGTTAGCGTAATGGCTATGTCGCTGGACTCCCACGTAGTCGACCGCGGTTCGCGTCCCGAGCCTGGTGGCTTAAAACTCACGCCGGGCGCGTGTGCGTGCGTGCCCAAGATCCCGCGAGGAGAATGGAGGAGAAGGGATTGCGGCGTGACCATCCCCCCTGGGGGGTGATTTCTCGCTTTCTGTCTCTATGTCTCTCTCTGTCTGTCTGATGAGCGCACGCGCCCTATAGTGAAAAATCTCTCCAAAAAAAAAAAAAAAGATGCTAAATTTGGGGGAACCAGCAGTTAGCGTAATGGCTATGTCGCTGGACTCCCACGTAGTCGACCGCGGTTCGCGTCCCGAGCCTGGTGGCTTAAAACTCACGCCGGGCGCGTGTGCGTGCGTGCCCAAGATCCCGCGAGGAGAATGGAGGAGAAGGGATTGCGGCGTGACCATCCCCCCTGGGGGGTGATTTCTCGCTTTCTGTCTCTATGTCTCTCTCTGTCTGTCTGATGAGCGCACGCGCCCTATAGTGAAAAATCTCTCCAAAAAAAAAAAAAAAGATGCTAAATTTGGGGGAACCAGCAGTTAGCGTAATGGCTATGTCGCTGGACTCCCACGTAGTCGACCGCGGTTCGCGTCCCGAGCCTGGTGGCTTAAAACTCACGCCGGGCGCGTGTGCGTGCGTGCCCAAGATCCCGCGAGGAGAATGGAGGAGAAGGGATTGCGGCGTGACCATCCCCCCTGGGGGGTGATTTCTCGCTTTCTGTCTCTATGTCTCTCTCTGTCTGTCTGATGAGCGCACGCGCCCTATAGTGAAAAATCTCTCCAAAAAAAAAAAAAAAAGATGCTAAATTTGAGACTTGATCTATGGGGGAGGGCATGTGGGGTTCAGCTGCCTTAACTACTCGGCCATGGAGTTAAGGCAGAATGGGTCCCTTTTTAAAAACTGCGTACTCATCCTTAACAATAATTTCTGAAAACTTGGGCTACATTCTGTTTTTTCTGTTCCATGTGAAATGAGTTTGTTACTGTCAACCATTTAAACCATTTAAATACACCCTAAAGTCATCTGCATGTCTTGTCAGTGTTATGGTGTTATGCCATCTTTATTTTCTTTACTAGGTAAGTTTGTGGTAATTTGTATTCCTTGCTACACCAAGCCAAGGATAAATTAGGCAGTGTGGTACTTCATTATTATGTTAATTATAAAAGATAAGTTTAATGTTTGATGTTTGAATTCTCAGTTACAAAGTAGCAAAATATTCTGAGAATTACTTCAGTATATTTGCCAGTATATCCCCTCTTAGTAATATTCTAAAACATTTGATTTTTTCCTTAAGATTTGCAAATTTTATAATATTCGTGAGACTTATAATCATTTGAAAGGTTTTTTTAGTAGCATTCGATGCATAAAAATACTTTTATTATTGCAGTAAGATGGAAGATTTTCGAGGGATTGCGGAAGAGTCATTTCCAAGTTTTTTAACCAATTCATTACTTGGTAATAGTGAAATGTTGGAAAATGTCACTTTGTCTTCAAATCTTGGCCTGCCTGTTGCTGTTTCAACACTTGCTAGAAATAGACCTAGCACTGATAACAGGTAAGATACGTCTGAACAGAATTTCTTTTTCGGGCTCATGAAACCTACAGTGTACTGATATTTACATAAAATTTCTCACTTAAGCTTGAACTTTTTGCTTTGTCTGTGAGGGAGATGGCCAAATAGGTAAAATACATATAGAAAAGGTAGAACCACAGTTCCTTTCCCTCATTTATTGTTACATTAGCAGTGTGTAGCTTGGGTAGGTTTGGGATTTAAGCAGCACTGATCTATTCTGGTGCTGATTAAATTAAATTTAAAATTTTTTTTTTTTTTTTTTTTAAGAGATTTTTTGCTCTAGGGTGCATGTGCTTGCCAGGAAGACAGAGAGACAGAAAGCAAGAAATCACCCTTTAGGGGGATGGCCACACCACAATCCCTTCATCATTCTCCTCTCAGGATCTTGGGCATGCATGTACACACACCGGGCCTGAGTTTAAGCCTCCTGGTCTGGGACTTGAACCTTACAGCTACATGGGAGTCCAGTGACATAGCCATTTCTCCAACTGCTGGTTCCTAAATTTTTAATTTTTGTATTAAAATTTTTTTTCTTTTTTCGTCTTCAGTGTTCTTGATTTGTATTATCTCAATCTTACTAATTACTGGTTACATAAACCAATTTCTTTTAGTGAAGGTCATAAGGGAAATTAATCCTGTGAGTATAAGAGTATCTCATTAAATCCAGGACCAGCAGATGGTGTAATAGTTACGTCGCTGGGGTCCCACATGGTTGACTGTGGTTCAAGTTCCAGACCCAGTGACTTGAAACTTATGCCAGGTGCGTGTGTGTTTGTGTGTGTGTGCCCAAAATCCTGAGAGGAGAGTGGAGAAGGGATTGTAGTGTGGCCGTCCCCCCTAGGGGAGCATGATTTCCTGCTTTCTGTCTGTCTGTCTGGTGAACACACACACTCTCTCGGAAAAAAATCTCTTATGAAAAAAGTAACTCATGAAAAACAAGTGCAGGAATGTAGAGCTGTGTCACATGAAGGGACAGGAATTGGAATCTGGGAAGCCATCAGGACTTGGGTTTCTGTTTTTCTATTCTACTTCTCTTTGTCATTCTCTTTTCTCTTTCAGAATGCTGACATTATGTTCTTTTCTGTTTCATGTTGCAGAATATGGCAACACAAACTCAAGAGACATCTATGAATTCCTTTTTCTTTTTTTTTGGTCGAGATTTTTGCCTTAGGGCATGTGTGCTCACTGGAGAGACAGAGACAGTGAGAGGGAAAGTGAGAAATCACCTCCCGGGGGAGGCCATGGGGCAGTTCCTTTTCCTCCATTCTCCTCCTGGAATCTTGGGCATGCACACCCCACATGTCCGGTGTGAGTTTCAGGCCACTGGGTCTGGGACTTGGACTGCAGTTGGCCATGTGGAAGTCCAGCAAGGTAACTGCTATGCTATCTGCTGGCCCCTTATGAATTACATTTCTGTCTAGAAAAAGAGGCTATCGATCTTACTCTTAAAACCTCATGAGTTAGTGGTCCAGCTGGATTAGGTATCCATCCCAAATTCATTCACTTATTACAAGATTTTGGATCCTTGGGTGTGTTTAGAGGTATCACAGGCTCTCTCTTTTTACTGTACTTGTATGGCTGTCTTTCTCTTTCAACTTCAGTGTGTCATATACTCCTAAGGTGACTTTCTTTGCTCTTTACATTCTAATAATTTTGAGTTTCTGAAGTCAAGTTTCTCTTTTTTAGGAACTAAACCAGGTTTTTATTTTTTTTTAGAGAGGTTTTTGCTATAGGGTGCATGCACTTGCTAGAGAGACAGGGAGACAGAATGTAAGAAATCACCCCCAAGGGGATGGCCACACTGCAATCCCTTCTCCTCCATTCTCTTCTCAGGATTTACGTGCCCGGCGTGTTTTAAGTCACCTGGTCCAGGATTTGAACTATGGCTGACTAAGGGAGTCCAGCGATATAACTATTATACCACCTGTTGGTTCCCCAATTTTTATTTTTATTTTTAAATTCCAATTTTATAACCAGAAAAATTGTCAGGTTAATTATACCTTATTTTGTATCTCTATTTTGTATCTCTAGATGTGATGTGTGTAGTTTATACATCCATTACATATAGAGCCTTGAATAATGTATAAGTTTGACTGTGCTTGACTATCTAACCACTTTCATGTCTCCTCTTAATTTAAACATTTGGCGAAGCGCATCATCTTTACCTTTGGGATAAAAGTCTGGGTTATCTCTCTAAAACCTCTTTTATTTTAAGATTTCCTTGACTGTATTAATGAATACAGGTAATCTCCCCATTCCTGATTACAGATTTCCAAAGGATGATGATTTTGAACACTGGGAGTCTTATTAGTTAGTTTTAATGTCATACAACCTTGTGTCATGGCTAGTTTTAAATGTGTGTAATCCCTAACAAAACTAATTTTTTTTCCTCCTTTGGGCACAGGTATCCTGATATTCAGGCATCTTACTTGGTAGAAGGGAGGTTTTCCGTTCCATCAGAGTCATCTCCCAGTAGCCAGAGCGATGCTGAACCAAGAGAGAGGTTACAGCTTAGTTTCCAGGATGATGAGTGAGTTCATACTTTGGTTTGCTTGCACTGTGTTAATGAGTTTTAGTCTTATGAAAAGGGAATGTGTAATTGTGTCTTGATTAATTCTAAGACTCTAACAGTTTTCTTTATGTGTTTTAATATTTTTAGGGTTTTATAACATTTTTTTCTAATTCTGAAAGTAAGATGTGTTCATTGTCGAAAAAGTAGAAAATATGGAAAATTATTAGGAAAACATTATAGGCCTGAAATTCCACTAGCTACAGGATAATGATTGATTACATTTTTATATTTTCCAGACCACTTTTTTAAAAAGAGATTTTTTTTTTCTGTAGGGCGCTCGCCAGAGAGGCAGAGACAGAACCACATTCCCTTCTCCTCTTTTCTCCTCTTGGGATTTGGGGCATGCACACACACATACACACACATGTGCCCAAGCATGAGTTTTAAGCCACTGGGTCTTGGACTTGAGCTGTGGTCGACTATGTGGGAGTCCAGTAACCATTTCATGGTAACCATTATGCCATCTGCTGGTCCCACAGACTGTTTTTTTTTTTTTTAAATTGCCATAGGGCACATACATTTTCCAGAGAGAGAGAGGGTGAGAGGGTGAAAGCACCTCCAGCTGGGGTGTAGTTACACTTCAATAATTTCTTCTCCATTTCTCTTTCATTTTGAGATTTTGGGCATATATGCCCAGTATTTTTCAAGCCCTTAGAGCTGAGATTTGAACCATGCAGTGGCAAGGTAGTTAAGGTGCTGAATTCCCACATGACTGACTACAGTTCAAGTTATGGACCTGGTGGCTTAAAAATCATGCTGGGTGTGTGTGTGCCCAAAAATCCCAGGAGGAGAATGGAGAAGAAGGATCCTACCTGGGGAATGATGTCTCACTTTCCCTCTCTCTGTCTGTCTCTTTCTGGCAAGCACATACACCCTATTCCAGAAACTTAAAGGTACCTAAAAGCTGCATAGACTGTTTATAACTTTAACAAATCGATATATTATGTTCATCTTTCAATTACAATTAATATAAGTTTGTATCGTAATGGCTGTACATTCAAATCTGTACTGGGCATTGAGATTATTACAATTTTGCTATTATAAGTGTAGCTAACTTCTTAATTTCTATGTATACATTTATGCATGCATATTACACACCTGGTATTGGGTTGTCAGAAAGTCATGGTGCATTTTTGCCTAGAAATGTAGAAAAAGTACATTATAACTTTTCCAACTACCTGATATATATACTTTTTTATTGCCAGAAGGTTCATGTACTTGCTAGAGAGAGACAGAAAGACAGAGGGAGAAAGTACTCTCTAACTGAGGTGTGGCCATGCCAGAAACCTCTCTCCTTCATTTCTTAATTGTGTCAGGACTCTGGGTGCACATGCAAGTAATTTTGGTGTGTTCCCCAAGCTGCTGGGACTGGGACTCAAACTGCAGTCAACCATGTGGAATGTGGCTCCCTTTACTGTGAGGCAACAGGGCTGGCCTGAGATTATTTTTCTATTTTATTGTTTTTTTTTTAAAGAATTATTTTATTTAACTTTATTATTATTTAAAAAAAAATAATTTTATTGGGACCAGCAGTTAGCGTAATGGCTATGTCACTGAAATTCGATGTAGTTGACCGCGGTTCAAGCCCTGGACCTGGTGGCTTAAACTCATGCTGGGCACGTGTGAGTGTGTGCCCAAGATCCCGAGAGGAGAATGGAGAAGGGATTGCGGTGTGGCCATCCCCCCGGGGGGTGATTTCTCTCTTTCTGTCTCTATGTCTCTCTCTGTCTTTCTGGCAAGCGCACACGCCCTATGGCAGAAATCTCTCCAAAAAATTTTTTTTTGCTTAACTTTATCTATTTATTTATTTTAATTTGATTGTATGAGAGAGAGTGAGAGAAACTGAGAAAGCAAGCCACCAGGTCTGGGGTTTGAACCACGATTAGCCATGTGGGAGCCTAGTGCCCTCAACACCACCATGCTACCTGCCAGTTCCATACTATTATTATTTTTTAATGTGACCAGAGTGAGACAGAGAGAGAGAGGCAAAAGTGAGCATGCAAGCTGCCAGGTCTGGAACTCAAACCATGGTCAACCATGGGGGAGTCCAGCACCCTTAACTACCATGCCACCTGCTGGTCCAAGATTATTTTATTAATATAAATTCCAAAGATTTAAATTGCTGAGTTAAAAATATTTCTTTTTTTTTTTCTCTTGGAGAGGTTTTCACTATAGGGTACGTGTGCTCGCCAGACAGACAGAGAGAGACATAGAGACAGAAAGCGAAAAATCACCCCCCCAGGGGGGATGG
>NW_006203430.1:7549344-7551940 GCF_000334495.1 Tupaia belangeri chinensis
ACACACACACACACACACACACACACACACACACAGAAATAGAGAAAGGGAAAGTGAGAAAGCAAGCCACCAGGTCCAGGACTCAAACGGTGGTCAGCCATGTGGGAGTGTCCAGCATCTTAACCTTCACACCACCTGCTGGCCCCCAAAATATTTCATTTTTAAGACCATCAGAAATGAACACATTCGTCTTTAGAAAACTTGTACCAGGGTCAGCAGGTGGTATAGTGTTTAAGGTGCTGGACTCCCAACTGGCTGACCACAGTTCCAGTCTCAGACATGGTGACTTGAAAAATCACCATGTGCATATTCATGTGTGCCAAAAATCCCAAGAGAAGAATGGAAGAAAAGGGATTGTAGTGTGGCCATCCTCCCTGGGGGGATGATTTCTCACTTTCTCTCTCTCTGTCTCTCTATCTTTCCATCATGTGTACGTACCCTGTGGCAGAAATCGCTCTAAGCAAAACGAAACAAAACAAAAAACTCATACCAGTTTATACTCCCTCTCAATGTAATAGAGTACATACTTCTCCAAGCCCAATACAACATTTAATGGTATTATTTTATCTCTGATATTAGAGGTAGAAATAATTTATACTCATGCATATATACATAACAGAAAGTCTGGAAGTCTATAAAACCAAAATGTAAATGGCAGTTATTTCTTGATGGTGGCATTACAGATGAACATTTTCTGTTTCCCTATATTTGTGTTATTTATAAGATTGAACATACTGTAATGTTTATTCATTACTTACTGTGAATTGTTGCTCAGTAGCCTTTATATATTAATAATGTTAACTCATTGTATAATTTTCATTCACTGACTATTTTTGACTGAATGTCAGCTATGTGCCAGGTACTTTTCTAGGTGCTTACAGAGTATCAGTGAAAAAAACAAATGGTAAGCAAAAGGTATTAAAATATGGCAATCTTGGGGACTAGCAGTTAGCATAATGGCTGTGTCGCTGGGCTCCCATGTAGTCGACCGCGGTTCGCATCCCGGACCCGCAAACTTGTCTTAAACTCATGCAGGGCGCGTGTGCGTGTGTGCTCAAGATCTCGAGAGGAGAATGGAGGAGAAGGGATTGTGGTGTAATCATCCCCCCCTGGGGAGTGATTTCTCGCTTTCTGTCTCTCTGTCTCTCTCTGTATTTCTGGCAAACGCACGTGCCCTATAGCAAAAACCTCTTCAAAAAAAAAAAAAAAAGGACATCTTGGGCTAGCTAATGTGATGGTGGTTAACATGGCTGGATGCCCCATGGCCAACCCCACAATTCAAGTCCTGGACCCACAGACTTGAAAAACACACTAGACATGTCTCCAAAAATCCTGAGAGGACAAAGGAGAAGGGATTGTGGAGTGGCCATCACCCCTGTGGGATACATTCTCATTTCCTTCTCTGTCTGTCTCTGTCATGCATGCATACTCCTTGTAGCAGGAAGAAAATGCCAGACTTACAGTGTTAGAAGGGAAAAAGTTTAGAAAAAAATAAACATGATAAAGGAGGGTTATTGGGGCAGCTGAAGGCATGATCAGTGTGGATCTCATGAGGAGGTAAGACATGAGCAAATACTTGAGAGTCAGTTATGTGGACATTCTTTCTGGGAGGAAGAGAAGTTTAGGCAAATGGTGCAGCCAGCACGAAGGCACAAGGCAGGAGCATGCCCAGTATATTCACGGAGCAACAAGTATGTGGGGGACAGGGGACAGGACCTTGATTCTGACTCTGAGTGGTGTGGGAAACTATGAGAGGGTTCTATCTGAAGTATGTCTTTGAAGGCTTATTGTATGGAGAGTGGATTGTACGAGGCAGGAATGGGAGCAGAAAGACCACTCAGGCTGGATTGTCAAGGAGCTTGTGTAGATTGTGAAGAGCTTCGGGTCTGATGCTCAGGGCACTTCAACATTAGGAAGTTGGGAACAGGAAAAGTAGACAAACTTAAGAATTAGTAATCAGAGGTAGGAAGAAAGCAGTATGCCTTGGAATTCATGTCTGGAACATATGTAAAAAGAGAGTCAACCAACTGTGTCAAATGAAATGAGTACCGAGAATTGACCGTTGGAATTAGCATTGTTTAGGTCATGGTAACCCTGACAAGTAGTAAGGTACAGTAGCCTATATAGAGTGAATTTAAGAGCAAATAGGAAATGAGCATTAGAGTCAGTAACCATCTCATGGAGTTTTGATGCACACAGAAGCAGAGAAATGGGGCAGTGAGGGGAAACTGTGGGATTACCAGACAGCATCAGGTGCCCAACTTGAAGGTCATGGTCATGAATGTAGTGTGGGACTATTCAGTGTGATTGTGATGTTTTCTTCAACCACATTCAGCTATAAGGGTTCAGGTAAGAAGTAGGTGGAGACATAGATTTAATCAGATTGTAGTTTGATAAAGGCAGTGAGTACAAGAGAGCTGAGGATACATGGTTGACCTTGGGATTTAAATTGAGAAGGAGGAGAGAGATCAGAAGGGTGAGGGAGAGTGACATGGTGGTGGTAGGGTTGGATTGGAGGCTCAGTGAGGTGAGAGGATTATAGAGTTGTGGTACTAGAGTTGTAAAGGTTAGAAGGTAATTCAAAACTGAAACCTTT
>NW_006203430.1:7551971-7557995 GCF_000334495.1 Tupaia belangeri chinensis
TGGAAGTGGTGCTGAGGGACAAGGAGGGCATGTGTATTCCATCTCCACACCCAGAGATACCAAGGCTGTTGGAAAGATAAGAGTCCACATTTGGCAGAGCTTAGGGGAAAACATGTCTTTACAAAATATTCAGACCTTTATTCAAGCAGTGAAGTGAAAGGAATGTTCAAAGAGGTCTAGATTAGCAGATCTTGCTGACCCAGGACTGTAAATTCTGGAAGGCACCATAGAAGGGTTTTGTTTGTTGTTGGGGAAGAGAGAAGCATGCTGTCTTCTGGGGCTTTGAGTGCCAGCAGTGAGGGCCCTGGTTTGTGGTAGATGTTAAAATCAATTGTAAAGGGCCTCAGGAAATCAGTCCCACTTGGCTTCAAATGAGGAAGAAGGAGCACCTCTCTCTCTCTCTCTCTTTCTTTTTTCCCCTAACTTTCTCATCTCTTTAATTTTCCATTAGGCATCACTCTTATACTCCATAGATACATATGTGTGTGTTTCCTTTTTTAAAAAAACTAAAAATGTTCTTCTTCTTCTCCTTTGTCTGACATAGGCACCCAGGTATATAGTTACAAATTAAATAAAGGCCACAAAAACTTCTCAAGGAAGATTATCAAAAAGAAAAAATCCTCTCCTCCTCCCATGTAACACAGCTGGCTTTTAAGGCATGTCAGTTAAGGGGAAAAAATGTGTCATCCACGGTGACAGGAACACTGGGCCTTTCTCTCTTTGGGTGCTAGCTGAATTTCTAGTAGCAGCCTTGGTAAAATAGATAATTCCTTATTTGTTCTCAGTAAATCTTTTCTTCAGTTTTCCTTCAAACAATACCTTTACTCTCCCATTAGAATATGAAGATTAGTGATCCAAACAGCAGGGTTCTGGACAGGAATCAGTCACTTTAAATCAGATGTTGGATATGAATAAAGAGAGGGAATGATATGGGAGAATGGTAGGGGAAGAGGGTGGGAGAAATGTGTCTTCATTGGACTAGAAACAAGCAAGCTTTTCAGTGTTACTGCCGGCATCTCATGAAGGCCCAGGCTGCCACCATGGTGAGGGCACACAGTGGTGAGTGGCACCAATACCACTGCTGTGGGAATACCATGTGGCTCCCTTCTCCTCGATGTCCTGTAGGTCCATTCTGCACCCGTAACCTGTGCTGCACTCTCAGGGACACCATAGCTTGCTTTATGAAAGAGGTCGACAGCATCCTGGTGCAGCAGGTTCTTTAGGTCTTGGCCATTGACCCGAGGGTAATGGTAAGATTGATCTCTTCCTTGGTGACCACATAATCAACTCTCCTGTTCATGTTTTACCGGTGACTTGGCTTCCTACTTAGGTGAGCTGGTGATCTGCGCAGGTGAACATAAATCAATCTGACTGCTGCATCCAGAGCAAAGCATTTTCGATTTCAGCAGCTGCCGAACCGGAAGAGTAAAATCTCTCTTAAGTAAAAAAAAGACTAATCATTGACATTTCTGTGGTTCTTCCTGGCAGATGTATTTCCTTCTCTGCTTCTGGGCCTTTCTGTTCTTGCTCTGGATTACAGCTTTTTTTTTCCTGCATACTTCATCCACATTTCAGATTTTCCAGCAACCCAATGGTTGTTGGAAAAGTCAAGACATATTTTTTTTCTATGCAAAAACAAGTCATGATTTTTCCGACAACTGAATAGAATCTGGGGTAAGCATGGGTTAGGCCTGATGGTGCTCATCCAGGCTGTTGCACCTTTATGGATATCTGTACTACATTTTAAAGGACTCCAGGAAGTCCCTCTTGCTACTTTAACTTGAAGTTTATGACTTCTTTTTTTTTTTTAATAATTATTTTATTTAACTTTATTTATTTACTTATTTTTAAATTTGATCTGAGAGGGATAGAGTGAGAGAGCAAGAGAGAGAGTGAGGGAAAGTGAGAAAGCAAGCTGCCAGGTCCAGGACTTGAACTGTGGTTGACCATGTGGGAGTCCAGAGCTCCTAACCACCACACCACCTGCTGGCCCTTAAGTTTATGACTTCTTTAAAAAAAAATTTATGGGCTAATAAAAACCAAGGGGTAGCTATAGTTTTGAAGAAGTAGTTTTTCTTTTAACAGTACTTACTTTAGAATACCCTACCCTCGGGACCAGCAATTGGCGTAATGGCTATGCTGCTTGACTCCCATGTAATCGACCACTGTTCAAGTCCCGGACACGGTGGCTTAAACTCATGCTGGGCATGTGTGTGTGTGCCCAAGATCCTGAGAGGAGAATGGAGAAGGGATTGTAGTGTGACCATCCCTCCTGGGGGATGATTTCTCGCTTTCTGGCTCTCTGTCTGTCTCTGTCTTTCGGGCAAGCACACATGCCCTATACCAAAAACATATCCCCCCCCCAAAAAAAACCATTTTATATATATATATATGTTTCATTTCACTGTGTCCTAATTTTTTTCTTTTTGAGAGACAAAATTTTATCACAGATTAATAAATAGATACTTTATAGATTTGTCCAAGGGAACTAACATTATTCTGTTTCATAATAAAAGTTCTATTTCTAGGAAAAACAACTATTTGGAAAGTCAACATTTATCAAATGCATTCATGAAACAGTCAGCTTTTCAAAGTGATATAGCAAGAACAGAAGTGGAGCAAGCTAAAACTACAAAACCCTTTCAGGGCTGCGATCTTTTTGATAGGGTTTCACCAATGGAACAAGTACAAGGTACTGAACTATTAAAAATTATTCCTTAGTATATGTACAACCAGGCACTGCTTAATGACAGGAATATGTTCTGAGAAGTGTGTTAATGGTGTGATAGCCTACTACGAAAATAAGCTCTATGGTATGGTATAACCTGTTACAGTCTTAGGGACCCCTGTAGTATGTGCAGTCCATCATTGACTGAAATGATGTTCTGCAGTGTATCACTGTATTTTAATTTCTTTTTTCATTTTCCCTACTTTACAATGATATGTGTCTTATGTCATCATATCGTTAACTGAAAATATTTTGATTTTGCATATACCTACTAATACTTTTATAGGAACAATTCTCTTAACTGATCTCCTCTTTACTGCCTTGAGTTAAGCCAAAATCTCTTGTCCTTTGAAACCATGTTATCAGATGGCTACAATGAACCGTTAAGATAAGGAGCCTAGGGGCCAGCAGGTGGCATAGTGGTTAAGGTGCTGGACTCCCACGTGGCTGACCACCTTTTGAATCCTGGACCTGTGGCTTGAAAATCACGCTGGGCATGTATGTGCGTGTGCCTGAAATTCCAGTAGGAGGAATAGAGGAAAAGGGATTGTAGCATGGCCATCCCTCCGGGGGGTGTTTTCCCTCTCACTGCTTCTTTCTTTCCTCTTTCTTCTCACTGGAGAACATGCCCTGTGGCACAAACCTTGGGGGAAAAAATGATAAGGAGCCTGTCTCTGTCTCTGTCAGTCTTTCTGTCGAGTGCAGGGCCCCTATAGCAAAAACCTCTCCAAAAAAAAAAAGAGTCGGTATTGATATTTGTTATAATATATGAACCTCTAAAACACATGAGGTGAAAGAAAACAGACAAAAAAGATCAGAAAATATGTGATTCCATTTATTTGTTGGCAAATCTATAGAGACAGAAAGTGGATAAATGGTTGTCAGATATTAGAGGAGGGAATGGGAATGATGCTAATGGCTGTAGTGTTTCTTTTTGGAATGATGGAAGTATTGTAGACTAAACACTGATGATTGTACAGCTTTGTGAATATGCAAAAAAGCCCACAAAAACCCCAGTGAATTATGATTTAAAAGGGTGCGTTTTATGGTATGTGAACTATATATTTTTAAATTCTCTGCCTACTGGGTTCTAGCAGATGGTGTGGTGGTTAAGATGCTGGACTCACACATGGCCAACCACGATTCGAGTCCTGGACCCAGCAGCATGAAAATCAGGCCAGGTGCAGGTGTCCAAAATCCTAGGAGGAGAATGGAGAAGGGATTGCAGCGTGGTCATCTATCCTGGGGTGTGATTTCTTACTTTCCTTCTCTCTCTCTCTTTGTCCTTTTTTGGCAAGTGTACATGCCCTATGGCAAAAACCTAAAAAACAAAACACTCCATATATTGTATCGATCCCTTAGTTTTGATTAGCATAAAATTTTGTTGTACTGGCTTCATCTTTTTTTTTTGAGAGAGATTTTCACTGTAGGGCGCGTGCGCTCGCCAGACAGACAGAGAGAGACATTAGAGACAGAAAGCGAGAAATCACCCCCCAGGGGGGATGGTCATGCCGCAATCCCTTCTCCTCCATTCTCCTCTCGGGATCTTGGGTATGCACGCACACGCGCCTGGCGGGAGTTTTAAGCCACTGGGTCCGGGACGCGAACCGTGGTCGACTACGTGGGAGTCCAGCGACATAGCCATTACGCTAACTGCTGGTTCCCGCTTCATCTTTTTTTTAAGATTGCCTTTTTTTCTTATATTTTAAAATACTAGGTGTAATCTTATTCCTATATATTTTAATATGCATCTCTAAAACTAAGTATATTTCAGGTCAACAGTGGCACAATGGTTAAGGAATTGGGTCCTACATGGCTGACCATGGTTTAAGTCTTGAACCTGGTGGCCTGAGAAACACACTGGGCATATGGGCACACTTGTCGAAAATCCCAAGAGAAGAATGGAAGAGAAGGGATTACAGCATGTCCATCCTCCCAGGCGAGGGTGGTGGGGGGGTGGTGATTTCTCACTTTCCCTCTTTCTCTCTCTCCATTGAGTACACGTGCCCTATGGCAAAAAGGAGGGCATTTTTTACATAACCACAATACTCTTTTTTTTTTTTGAGAAGTTTTTGCTATAGTGCATGTGCGCTCGCCAGACAGAGAGAGACAGAGAGACAGAAAGTGAGAAATCACCACCCCCCCACCACCCTCGCCTGGGAGGATGGACATGCCACAATCCCTTTTCCTCCGTTCTCCTCTCGGGATATTGGGCATGCCCGCACATGCCCCCTGTGCCTGGCGTGAGTTTCAAGCCACTGGGTCCGGGACGCGAACTGCGGTCGACTACGTGGGAGTCTAGCGACATAGCCATTACGCTAACTGCTGGTCCCCACAATACTCTTAATACAGCTCACAAACTTAATTCTTATCATTTGGCATGGCAATCTCTATTGGTTTGCTTGAATTGGGTCTGAGAAAGGTTACTTTATGTTCGGGCATGTTTGTGGTATCTCTCTTGTCTGTGCCCTGTTAGATTGAGCCAGATCAGTGTGTCCCACTCTCTGTTTTGTCGTTTGCTTACTGAAAGTGTTGTCTCGTGTTTCTCTCTTCTTCAGATACCCTACAAAGCAGAAGTTAACTTCAAAATCTTGTTAAATTCATATTCAAGTTGTTTTGAGATTTATAATCTTTTTATATTTCCTACCCTAATATTTTTCAAAGTTTAATTGACCAGTGATGAGTTACTATATTATTATTTAAAAGTGCTTCTGTTTGGGACCAGCAGATGGCATAATGGTTATGTCATTGGGCTCCCACATAGTCGACTGCAGTTCACGTCCCAGAACTGGCAGATTAAATCTCATGCTGGATTCATGTGCATGTGTGCCTCAAATTCCGAGAGGAGAACGGAAGAGAAAGGATTGCGGCATGGCCATCTCCACTGGGGGACTATTCTTGCTTTCTGTCTCACTGTCTCTCTCTGTCTCTCTGGTGAGCACATGTGCCCTATAGCAAAAATCTTTCTTATAAAAAAAAAAGTGCTTCTGTTCTTTTTCAAGATAAAAATGCTTAGTTCATTAAAATTATTTTTAGATATTATTTGGTATTGAATTGATGAAGTAACCTAGTTTCTCAGTTTTTGTTTCTGTTTTCTTAAACAGATTCAACTATTGATTGTTGTTTAAAATCACGGATGGATAATAAGGAACACAAGGTAAACTTACATGTATATGTTACCAATTTCTAGAGTGTTATAGAGGACTAAAAGTTTGTATTTCACATGTGTAAGTTAGTTAGAGTCTTTTATATAGCAGAACTCCAGTTGCTGTAACTTTCTTAAAAATGGATGTTTA
>NW_006203430.1:7558074-7560644 GCF_000334495.1 Tupaia belangeri chinensis
GCTTTTTTTTTTAATAATTATTTTATTTAATTTTATTTATCATTATTATTTTAATATTTCCAGAGAGAGAGAGACAGAGAGAGCGAAGGAAAGAGAGAAAGCAAGCTTCCAGGTCTGGGACTCAAACCTCGGTCAGTTATGTGGGAGTCCAGCACCCTTAACCACCAGGCTACCTGCTGGGCCCTCTAACAGCTTTTTAAAAAATTATTTTTTAATTGTATTTATTATTATTTAAAAAAATTTTTATAGGGCATATATGCTCACCAGAGAGAGACAGAGAGAAAGAGAGAGAGGGAAAATGGGAAAGCAGGTCTGAGACTCGAATTGCTCTTGAGCCTGTGGGAGTTGAGCACTCCAACCACCATGCCACCTGTTGCTCCTAGAGGTCCATGTTTTTAATGTAAAACTTAATGTGTTCTTTGCATTCTAATTCTTAAGGTATTATTTTTTTGAGAGATTTTTACTATAGGGCGACTGCACTCACTGGAGAAACAGACAGAAAGTGAGAACTCATACCTCAAGGGGGATGGCTATATTGCACTCACTTCTCCTCCATTCTCCTCTCAGGATTTTGAACATGCACATGTACACACCCAGAGTGAGTTTCAAATCTCAGCACTTGAATCGTGGTTGGCCACGTAGGAGTTCAGTGGAATAACCATTATGCTATCTGCTGGTCACAAAGTAGTAGTATTTTAATATATGTATATTTAATGTTGCAGTAAAGTGAAGTTGATACTTAGAAGGAAATGTTAAATTTTCTTTTTATTTAAAAAAGAATTATTTATTTAATTTTATTTATTCATTCATTTATTTTAATTTGACCAGAGAGAGACAGAGACAGAGACAGACAGAGAGAGAGAGAAAGTGATAAAGCAGGCCACCAGGTCCAGAACTCAAACCATGGTTGGCCATGTGGGAGTGTCCAGCGCCTTAACCACCACGCCACTGATGGCCCCCAGGGAATGTTAAATATTCTTTATGGACTTTAATTATACTTATTAAACAGACATGGCCATGGTCCCTGAGTTGAGAAGCAGAGAAAGTGATTGTTCCAGTGTAATATGAAAAGTTCTTAGATTGTAGAGTCCAGCTTTTCTTTTATCTTCATTTTCTGTTTTAAGTCTTGTGTTATTAGATTCATTTGTGTATTACTATACTAACTGTATTAATGGGTTCCCCAAACATGTCGCGAACATTTGAGAGAGGTCTTAGATTTTAAGGTTGTCCTATTGGGTGGTCAACTGAGGCAGTTGGCTAAGGGGGAAGGGAAGGTTATTATTGCATGCAGACCAGTGAGCTCTTTGTTTCCTGAGCACACTGGAGCTTGAGAAGGTACTTGTCCTTGTTTAGCCAGGTATTATGCTCTTCAGAGCAGTGAGTATGCTTCTCTTACTCGCCATTTTATTTCTTATAGATTGTTGTGCCCGATGCTGGGAAACAGTTTGAAGACAGGACTCTGACCACTGACTTAAGCCATACTAGTTTATTAGAAAATGAGAAACTTATGTCGTTGGCAAGCTTGGAAGATTCTTCTGGTACTGTACAATAACTTGTGTTTCCATAGTCCTTTCCTTGTTACTCCACTTTGTTCTAGTTTTTTGTTGCCGTTGTGCCAACTTTTAGTCTTTTGCCCTCCCCTTTTCCTCTTTCCTAATGGTCTCCTCACAGAAATAGGCACTTCTGTGAAATGATGGGATTTTAAAACATTATTTTTAGATATGAATTCTGATGTCATTATACTCAGATACTTTCATTCTAGCATTGTAAGAATACAACTCAGTATAAAGCACTATGGTGAGAAAGTGGGGGAAATATTTAACCTCTGCTGTTTTTGAGAGCTCAGCCAAGTGCAGAAAGGGTGAGATAGCTAAACTTCTATTAAGTATTACCTCAGCAGTACAGAAATATGCTTAGGAATAATAGTGGGGTAATAACTTCTGATTGAGGAAGGGATGCATGGAGCTTTCTGGAAAGAGGATGGGGCCTGTGCTAGGACTTAGATACGGGAGAGTAGCACATTTTAGAAAGCAGGAACAACTTCAGCCAAGTTGCCACATTCAGCACACAGGCCATGTTTGAGGAAGTCACTGGTTTTGCATGTTAGGTTTACAACACTGTAGGAGGCTCATTGGTAAATAAACACAAAAATGTAGACTAGGTCCAAGTAATTCATGGCTTAGAATGCCAGGCTGTTGAACTGAGTGGGACAAACACTTTAAATAGCATCATAGCAGTCAGGACAGGCTTTGCTGCCTAAAGAATTTTTAAGCTTTCTTGGATTATGGGTTATGAATACAGAATTATTAACCTGAATTTATCACGTCTATCTTTAATTAGTTTTAATAAACTTGTCTCTTAGAGGTGAGATTGCTAAATCAAAGATTATAAGCATTGTTAAGATTCTTATTGTTTGCAGAGTTAATCTTTTATAAAGGTAGTACCAGTTTATAATATCATTACTATGGTCAAGAGTTTTTGTTGTATCTTATTGCTGAACTGGGTGTTATTACATTGAAAACAGCTGCAGTGTCATCCATCTTTCTTTCTCTTTTATTTCTTTTTTTCTC
>NW_006203430.1:7560655-7572494 GCF_000334495.1 Tupaia belangeri chinensis
GTCTCTCTCATTCCCTCATTATTTTTACTTCTGTGATAGGCTTTTTTTTTTTTTTCTTTTATGGAATTAACCATTCGCCACACTGTATTCTGAGTAGTAGCCTGTTCTTTTCCTGTAGATATGTGATGGTACATTTATCATTTCCTAACTTTTGATAATATCCTAGGTTTCTGAATTTCCTGTCCTCTCAAAGAGGTTAAATATTTAGTTTATATTACAGTGTTTATGTTTACTTAAAATTGTCTGAAATTATAATAGTTTTTTATGTCTGATTTTAAAAAAAAGTCATGTAGGGACCAGCAGTTAGAGTAATGGCTATTTAGCTGGACTCCCATGTAGTCAACTGTGGTTTGAGTCCCAGACCCTGTGGCTTAAACTCACACCGGGTGTGTGTCCATGCGTGGCCAGGATCCTGAGAAGAGAAGGGATTGCAGCGTGACCATCCCCCTTGGGGGGTGATTTCTCGCTTTCTGTCTCTCTTTCTGGTGAGTGCACGCGTCCTATAGCAAAAATAAAAATACCTCTAAAAAAAAAGTCACATAGTCCATTTGACTCATCTTTGTCTTCTCAGTTTTTTTGATTAAGAATTGTTAACAGTTCATGGGACCAGCAGTTAGCGTAATGGCTATGTTGCTGGACTCCCTCGTAGTTGACCGCGGTTCGCGTCCCGGACCCGGTGGCTTAAAACTCACACCGGGCGCGTGTGCGTGCTTGCCCAAGATCCCAAGAGGAGAATAGAGGAGAAGGGATTGTGGTGTGGTCATCCTCACTGGGGGGGTAATTTCTCGCTTTCTGTCTCTCTGTTTGTCTGGTGAGCGCACGCACCCTATAGCAAAAACCTCTCCAAAAAAAAAAAAAAATGTTAACAGTTCAGTCTCTAAAGCTTGTTCTGTTTTTTTCTTCTTTTTACAAACAGATGATGATATTGATGATGATGAGTTTTATGATGATCATTTGGAGGCTTATTTTGAACAACTGGCAATTCCAGGAATGATATATGAAGACCTAGAAGGAGAGGACTCTTCAGAAAAAGATTTTAAGTTACCTATAAATGATCCTATTCAGGTATGTTACAATCTTTACGTTTTTTCAGAAACTTGCCATTAGAAATTACTGTTGGCGGGGCTGGTGGGTGGTGTGGTGGTTGAGGCACTGGACTCTCACATGGCCGACTATGGTTTGAATCTGGACCTGGCAGCTCGCTTTCTCACTTTCCCTCTCTCTTTCTCTTTCTCTGTCTCTCCCTGGTCAAATTAAAATAAGTGAATAAATAAGTAAAGTTAAATAAATAATTGAAATAAAAAAGAAATTACTGTTAGCCTCACTGGATATTAAATTTAAGCCTTTGGTTTTTCTCAGACTCTGTCTCCCAGATACAAATTAATGAGAAATGCCTGCCCTTTTCTATTTCCTCTTATCTTTCCTTCATGTTCAGAAAATGAAGAGAAGATTACACTGGACATCCCTATATCCTTTGTCCACATTAAGCAGTTGTTAATGTTTTGCTACCTTGCATTTTTGTTTCTCCCTCCATAAGCATTTTCTTCCCCGAATCATTTAAAAGTAAGTTGCATATATGACATTTCATGCCAGTACTTCAGCATTTGTCTCTGCGAATAAGGACATTTTCCTACACAGTTACAATTTATTATCTAACTTTGATACAGTAATTTATGTTAATGTGTAATCCATATTCAGATGTACCCAGTTATCCTCCAGATATCCTTTATTGTTTTTGATCCAGAGTTTAATCAGAGATTACACTTGTCTTTTGTTGTCATTTCTCTTTGTTCTCCTTAGAGTAGTTCTCTCATGACATTAAACATTTTTTTTTAATTGTAGGCACTTTGTTTTGTAGAATGTCCCAAAAATCTAGACATATCTCATTGCTGTTTTTCTCCTGACTAAATTAGATTAAACATTTTGGTAAGAATTCAAGTTAGGCAGCTTTCTTAGGAGTGGATTCAGGTTACACATAGGCAGTGTTGTATATTTCTCATTGCCTTTCATCAGAAGTATAAGTCTGTCCCACTATTGGTGATGCCATATTTAATTATTTTGATTAAGTTGGTGTTGGCCAAATATCTGCTTGCGAAAGTACCTTTTCCCCTGTGTTATAAATAAGTCATCTGTTGAATATACATCAGGGTAGTGTGAACACTCTTCATTCCCCACACCCCTTTGTAACTGGTTTCGATATTATTACTGAAGCCTCCTAGAAACATTTATTACACTAATGGTTATAATGGTGGTTTCAAAAAATTTCCTCAGTATTTATTACCTGGAATCCTTCAGTAAAGCAGACATTGTGTGTTCAAGTTTTCTCCTTCAAAATACTGAATTTTAATTTAAAAGATTACTATAGCTAAGATTTTTTTCAACAGACAAATGAAAACAGAAGCTTAAGCTGTAGATTTCGATCAGAAAATAATAGCTCTCTGATTTCCAATGACTCACACTCTTTGGGAAATTCTGAAATGACACACAAACAGTCTGAGAAAGGCCATGCTTTTCTACCTGGAACTAGTAAGTATTTAAATATGAATTAAAAAAAAAATTCTGTTTGACTTTTTTATTTTTAAAGAATTATTTTATTTCACTTTATTTATTTATTCATTTGTTTGTTTCTATTTGACCAGAGAGGGAGGGAGAGAGGGAGAGGGAGAGGGAGAGGGAGAGAGAGAGAGAGAACTGTTAGGTTTGGGACTCGAACTGTGGTCAGCCATGTGGGAATCCAGTGCCTTTAACCACATGCCATCTGCCGGCCCCGACTTTACCTTTTTTAAAAAAACTTATTTCTTTTGTATGATTTAGTATGTATTAACCATTCTTTCCCCTCAGATCATTAGACAGTCTTAAGACTTTTCAAAAGAGATTTTAATGATATCAGAGTAAAATAATTAAACATTATCAGAAATGTTTATATAAGAATATTTCAAATGCTTGTATTTAAACATTTTTTTTAAATATAGTGTACATGTGTGAGAGAGAGAGACAAAGAGAGAGATATAAATGAGAAATCACCCCTGAGGGGGATGGTCATGCCACAGTCACTTCTCCTCCATTCTTCTGTTGGGATTTTGGGCATGCAGGCACAAGTGCCCAGTGTGTTTTTCAAGCTGCCTGATCCAGGATTCTAACTGCACAGTCAGCCATGTAGGTCGCAGCCACCTTAACCACTATGCCATTAACTGGCACAAATGTTTGTATTTTATTCAAACATTGGAAAATTAGAAATTAATTCTCTCTATGTTGGAGCAAATAGTCATGTTTATAATTGAATGTTATTGATGCTTATTTTCTCTCATATGCAAATTGTTAAATTTGTCATGTGAATGCTAAGTATTAGATTTACATAAAGTAATTTGATTGATAAGCAATTATTACATTAGATTACTCAAACTTTGACAATGATCCATTAATTTGTTTTTCTTTTCCAGGTAATTCTATAGGCACTGGAGATAGTAGAAGGCATGTAGATGGTGTGTTACCATCTTCCTCTAGTACCTGGGGAATTGAGAAAGAGTGGGTAGATACTTCTAAGGGTACTGTTCTAGATAAAAGCCAAGTAAGTTTGTATGTATTTTCTTTAAATTATCTGTGAAAAGAAATAAGGAACCTATGGCAACATGTTTTTTTGTTTTGTTTTGTTTTGTTTTTTTCCGGAGGGGTTTTTGCTATAAGGTTGTGTGCACTCGCCAGAAAGACAGAGAGATAGAAAGCGAGAAATCACCCCACCCCCACCCCCCGCCTGGGGAGGATGGCCATGCCACAATCCCTTCTCCTCCATTCCCCTCTTGGGATCTTGGGTACACATGCATACACGCCCGGCGTGAGTTTAAGCCACCAGGTCCAGAACTTGCACCACGGTCAACTACATGGGAGTTCAGCGTCATAGCCATTACGCTAACTGCTGATGCCATCATCATGGTTATGTCTCTAGACTCCCATGTAGTTGACCGTGGTTTGAGTCCTGGACCTGGTGGCTTAAACCTCATGCAGGGCGTGTGTGCTTGCATGCCCCAGATCCTGAGAGGAGGTAGAGGAGAAAGGATTGCAGCTTGGCCATTCCCCTGAGAGGAGTGGTTTCTTGCTTCCTGTTTCTCTGTCTCGGTCTCTCTGGTGAGCACACATGCCCTGGAGCAAAAATCTCCCCCTCCAAAAAAATAAAGAAGGAAAGTGAGAAAGTGCTTCCTATTGGGGATAGTCACATTGTAATTCCTTCTTCTCCATTTGAGTTTTGAGATTTTGAGCACATATGCACACGTGCCTGGTGTGTTTTCAAAGCCACCAGGTATGGGACTCTAACTGTGCAGCTGGCTGTGTGGGATCCAGCTTCCTTTAACCACCATTTAACTACCATGCCACTGGCTGGCTTGATGTCAGTCTTTTTCAAAGAAACCATTACCGTTGGCTTCTGAAAAATATTGCAAAAATATGAAAATCACTAATGAAAATGTGTATCTTTGTTATAGTATATTAAATACTGAATTTTATATGTTTTTTACATTTAAATACTTAATGACTTACACTTAGATTTCATTTGAAACTTTTTTTTTTTTTGGAGAGGTTTTTGCTGTAGGGCTTGTGCACTTGCCAGCCAGACGGAGTCAGAGACACAGAAAGCGAGAAATCACCCCCCAGGGAGGATGGCCACGCCGCAATCCCTTCTCCTCCATTCTCCTCTCGGGATCTTGGGCACGCACGCACACACGCCCGGCATGAGTTTTAAGCCACTGGGTCTGGGACGTGAACCGTGGTCGACTACGTGGGAGTCCAGCGACATAGCCATTACGCTAACTGCTGGTTCCCATTTGAAACTTCTTTAACCCAGTGTCCAGTCATTAAAATAGACAACTGATCATGTTTTACCCTGTTTAAGCACATTTGATTTTTATTATTGCACTTTTTTCTGTTGTTAATGATACCTCATTTCTTGTGCTTGCCATTTCTGGTTCTCAGCTATTCTTTATCTCCTTTTTAGTAGTATATGCGTATCTCAGGATTACAGAGTGGTTTTTACTATTTAGAGGGAGTGTGTTTGTTTTTATAGTAGTTCCTTATTAGACACAGGATTGTTTCCAGGAACCCTTGTGGATTCCAAAAGCTGTGAATGCTTAAAACCCTTTATATAAAATGGTACGGTATTTACATAGAATTTATGCATATTCTTCCATAGTCTTCATTTCTAGATTACTTGTGCTATCTGAAACAATGTAAATGCTCTATAAATAGTTGCTATACTGTGTTATTTAAAATTTTTAATCTCCTTTTTGGCAGTTGTTATTTTAGGAAATAGTGAGTACCATTTGGGAAAATGTGTTTGAGAGGAGCTGGCTTAATTTGCTGTGTCTGATAGAATTTTACTGGGCTCCTTGAGGTTTTGTAGTATTTTCTTTCTTATTCCTAATAGATGATATTGATATATGTGTTTTCAAGGACTATTATTTTAATTTTATGAGGTTGGTCACACTGGTGATTTACTATCTTTGTAGAGACTTTTACTGGTAATTATAAGTTAAACTGATATTTTTATCATCCAGTGATGTAATGGACACACAGGACCCATTTTCAGTACCTAATTTCGTTGATGTATTGATATATGTTTACTCTGACCACATTTTAAAGTTCAATGTTGGTAAACTGCTTGTCATTGCTTCATATATAGATTAGATTACAGTGTGTTCCTTCATATAATAAACTTTCTGTATCAACTTTGTGAATTTTTTACATGAAATTTTAAAATGAATTATGAAAAAACTTACTGTTGCTCTGTTACTGATTTTTAAAGGAAAGCTCAAAAGAAGATATTCTGGCAAAGACTCTCAAGGCTACTAGTGCAAATCTTAACCCTGTTTATTTTTATGACATGAATGCTGATAAAAGTGGTTTTGACCAGACTGACTCAATAAAACAGGAAACAGAGTCTTCTCACCAAAATAAGGATTTGACATCAGAATCAGAAATAGCTTCGCACATGGATGGATATTTAGACACTGAGATGCCTACAATGCCCATTCAAAAAAATGTGGACATGGCATCTTTGAAGCCTACTAATGATAATGGAATTAACTCTGCTGATATTCTTTGGTCGCCAACTTGTGAAAGGCGAACATGTGAATGTTACGAATCCAGTGAAAAGAGTAAAGAGCGTAAGTGGGCTTGAAAGAAAAAAGAATTAAAGAAATATATGTTTGTAATGCTGAACATGTTTTCATGTTGGAACTTGCCAGTCTTTCATATTGAAATAACTTGAGTGTTTCAAAAATTTTAAAGATTTTTAAATATTCTATTAATAGTGTAGAAGAACTCTTTCTCAGAAATCATGTCCTTTTTCAGATCTAGTGAAAGTGTACATTTTCTACTTCTTAGCTTTTTCTCTTATTCTCCATTTGAGACTTTTATTGCAAGTAAGGCTGGCTTGTCTGCTGTTGAAGAGGTGCTTTTCTTTGGGGAAATGAATTTTCCGTTTTTTAGCTAGTTTAGGGTACACATCAGTAACTAAGGCAATCAGCTAAATAAAATGTCTGTTTATCATTTTAGTTTTTTGCATTTGTCATTGAATACTTTTGCAATTTTATTTTTTAGAAACGGATCTCCCACAGAATGTGGTCTATCAAAACGAGGAGGGCAAATGGGTCACTGATCTGGCCTATTATACATCTTTTAATAATGAACAAGATTCAAATGTGCCCCTAAATGATGAGATGAATGAAGTGTTCAGATCTGGTTGTAAGTATATAGCTAACCATTTTATTGGACCATTTTCCTTGTTCCTGGTGGTGGTGTGAGACTACCCTGTGTATTTGGTCAGTCACATCAGATCCCGTCTAGTATGTGGTTGTTTACTGGAAGCTCTTTGCTTGTTTTTATGGGAACAAACACTTGAGTTAGTCTTAATTATTATAGAAGGAGCCGAGCCATTTTCTTAAGCAAGGATAATGAGTTGGATTAGTACTCTCTTTATTTCTTTTTAGAACCTGTAGTATTGCAGGATTGGAAGGGACTTTAGGCTTTACTTGGTCACTTCTAAATTCTGACCTGAGGAAAAGAAACGCTGTGATTGATAAATGAGAGTTACAAAGGCCAACTCATTTTGGGGAGTCAAAGCTAAGAAGAGTTGCAGAAATAGGAGAAAAGTGTCAAATAAGATAAATGAAATCTCAAAGGACAAGACCACTAGAAGTGGCAGTTAGGTTTGTTATTAGCATGCAGTCAGGTAGTAGAAATAGAGGCTGTTTTAGGTCTGCAGAACACTGAGCCTTAATTTGTGAAGGTGCAGCTGTGCTGCCATCTCCAGCGCCTGAGCTAGAATGAGGAAGGGTGTTCACTGGTCTGTCAAACCCAGACTTACTTTTAATAGGTTCAGAAGGTGCCAGAGAAAAAAGTTGTTCTAAGTATTGCTTATCCTAAGTGTCTCCTAAATGTCTAATGCTGTAGAAGTAAAGTTATCAACAAGGTATTTTTCTAGTTCTTAAGAAACTGTCAGTCAGGGAACAGAAAAGGTTAAGACAAGAATGCAAAACACAGTGATTAGCATCACGGGAGGCAAATCAAATGCTTTTGGAGTTTAGAGGGGAATAACTTTTGCATGAGTGGTTAGCAAAAGAATTTCATATAGGAAGTTGATCACCTTTGAGGTAGAGCTTCAAAAGGTAATATTTGGGGTTTGAGCAATTCCAAATGGAGGGAAAATCCAGTTGAAAGATAATGAGAAGGTAAGGGATGGGCATGTTTTGAGAACGTGAAATTTAGCATTGCCGACATTTATGGCAAGAGAAGAGGAGAATGATCAGAGATTAACAGATGATGCCGAAGAGGTAAGAGCAGGACCAGGGAGTGGGTAGAGTTTTGACTCCCATGCAGCAGAGTTGAGGCTTGTTTGGTAAGCAGGACTAGTTAGTTGCTAGTTTAACTTGCTGTGCAAATCTTATGATAACAATGATCAGTTGAATGGGAGATACCTTAGGATATTGTAGGAATCTAGGAATTATTAGAACAAAAATGGAAAGAAAGTGGCTAATAAAGAGAATTAGAATGGTTAGAATTTGGCGACTAGATTTCGGGAAATAGTAGTATGCCAGAAAAGAGTGAGGCTAGTTGTTCAGATTGCTTGGGAAATGGCAATATCATTAACTGAGATGGAGGAAGTTGGAAGAAATGTGAATTTTTAGGTTATTTTGAATTGAAGTGGAGCTATTAGTTGGAAATATGGTTCAGAAATGTGAAGGTAAGTTAGAACTTGCTCAATGATAAAAAATGATTTAAAAAATGATTAAAAAAAAAGACAGTGAAGGTACTTGACTCAACAGTGGATTCTGATTTTTGTCACTTAAAAAGTTCAGTGGTCATAAAATTCTCATATGTTGCTGGTGGGAATAATTAGTAGTCATTTTGGAAATCTGTTTGGCAATATCTTGTAAAAGTAAACTTTAGGAACTTCATATTTATTACCTAATAATACTACAGCTTGAGTATATCCCCCCAAAAAAGAGTTGGTGCTCATCGAAGGACACATAGTAAATAAAATGTTACAGCAGCATCATGATGCGCATCTACTTGCAACATCCTGGGTGATTCTCATGAATACTTTGAATGAAATAAGGCAGACTAGGAATCCATACTATATAGTTGTATATGTTTATAGTGCACAAGTACATTGCTCTGTGGAACAAGAAGTAAGGCTGGTAGTAACACTTAGATGACAGGTAGCTATGGGAAGCTAGCTTGAGGACCCTTTGGGTGCTGGTATTGTTGTTTCTACATCTTCAGTATTGGTCAGGTGTGTTCATGTTATGATAATTCATAGAGCTGTACATTTTTGTCCACATTATGTATGCTATATTTAGGTAAAAAGTTTTAAAAAATTAGTATTCAAACTGGAAAAATATTTGCAATTTATGTTACAGGTTAAAAGCTCATCGCTCTAATATATAAAAGTTCTAACAAATAATAAGAAAAAGACCAATTACTCAAAGGTTATAAATAATTTATAGAAAAGGAAATAAAAATGGTTAAGTGTTACAAAAAAATTTCATTTTTTGGGAACCAGCAGTTAGCGCAATGGCTATGTCGCTGGACTCCCACGTAGTTGACCGTGGTTCGTGTCCCGGACCCGGTGACTTAAAACTCACGCTGGGCGCGTGTGCGTGTGTGCCCAAGATCCCGAGAGGAGAATGGAGGAGAAGGGATTGCGACATGACCATCCCCCCTGGGGGGTGATTTCTCACTTTCTGTCTCTATGTCTCTCTCTGTCTGGTGAGCGCACGTGCCCTATAGCGAAAAAATCCTCTCAAAAAAAAAAATTCATTTTTTCAGAAAGAAATGCAGAGTAAATCTACTCAGTGATAATATTTTCCAGTTATTTCATTGACAGTGAACTCAAAGTTTGGTAATGAAACTGTTGGCAAATATGTGAGGAAAGTAGGTATTTTAGTTCTTTCTTCGTGCAGCCTCTAGGTATGGCAATATTAAAGCATCTTGCAAAGTTATAAAGGAACATACCCTTTAGTAACCCAGCAGTTCCGCTTCTTGGAACTTATGCATTAGGTACACTTGTACAGATGGTACATAATGTATGTCAGAGCTTATTGCTTGCAACATTGTTATAAGGTAGGAAGCAACATAGATGTATAATATAGGGGACTGATTAAGGCATATCCATAAAAGGAAATACCCCCTGTCCATTAAAAGGAAAAAAATTTAGATACTGATATGGAATGGTCACTAAAATACTCAGGATCCAGTAGAAAAGCATATAGAATATTCTAACACTTGTATATAAAGCTGGGAGAATAGAGAACATGCACACATCCAAAACTCATATATTTGTAAATATATTTGTAAATAGATACAATGGAAAGATAAAACAAGAAACTGACTTAAGGAATCTCCAGGGATACTTTATCCATTGGTTGCTTCTGGGAATATGGGAATTTGGGTCACAAAGGGGGTGGATTTTTCAGGGTATACCCTTGTAAGTCTTTTGGTTGACTTTGAAAAACTCTTCATTGAAGTATAATATGCATACCTTTTGAATGTCATACTACTGTATACATTAATGAAAAAACAGAAGTAGTGGAAAAAATGAAAGCTGCGCTCAGGGAATGAATAATAGCTATGCTGGAAAGGACGATTACTGTGAAGGTGAGGAAATGGAGACGGTATGGTGACTGAAAAACTTCCAAATTGAAAGAGAGGGTTGGTGGTGGGGGGCACCAGGAAGGATGTACCCTTGGGTCAAGGGAGATGGAAGTGCCGGGGAAGTATGAATGACAGAGCTTTTTTTTTTTTCTTTTTTTGGAGAGGTTTTTGCTATAGGGCGTGTGTGCTCGCCAGACAGAGAGAGACAGAGAGACAGAAAGTGAGAAATCACCCTCCTCCATTCTCCTCTCCGGATCTTGGGCACGCATGCACATGCACTCGGCATGACATTAAGCCACTGGGTCCGGGACTCGAACTGCAGTTGACTACATGGGAGTCCAGTGAGATAACTATTACGCTAACTGCTGGTCCCAATGACAGAGCATTTTAATAGGAAAGGTAAAGGGAATTTTTTTTTTTTAAATAATTATTTATTTATTTAAGTTTATTTATTCACTTTTAATTTGATCAGAGAGAGATGCAGAGAGGGAGAGAGAAAGTGAGAAAGCAAACCACCAGGTCCAGGACTAGAACCGTGGTTGGCCATGTGGGAGTGTCCAGCACCTTAACCACCATGCCACCTGCTGGTCCCCTATTTATTTATTTTAAAATTGTCATTATTATTCTTTAATTTGAATATATAGAGAGGGAAAGCGAGAAAGCAAGCCACTAGTTCCGGGAATTGAACTGCGGGTGGCCATGTGGGAATCCAGCACCTTTTCCACCACGCCACTTGCCGGCTCCAGGTGAAGGAAATTTTTAACACAGAATAGAAGATATTCAGAAGAGGAAGACTGGGCCAAGGTCATAATTTTATAATGTCTATGTCATTTTAAATGAAAATATGTTGGGCTGACCCTGTAGTGTAGTAATTAAGAAAGCTGGATCCCACCTGGCTGTGGTGTGAATCTCAGCCCTGGGGGCTTAAAAAACATACTGGGTGAGGGGATGTGTGTTCATGCCCCAAACCCCGACACGATGGACAAGAAGGGATTGTAAGACCACAGCCCATTGGAGGCTTCTCTTTCTCTCATACATGTGCCCTCTGGTTAATTAATTAATTAATAAATGAAAACTTTCCTACTTAGAAACTTCATTCAGAACATTTACTTTAGATCCTCCTGTCTCTTTCCCCACATCTGCCTTCCACTGTGTGATAGCTGTGTTTGTAAGATATTGTCATACTTCTGCTTATGATTTAAGATTTAAATTGGAAAAACTGCAAGAGCTGCTTCAGAATTTAACCACTGAAACTTTCAGATGATAAACGAGAGGACTATTATTTTAGCTTTCACAAAGAATTGCTCATAGGGGACCAGCAGTTAGCGTAATGGCTATGTTGCTGGACTCTCACGTAGTCGACCACGGTTCGCGTCCAGGACCCGGTGGCTTAAAACTCACGCCGGGTGCATGTGTGTGTGTGCCCAAGATCCCTAGAGGAGAACGAAGGAGAAGGGATTGCGGCGTGGCCATCCCCCCTGGGGGGTGATTTCTCGCTTTCTGTCTCTCTGTCTCTCTCTGTCTGTCTGGCAAGTGCACACGCCCTATAGCAAAAACCTCAAAAAAGAAAAATAAAAAAGAACATTTTGGGCTTTATAGCCAGTCAAATAAGAGTTTCAATTCCCACCCATTCATTTGTAGGGCCTTAGGCAAGCTCTCAAATACAGACTCATCAAATGTACTGTAAGGACAAAAC
>NW_006203430.1:7573939-7579528 GCF_000334495.1 Tupaia belangeri chinensis
TCTTTCCTGTCTCGGGTGAGGGCCACCACCCTATAGCAAAAACCTCAAAAAAAAAAAAAAAAAAAAGAATTGCATGTAGATTTTTTTTTAAGAATTATTTAACTATTTTCCAGTGGGAGTAGACAGAGAGAGAGGAAGGGAAAGTGAGAAAGCAAGCCACCAAGTATAGGACTTGAATTGCGGTTGGCCATATGGGAGTCCAACCCCATTAACCACCATGCCACTGCTAGCCCTGAGTAGAGGCTTGTTAAAAAAAAAAAAAAATTGAAGTTCTGCTTTCTTTCTCTTTGTTTTTTTGGAGAGGTTTTCACTATAGGGCATGTGCTCACACTAGAAAGACAGAGATAGACAGAGACAGAAAGCAAGCAATCACCCCCTACGGGGAGGGGAGGTGGCCATACCACATTGCCTTCTTCATTCTCCTCTTGGGATTTTGGGCACACATACACACACACCCACTGTAAGTTCTAAGCTGCCAGGTCTCCAACTCAAATTGTGGTCGACTGTGGGAGTCCAGTGACATAACCAGTATGCCATCTGCTGGTCCTGTGTAGATTTTTTTTTTTTTAACTGAAAAGTCCCTTGAAGATCAGGGGAAAAGTACTTAGTATAACAAATAGTGTCTTTAGCTATCTATCCAATGATTTAAAAGCCATGTGGCATTTAACCTTTTTTTTTTTTTTTAATTTTTATTTTAGGTTTTTGCCATAGAGTGCATGCTCTACCCAGAGAGAGATAGAGACAGTGCGAAATCACTCCCTGGGGTGGTCTGTACTGCAATCCCTTCTCCTCTATTCTCCTCCTGGGATTTTGGGCATGCATGCACATGTGCTGGCATGAATTTCTGCCTACCAGGTCTGGGACTTGAACTGTGGTCAGCAATGTGGGAGTCCAGGTGCTTTAACCACTATGCCAACTGCAAGCTCTGATATTTAACTCTTGGAAATAAACTGAATTTCCTACTTCCACTCTCTTGGCTGTTAGATTTGGTTGGTGGTTGCTCTCACATTTTAGGGCAATGCTTTTTAACTTTTTCTGAGTCATAGATTCCACAGAGAAACGTGTATGTGGAATGTAATGCGTTAGCAATGTGTTTATATTAGTGATCATTTCACAAGGTAAAGAGCTAGCACTGTTCTGACAAGATCCTGAGCTGTCTTTCGTGCTGTACTTTTCCTGACTTAGAATTACTTCCCTGTGTGCATTCTTTTCATCTCAGATTACGTAGGTGAGATTCTCTGGGTTTCCAAAAGGGTAGTTTGGATCTGTTTAGTCCCTGATGGGTACTTGAGAGTTGGGAACATCTGTTGTTGGGGCCATAAGTAGATTGTCCCTTCTGGGTTGTCCTTCATTCTTCCCCTTTCCACAGTACTGGGCAGAGGCCTAGAGTGGACCTCAGATGGGCAGTCCAGAGTCTAGCCTAAAGACTTGCTTTAGCCAACATGTTTCAAATTCTTTGTAATTCTGATACCTTAAACAGGTCCTAGTTTGCCTATCCAGCCACTCCCTCTTGTGTTGTACCTGGCCCTCATCTCTTATTTACCTCTAGCCTTCCAGGCATTTCAGTTTGTGGCTTCAGGCCTAGGTATGAAAGTATGTGGGTAGGTTACCTTTCTGTTCCCTGCTCAGATCCTTCTGCCTTAGCTTCCTGAGCAACTAAACCACAGGCACACCACTACACCCAGCTCTTTAAAACAGTGTCTTGCTGTGTGGCCTGGGCCAGCCTCGTTCATGATCTTGATCTGTGTCACAGGGATTGTAGGCACAAGCCACTGTACCCACCCAGGCTGGAAGTTGAACCAGCCTCCCCTGTCCCAGCCTGCAGAGCAGTTTCTGGTAGCATGTACTACGATGGCTAGGCCACCCAGTAGGAACTTGGATGGCAGGCTTCTGTCCCTGTTTCCCCAGACTGAGCTTTCCTGGGACATGAGACTTTCTCACACTTGAGTATTTCTGGACAAACAAGTGCTTGGTCACCCTAAAACACATCTTTGTGATGAGCTTAAAGGGACTTCTCAGCCTGATGGTTCCAAATGAAATTCCAGAGGTCCTTAAAGTTGTGTAGCTAAACTCAGTTGTGCCAAGCTCTTAACTAAAATTAATTTAATTAAAACATTTAGGTTATAAAGCTCCTTTAGTAAATTAAGGTAAGTTGGTAAGTGATAACACGCATTTGACCATGTGGGATCCAGGTGGATCATTATACCACCAGCTGACCCTTCCATACTTCTAAAACTGATTTCCCTGCATTTTAATTTTCTAAACCAGGAAGATGTATTTCTGTGCTAGTGTTTACTTAGGCATTAATATAATATAATTGCATAAACTTATTCTTTTTTAAGCTGAAGCATTGGATTTGATTGCACAAGATGAAGAAGAATTTAATAAAGAACATCGATTCATACAGGTTTGTAATTATTTGGTTTAACCAAAGTTTAAAATTTTTCATGTATTTATGTAAATATAGGTAAAATGGTCACTTCCTTCTGATTAGACATATAGCTACTACAGAATTATTATTTTTTTTAGTTTTAGAGAACTTTACCTAAGAAAAATATTTTAGATTTGGACAACTGACTTTTTCCTAGGTTTAGTTTCTTAAGTTATCTAAATCTAAGAAAAGTATTCTGGATTTAGACAACTTGCCTTTTTCCTCATATTCTAAATTATTAATATTGACATGCTGAAATTAATATTGACATGCTAAATTACTAATATTGACATGCTGAAATGTATCAGTTTACTTAAAATTGCTTTATTAGCATTCATGGGTACTTTTAGGTTTTTTTTAAGACTTATTTTGTTTACCTTCAATTATTATTATTATTATTATTATTATTTTTAGACCAGAGACAGGGAGAGAAAGAGAAGAGAAAGTGAGAAAGCAAGCCACCAGTTGTGGGATTCAAACCACATTCTGCTGTGTGGGAGTCCAGTGCCAACTGGACTAAGTACCAAGCCACCTGCTGGCCCTGGGTACTTTTAATTTTTAAAATATTTTAAAAAATGAAGAAATCTGGGGCAATAGCAGGTAGCATGGTAGCTGAGGTGCTAGACTCCTACACGATTGACCACAGTTCAAGTCCTAGACCTGGGGGCTTGCATTCCCTCTCTTCGTCTTTCTCTCTCTAGTAAGCATATGTGCCCTGTGGAAAATTCAAAAATAAGAGACCCTCAGATGGCGTAATGGTTATGTTGCTGGACTCTCATGTGGTTGACCATGGTTTGAGTTCCACTCCCAGCGGCTTAAGACTCATGCCTGGTGTGTGTGCGTGTGTGCCCAAAATCCCAAGAGCAGAATGGAGGAGAAGGAATTGTGGCGTGGTGTGGCCATCTCTCCTGGGGGGTGATTTCTCACTTTCTTTCTCGGTCAACTGCATGTCCCCCATAGCAAAAATCTCTCTCTAAAAGATTAAATTAAAAATAATAATAATGATAACTAAAATTAAATAAATATTTTTTTAAAATGAAGAAATCTTGTTTTTGTTAATTTTATTTATTTCTCTCATGAGAGAGGAAGACAGAGAGAAAGAGACAGGCACCCCCAACAAGGTCTTCAGGCTGCTATTTCACCCCAACTCAACCAATCAGGATCATGGGCATAGATACAGACCTAACATGCATAAGGAGACTTTAGAATGCGCCCCTAGGACCTTCCTGCATGGCCCTAAGTATTCAAAAATGAGTTTCTTTTCTTTTGGACTTGACTTCTTTAGTAGCTGCTTAAGCTTGAATTAGTCCACATTTTTTTTGTCCAATTTTTAAAAAAGTAAATTTTAGATTTTCCTAAATCTTTTAGTTTCATGTATAAGAAGAACAGAAAGAGGACTTGATATATTTGAAAAAATGAAACAATACCTTTCTTCCTAGGAAGAAAACATAGATGCTCAGAACACTTCAGTTGCAATAGGGGATACGTCTTGGGGAGCTTCATTTAATTACAATCTGTTGAGGAAATCACTTAGCACATCAGATTTGGATAAAGATGATGCCAGTTATTTGCGTCTGTCTTTAGGAGAGTTCTTTGCCCAAAGATCTGAAGCTCTTGGTTCCCTTGGTGGTGGTCACAATGTGAAAAGAGTAAGTATGAAATGTGCTCGAAGTGACCGAAGTCACCAGATTTTATGTTTTGAACATTATGATTGTATAACTAGAGTATAGTAACTTTAAAACAAAGTCAGGAAAAGGACATGATGAAATAGTGGTAGAAATCTTAGCTTTTTAGTTAGTCACATCCTGACTCCCACAATAACTTTCGCTTTGAAACTAATTTTATGACACTGAACAATTTATCTCTTGTGTGCTTTAATTTTCCCATTTCTAAAATGAGATACTATTTTATAGGATTTCATGAAATTTAAATGTGATGGTGCATGTAAAACATTTAGCACCAATCCTAACATGTTGTAAGTATTTGACACTTACTGCTATTTTATATCATTGGTTGGTGGAAAGAATTTTAAAATTTATCTTTTTAACCTGTTGTCTAAAAAGATGTTTTGAAATACAGGAGTGTTTTGATTCAATAAAAAAAAAAATGCAAGTGATTCTGATAGTGGAAAGTACTGCAAAGAATAAATGAGAAGGAGCTTTTTTGGCTCTTAGCATAACAGCTGATGGGATGACATTGAGTCGGCACCTAAATAATGAAAAGGAAGCAGCTGTCCAAAGATGTGAGAATGAATGTTTCCAGACTGTGTGATGGCCGGAGTAGGAGCTGGATCTGCATATTGGAGAAACAGAAAGTAGACAGATCAAATGTGAGGGGCTGGGGCGAGGGTGGATAGGATGGCATAATGATAGATTACAAGGACCAGGTTGTGAGGGGTAGGGGCACTTATAGGAGCTGATTTTCCTGCCTGGATTGGTGGAGATTTTTAAGATTGTAAGTGAAATTAAAGTAACTGAATTTTTTATGAAACAGACTCAGGAAGCCCTAGGCCAAGGAAAACAGATCTATCATTTGGAATTTTCATTTTGGTATTAGTTAACAAAATTTTTTTGTTTTGTTTTTTTTGGAGAGGTTTTTGCTATAGGGTGTGTGTGCTCACCAGAAAGACAGAGAGAGACAGAGAGATATAAAAAGCAAGAAGCATCTAGGGAGCATGCCCTCACCAGACAGACCGAGCCCCCCCCCCTCCCCCCCCCCCCCCCCGCCAGGGGGGATGGCCACGCTGCAATCCCTTCTCCTCCATTCTCCTCTTGGGATCTTGGGTACGCATGCACACGTACCCAGGGTGAGTTTAAGCCACTGGGTCCGGGACTCGAACCGCGGTCGACTACATGGGAGTTCAGCAACATAGCCATACACTAACTGCTGGTCCCAAGTTAATGAAATTTTACTAGCATTTTGGTTCAAAGGAAGAAATTCCCAGGTGAAGATCCATAAAAAAAATTGAGTTCATTTAATGAATTTAGATTTTAGGTTTATCATTGAAGGTTGTGTCAAGGCAAGTGGGAATTCCCTGCTCTTTAGGAAACTTAGGATTGTAAAAGTTCCTGAAACTTTATGTGAGTCAGTAGGAACATAGCTAATCTTTTCTTCTTTTTTAAGAATTATTTTATTTTACTTTATTTATTTTAATTTGG
>NW_006203430.1:7579557-7585988 GCF_000334495.1 Tupaia belangeri chinensis
GAGAGAAAGTGAGAAAGCTATAAGGTCTGGGACTTGAACCACACTCAGCTATGTGAGAGTCCAGTGTCCTTAAACACCATGCCACCTGCCAGCCCTGGAACATACCTGATCTTAATACACATTTTAGAAGATGTATTATTTTCTATAAAATATTCTGTAAGTTCTAGGAAGCAGGAATTTTTTTTTTTTTTCTTAAGAGAGTTTTTTCCTCCCAGGTTCTTGGGCATGTATTCACCAGTGTCTGCCCAGCATGAGTTTTAAGCCACCATGTCAGAAACTCACTTCTTGGCAATGTGGGAGTCCAGTGATGTGATTGCTATGCCATATGCTAGCACCTGTTTTTGTTTTTTTTTTTTTTTTTTTTGCACTAATATTTCTTTGATTAGAACAGTGGCTAACATAGTAGGTGTGCATTTATAATTATTGAGAGAATAAAATGTAATTTCTGTGTTTTAATTTAGATTTCTTAGGCAATTTATTTGACAATATTATTTCTAGTGATTATAAGATAGCTTTGGGGAATAAAAAAATTCTATACAGACTTTTAAAGTTCTTTAGTAATTTGAAGTTAAGTGGAAAGTTTTATTGAAGTCTATTAGCTATGTTATCAGATAAAACAGTCTAGAATTTCTTAATGCAGTTGAAAGTTAAGAAAAATAATTAATGTCTAATTATTTTGTAGCCATCGTTTGGTTATTTTATTAGATCACCTGAGAAGAGAGAACCTGTTGCCTTAATAAGGAAATCTGATGTGTCAAGAAGTAATTCAGAAAAAGAAATGGCTCATCTTAACCATGATCTGTTTTCAGGTAATGGATTAAATGAAGAGATTTTTTTTTTTTTTTTAGGAATCTTTAAAAAAAAGAATCCAAAGAAAATCCTGTAACTTAGTGATTGTGTAATTCTGTCCTTTAAGAGTGAAAATGTATATATATACACACATATATGTATATATATAGCTCCTCTCTAATCTGTGGATTTGCTTCCTGTGGTTTCATTTACCTGTGGTCAGCTGTAGTCTGAAAATATTAAATGGGAGAATCCAGAAACAAACAATTCCTAAGTTTTAAAATGTGTAAGATTTATCGTATGTTAAGTTTTATTGTGTGCCATTCTGAGTGGTGTGATGAAGTCTTGTGCCATCCCATTCTACCCCATGTAGGCATTAACCATCCCTTTGTTTACAGTATCTGCACTATATACGCTACCTACCCTTTAGTCACTTAGTCATGAGGTTGATTTTCATTGTATCGTAGTGCTTATGTTCAAGTAACCCATATTTTACTTAAGGACCTACTAATATAACTTTAATTTCAGTGTATTGTTATATTGGGTTTTTTCAATGATCAATTGTCATTAATCTCTGTCTGTCCCTAAATTCAACTTTCTCCTAGGTATGTATGTGCAGGAAAAGCATAGTGTTTAGAGCGTTCAGTGCTCTTCACAGTTTCAGGCAGCCGCTGGTAGTCTCGGAACTTACCCCTTGCTGATAAGGAAAGACTACTCTATCACTTTGTATTGGTTATAGGTTTTATTCATATATAACGCATATTTCCTTTTCAATATAAAGTAGAAACAGGGACTAGTGGAGGGCATAATGGTTATTTCACTGGACTCCCATGTAGTCAACCACAATTCAAGTCGCAGACCCAGAGACTTAAAACTCATGCTGGACATGTGTGTGTGTGACAAGATTCTGAGAGGAGAATGGAAGAGAAGGGATTACAGTGTGGCCACCTGGGTGGGGAGGATGATTTCTTGCTTTCTATTCTCTATCTCTGGTGAGCAACTGTGCCCTATAGCAAAAAATATCTCTAAAAAAGTAAATAAATAAATAAAATGGAAGCAAGTCAGGCTAAATCTACCTATGTCTTTTTGTAAAAACTGCAGCAAATTTTAAAGAATTATTTTATTTAACTTTATTTACTTATTTATTTATGTTATTTATTTTAATTTGACCAGGGAAGGACAGAGTGAGTGAGTGAGAGAGAGAGAGAGAGTGAGAGAGAAAGCAGGCAAGCTGCCAGGTCCAGGACTAGAAACGTGGTCGGCCATGTGGGAGTCCAGCTCCCTTAACCACCACACCACTTGCTGGCCCCATTACGTTTATTATTTAAGTTGACTCTTAAAGAGATGTTTTAAGATTTAGACTAATAGTCTAAATATGATAAATATCTGTGATATTTTAAATTTTTTTGGTCAGCTTATAATAATGAAGCAGTTAACTTTTCACTAGTGCTACATATCACATATAGTAGTGTAAGTTATGCTCCATTTTTTAAAGAGCCTGCCTTTTTTTTTTTTTTTCAGAGAGAGGTTTTCTCTATAATGTGCGTATGCTTGCCAGAGAGACAGACAGAAAGTGAGAAATCATCCCTTGGGGGAATGGCCATGCTTCAATCCCTTCTCCTCTCTCCTCTTGGGATCTTGGACACGCATGCACATGCACCTGGGGCATGAGTTTTAAGCTGCCAGGTTTGGAACTCGAACCGCAGTCAACTTCTTGGGAGTCCAGCAATGTAACCATTACATTATCTGCTGGTCCCAAAGAGCCTGCCCTTTTTTTTTTCTTTTTTTTTTTTTCTTATATAGAGATTTTTGTTATAGGGCTCGCATGCCTGCCAGAGAGACAGAAAGCGAGGATATGGCCATGCTGCAGTCCCTTTTCTTCTATTCTCCTCTAGGGATTTTGGGCACACATATATACACATATACCTGGTATGAGGTTTAAGCCTTTGGGTCTGGGACTCAAACCGTGGTCTACTATTTGGGAGTCCTGTGATGTAACCATTATGCCATTTGCTGGTCTCAGAGACTGCATTTTCATAGAGGAATTGGAATAAAGTGTTAGTGTGTATGTGGTTAGTTCATTGTCTATTACTGAAGTTCTCACTTTTGAATTCAACTTATTGTGTATTTGTGAAATGTTTAAAGCTGAAAAATATGGGTTTATGTGAGTATTTGCAAGGGAGAGATTAAAATATGTAGTCTTCCTTCAAAATTTGGACTTTGCAGAATTGAGCCAAATTAACAGTGCAGTTGTCCTTTTGTCTGTGTGCTTTACATTCAGACAGTGTTCATGAGGATGACTGATACCTGAGGTATGATACCTTCTCCCTTGACATTTAATCATTCTGACTTGTTCTTATCCTGCAGATTGTTTCTGTGAAATAATGTGTACTTAAATGTTGAATATTGTTTATTTTCTGCAGGAGACTTAAATGAACAATCCCAGACACAACTAAGTGAAGGATCAGTTACACTTCAGGTTGAAGCCTTGGAGAGCACTTCACAAGTGGATGAAAGTGAAGTGACATTAACTGCCAATAAAAGCAAAACTGAGGTAGCTCAGGCTTTTCATGAAGGAAATGTAAGTTTACTTTGTTATAATTTTTATATAAGATCAAGAGAGCATCACCTGTGGAAAACATATGGAGTCTAACTTTTTTTCTGGCTCCAGTTTTTTTTATAAGTGTCCTTTAAATTTAAAACATTTCCATTGGGGCGAGGAGGTGGCATGGTGGGTTAAGGCACTTGTTCAAGTCCTGGACCTGGCGGCTTGCTTTCTCATTTTCTCTCTGTCTGTCTGTCTGTTTCTGGTGAGCTCAGGTGCCCTATAGCAAATTAAAAATAAATAAATCAGTTAAATTAAGTAAATATTTAAAAAAACCAACATTTTCATCAATGTCTGATTTACATATAAGAGTTTATAAAACAGGGACGAACAGATGGCATAATGGTTACATTGCTGGACTCCCACATAGTTGACTCCAGTTTGAGTCCTGAACCTGGAGGCTTAAAGCTCGTGTGCGTGAATGCCCAAAATCCTGAGAGAAGAATGGAGGAGAAGGGATTGCAGCATCACTATCCCCCTGGGCAATGATTTCTTGCTTTTTCTCTGTCTCTCTCCCAGCGAACACATGTGCCCTATAGCAAAAATCTCTCTCTTTAAAAAAAAAAAAAAGTTTATTAAACTTATAGTTAATGACTGAATTATTATTTTAATATACCAGATGGTGTGTATGTTTTCCAGAGAGAGACATAAAGGAAAAAGGGATAAGGAGAAAGCATTCCCCATGTGGGATGGTCGTCCTGCGATCCATTCTCCATTTTTCCCTCCCTTTGGGATATTGGTCATGCACACTTGTGCACCTTGCATGTTTCTCAAGCCACCAGGTCCAGGCCTCAAACTGTGCATGTGGGATCTAGCTACCTTAACTGCTATACTATGGGCTGACCCTCGCCTGTCATGTTTCTCAAGTTGCTGGATCTGGGATTCAAACCATGTGGTCAGTCATGTGGCATCTGGCTTCCTTACTCACTAGGTCATGGGGCTGGCTCAATGAATGAATTATTACAACTTGTACACCTGTATATACCCCAGACCAAGAGAGAAAACATTACCTGTTTCCTGGAAGCTGCTATTTCCTTTATTAGTTCTCTGACCTCTCACTGTATTAAGTTCACCAGGTTTTTAATTCGTCTAAAAGAAACCATGTAGCATGCGTTCCTGTTTCTTGACTTTTTTCTTTTCGCTTTATCTTATGTTTATAAGATGACTATAATACTATAGAAACATATTTCATTACTCGTAGCATTCTGTTATATGACTATTCTGCAGGTTATGTAGCTTTCCTACTGTTAATGGACTTTGGTACATTCATAGTGTTGGACAGTTATAAAATAATGCTCTGTGACTGGCCTGTGCTTGTCTTGGCATTGTACGTATTCATGTGAGATATGTACTCCAAAAGTGGAATTGCTGGGTCATAGGGCTTTCATACTAGCTTAGTTTTTGCGTAGTTTTCCAGAGTGGTTGTCCAATGTGGATTTCTCCCAGTAGCATGTGATAATTTCTGTTGACTGCACATCCTCGTCAGCACTTGATATTATTAATCACTCTGGTAGATGTGGAATGGTACCTCCTTGTTTCCATTTCCATTTCTTGATTAGGGAAGCTGAGAGGTTTTTTGTTTGTTTGTTTTGTTTTGTTTTGTTTTACCTTTTTAAAAATGTTTACTTTTTAATTTATATTCAATTTATTTTAGAGTCATTTAGTTTCCAACTGGGGTACATGGTTATTTGGATAGCTAGTATCCTGGACGTTTGAAATGATACCTTGGAAAACAAATAAACATTTACTGTTGATTTCTCTTTTCCTTTGTCTAGCAGTTCTGTTATGAACTGGGCATGAACCTTCAGTGTCTTTCTGATGTCTTAACATGCTTCCACTCCTGGTAAAATTAGCTGGGATGTTTATTTTTTCTGTCTAGCTTTCTCGAGAACTACAGTTGGATTCCTTCACACTTAAGAAAGTTTGCCTTCCTTTTTAACACTGAAAAATATCATGCTATATTCTTGTCATTTAGAAGTGGATGATTCATAGGACTAACTCCTTTTTAAATTCCAGTTGGTTTTTTAGCTGCAAGACTAGTGATAACTCCATCATGGATATCTCTTTCCAGGCATTACTGTCCCTTTGAGGCTCAGATTAGTCTTACCAAACCTGAATTCTGTTGGATTCCCCACCTTACTCTTACTCTGAATTGCCAGCCACCATTTTGCTGGAATCTTCTATGTAGTCTTGAAAATTTTCTGCTTCTTTCTTTCCTTTCTATTCATTTTGATGGTATCATCCCAAACCATATCAATCTTGTTGCGGTTTTCATCGTTGTAAGCTTGTAATGTTGGTGATGGGGTCACCGTGACTTCCACCAACTGGTATCAAATGGCTCCTGGCTGGAGACATTGTGCTGGAACAGTCAGGAAGGCCAGAGTTGGAGGCCTACCACCTCCCACTCTCACACGAAGACTGCTTTTTCACATTTACTGGTCAGTTGGGTAGCTACATTTGTGAAGTACTTGTTCAGATCTCTTGTTCATTTTTCTAATACAATGTTTATACTGTTTTGTAGGAGCTCTTTATATATTCTGATAGGAATCTTTTGTTACTTATGAGTGTTTCACATGTCTTCTTCCCATGTATGGCTTGCCTTTTTATTTTTTTAATGTGTTTAGTTATTGTGTAGGCTGTTTACTTCATTTCTCTAATGTGCCAACTTTGTCATAAATATCCAAGATGTTGTGGGTCTATTTCTAGACTGTTGTGTTTCTTTGGTCTGTTCATCTATGTCATGTCAATTTGACACTGTTAAATGTTGTAGCATTATAATCAGTATTGATATCTAGTAGAATAACCTCCCCACCCTGGCATGTTTGTTTTTAAATAAATAAATCCCAGGCTTCTTTATTTAAGAACAAAGTGAGGAGCATTGTGGGGATAAAAATGAAGAACGTCATTTAACTTCAATTTCTCTTCAACCAGTTTCCCCAGAATGCCCTACCACCACCCTTTGTGTCCCCCGTATCTTCCTTAGTGAATGAAGAACTTAATCCTCAAAGCCCTGTTACATACACTCCAGGTTCTCTTT
>NW_006203430.1:7586375-7635410 GCF_000334495.1 Tupaia belangeri chinensis
TTCCCTGGCTTCTCTCTCCCTGCTTTCCATTTTTAGGAAGGGCAGGCATCTCAATTGGAATGCATGGGAAAACCCAGAGTAGTGACAGAGAAGGGGGGAAAGGCTTCTCAGGGAAAGAAACTGAGGAGTACAACGTAGTAAAATGAGGGCTCCCGTACCTGGGGTACCAAAATGTGGCCCTGGGTGGGGGGAAAGGATACTGGTCCCCCTGAGAAAGGAGACGCAGCAGCCTCAAAATCTTCTTGATGTGCGTAGTTGCTGTTGATCTTGCCCTTCTGGCGTCGGTTACAGAACCACATTCAGACCACGTCCTTGTTGAGCCTGAATTGCTGGGCGATGGGGTGGATCTGTTGCAGCGTTGGGCTTTGGGCACTGCAGGAACATGCTCTCCAGGGTGCCCCGCGTGTGGCTCTTGATACTGGTTTGGTTTCTCTTTCACGCCTACACTAGGGTCTCCGCTTTGCGTATCTCTGGAGATTTTTGTTGTTATCAGCTTCCTCCACCCACTTCTGCAACAGAGGCTGAAGCTTGCACATGTTATTGAAACTGAGCTGAAGAGCTTTAAAATGGCACATGGTAGTTTGACTGAACACTTTCCTAAAGAGAGCCCCCAGGGTAAGCCCCATATCAGCCTGGGTGTATCCTAGGGTGATCCTCTTCTGCTTCAAGAACGTGGCAAATTGTTCGAGTTCTTTCTGCAGAGCTTTGATGTGCTGGGACCCCTCAGAGTTTTTATCCAGTTTTTCCTTCTTTGGCTTCATGTCACCAGGGAAGGCAGTGCAGGGCTCTGGGGGAGTCCCCCTCCAAGTTTCTCCCTTCTTCCCCCACTTCTACCTTGCCTTCAGGCTGGGAGATCGCCAGGCTGTTTTGGGGCACCAGCCGTGCTCCAACTGGAGGCCCACAGTAAGCCATCTATCCACAAAATTCACAAGACAGGGGGCACAGAGGAATCCCCTACATATCAGAGCCTGCCCCAACACCTGGCCCAGTTTCTAGCCCACCAGGAGGGCTTGGAAGCTTAGCCAGGTCTGAGAGTCAACCCAGCCTGGCTCCAGCCCTCCTGGCCCATCATCTCCACCTCTCGGCAGGCGTGAGAAGGCAAAGTCTGAAGCCAAGTGTCCTGCCGTGGGGAAGGAAGACTTCCCAAGCTGGGGACTTGGAGGAATGAGGGAGGCATGTTTTTCTTTAAAAAGTATGTTGGGTAATTTTTGGCCCTTTACATTTCTTTTCTTTTCTTTTCTTTTTCTTTTTTTCTTTCTTTCTTTCTCTTTCTTCTTTCTATCTTTCTTTCTTTCTTTCTTTCTTTCTTTCTTTTTTAGAAAATTTTGTTGTCTGGTACATGTACTCACTGGAGAGACGGAGAGCAACAGAGAGAGACAGAAAGTGAGGAATCACCCCCCAGGAGGGATGGCCATACCTCTATCCCTTGTCCTCCATTTTCCTCACAGGATTTTGGGCATTCATGCACAAGTACCCAGTATGAGTTTCACTTTTTTTTTTTTTTAATATTTATTTTATTTAACTTTATTTATTTAAATTTGACCAGAAAGGGACAGAACGAGAGAGAGAGAGAGAGGGAGAGAGAGAGAGAGAGAGGAAATGAGAAAGCAAGTCACCAGGTCTGGGACTTCAAACCGCAGTCAGCCATGTGAGAGTCCAGTGCCCTTAACCACCACGCCACCTGCTGGCTCCATTTTGTTTTAATTTTACTTCGCTAGGTAGTAATGTGAAAAGCAATCACAATTTGATGTATTAGTTACATTTCTAACGAAGAATAAATATTAAAACCCATGTGCAGGGTTTTTTGCGTTAGGGTGTGTGCACTCAGTGGAGAGAGAGAGACAGTGAGAGGGAAAGTAAGAAATCCCCCTCCCCTCCCAGGAAGGATGACCACATCGCAGTCCCTTCTCCATTCTCCTCCCAGGATTTTGGGCACACCCGACACCCATCCAGCATGACTTTCAAACGACCAGGTCTGGGACTAGAACCACGGTCAGCCACCTGGGAGTCCAGTGTTGTAACTGCTATGCCATCTGCTGGCCCCTGTTTATTTTTTTAGTGCTGCTCTAGGGCACTTGCTTTTACCACAGAGAGACAGAGAAAAAGAGGGAAGGTAAGAAATCACTTTCTGAGGAGGCATGGCCATACTGCAGTCCTCTTCCCTTTTCTCCTGGGGTTTGGGCTCTCACACCTGATGTGTTTTCAAGTCTTTGGATCTGGGACGCAAACTGCATAGTTGGCCATGTGGGATCTAGCCACCAGTTGGCCTAAAACATCATTTTAATATTTTCTCCCATTTCTGTTTGTTGTGGTTAAACAAAAATAGATTTTTTTGTGTGTTTTTTTAATTCACCTTATATCCAACAAATTTATTAACTCTTATAATTATTGGTATAGTCTTTGGATATCCTACATACATAGTTATATCATCTGAAAACAACAAGTTTTATTTCTTTAATTCTATATTTTATATCTTTATTTCCTTGTCCTATTTGACTGAACTTTAGAACAGTGTTGATTTGAAGTGACACTCTTTAAAAGCTTTTCCATCACTGACTTGTTTTATCTTTAAATTTAATATATGCTGTAAGTTGTTTATATTATTGGAATAGCAAAGTTCCATTCTAATCTTTCTCACTAATTTATTTGCTCAATTTTGGTTTTTAACTTGTAAGGGGGTTGAATCTTGTCAAACACTTTTCTGGTTCTATCAAGATAAACATGAGTGATACCTTTTTTTTTTTTTTAAGAGAGATTTTTGCTATAGGGCGCATGCGTTTGCCGGAGAGGCAGAGACAGAAAGCGAGAAATCACCCCCCGGGGGGGATGGCCACACCATAGTCCCTTCTCTTGTTTTCCTCTTGGGATCTTGGGCATGAACACACATGTGCCCAGCATGAGTTTTAAGCCATTGGTCCAGGAACTGCAGTCTACTATGTGGGAGTCTAACAATGTAACTGTTACACCGTCTGCTGGTCTCAAGCGACGACTTTTTTATTGGTGATGTGGTAAATTATATTAAATGGTTTTTTAATGCAAAAGCATTCTTTTGTAAGCCTCACGTGGGTCATGATGTTATTATCTTTTGGTATGTCATTGGATTTGGCTTGCTTATGGTTTCTAATCTTTGTGAATGAGATGAATGCCCTTATAATGTTCTTGTTCTGATTTTGGTACCAAGGTTTTTGTTGGTCTCGGTGTTTCTATTTCCTGGAAGTTTTTTTTCTTTTTTTAACATTTCATATTAACTGGAAATTTATTTTCGTAAAAGCTAAACATGGTCATTTTGAGAAGAAATCCACTGTGATGTGTGGGTTGTTGATCTTGCCATTTAAGTTCTAGAGTGGTCCCCTCACTTCCTTTTTTTAATCCTTGGTAAAATTTTATCCAAAGAATAGGATACATACATATATGTATATTTTAAAACAGGGCCCATTAGAGAATAAAATGTGTAGTTGAGAGTGATTTCAGTTTTAGTGGCCCCTGTGTTTTATCTTTTTTTTTTTTTTATCACCTTAAAGACTAGCAGGATAAAAGGATCACTGACTCCGAGTCTCTCTGAGATTAACGGAAGTGTTTTTTGTAAGATTGGTACTATTTTTCTTTAGAGTTTGGTAAAATCTATTAGTGAAATCATATAGGTCTGGTAATGTTCTTTATCTGATGCTTTTTAATTCCAGACTTTGAGGATTATTCTGATCTTTAAAATTTTTTTCTGTCAGTTTTAATACATTGCACTTTTCTAGGAACTGTAATCTTCATCTAAACTTGTAAACTTTCCACCACCAACTAATCAAACAACAGCCCTGTTTGACTGACAATTGAATGAAGTTACCAAAAATCATACTTGTTGTCATAATGGCTCAGTGGCTTTGCAATCTCAAGATCTTAATTTTAAGATTTTAAAAAATTCTCTGAATCAGTTTTAATGTCTCTTTGGTTCCTGAGTTTATTAAAAAAACAAATGACCATCAGATTTTGTGCATAACCTGGTATTGGATAATTAATGTTGCTAATGGCTATCTTTTTCATTAGGATATTTAACTGGCATACCATTAATTTCTTGCTGCTAAAACTTACACAGTACTTTAAATAAATAAAGATTAGGCTAATATGTACACGTTTATGGCCCTGGGATAAATTTATCAGAAACACATTTTCTCATTTCCAGGATACTTTCTTCATGAACAGCAAATTCCAAAGATCCGAGGACGAGCCTCCTGATGGAGAGTCTGTGCTGAGGATAAGCACTATTGCTTCAGCCATCGCAGAGGCATCCGTCAGTGCTGCTCCTTCCCAGCTTGCTACCATGCTCAAGGCACTTTCAAATAAAACCAGAGACAAGACTTTTCGGGGAGATGATAAACAGAAGGGTTGTCCCATTGTGTCTCATTTCTTCGTTAATGATTTAGAACAAAGTAATGGATCCAATGCATTTGATATGGAAAAATACCTAAAAAAAACCGAAGTTAGTAGATACGAAGGTGGATTGGTAAACTTTTCAAGAACTGGTATGTCTGATATTTGGGATTTATCTTTACCAAATGAACAAACTACCCAGGACAACCACACAGAGGATTTAGGGACAACCAGTACAAGTGTAATGGACCAAAAAGAAAATATAGTAGCTAGTTTTTCTGGTGAAAATGGAGACAGTGAAAACCAGGAATCATTTAAAACAAACAACTCTTCAGATTCAGTTCTTAGAGATATAAGAGAGAATGAGGATGCAGAAGGTGTGAAGACATATCCCACTGACAGCAAATTACCAGATATTGGTTATAGTGAAAAAGCTACCTTAATTTCCACTTCAGCATCTAATAGTTGTTCATCAGTAAGAAACCCCAGAGTAGCATCCCTTTGGCTGTTAGAGGAGGGTGAAGAAGCACAAGATGAGAGAGAACACCAGAGGCAAATTGAGTACGTCACTGAAACAAGCGGTAGCGAGAAGCATGTGACTTTTGAAAAGCATTGTGTGGTTTTACCTAAAACTGTTGGTAAGTATCTGAGTAACTGTTCACATTCACAGACTCAGTCATAGTTTTTTCTGTTCTCATTGGAAAATATACCTTTCTGATAGATTTGGAAGATACCTCCCTTGAGCATGATGGACATGGCTCAGAGGATAACCAGGAGAGCTTCAGACCTTCCACCTCACCACTGAGCCATTCTTCTCCTAGTGAAGTTTCTGGAACAAGTATATCAGGGTAAGTGCTTACCCTTTTTTTAAATTAAAATATGTGCTTAGTATAGAATAAATTGAAAAAAAGTACAAAGAAGAAAAATTGTTCATCTATAGGTTCATCTCTCAAAGGTAACCCTTATAAATATTTCATGAATTTCTTGCCAACCATTTTTTCTATATAAATTTTAGTGACATTGAGATGAATAACTTTGCTCATCAAATTTTAATTCTATGAATTTTTTATAGCTTCGTAGGAGACCTTTTATGTTTTTCTATTGAAAGATTGTAATAAATAGAATTCTTTTTTTTTCTTTTTTGGAGAGAATTTCGCTATAGGGTGCGTGCGCTCGCCAGACAGACAGAGACATTAGAGACAGAAAGCGAGAAATCACCCCCCAAGGGGGATGGTCACGCCGCAATCCCTTCTCCTCCATTCTCCTCTCGGGATCTTGGGCACGCACGCACACGCGCCTGGCGTGAGTTTTAAGTCACCATGTCCGGGATGCAAACCGTGGTCGACTACGTGGGAGTCCAGCAACATAGCATTTACGCTAACTGCTGGTTCCCATAAATAGAATTCTTTTGCCTAATTAGTGAGATTATCAAACCAGTTTTGATTTATTTCACAATACTGGATTTTGAAATTGTCCACTGCTTCCCAAACTTCCAGTGAATTGCATATTTATCTAAATTTCAACGGAGAGCTTAGTTCTCTCATGTTTGAATGTCTACTTGTAGATGTCTCATTCTGAAATGCTTTTTCATATACTCACTTTTTAAAAAATTTTTTTAAAAATTTGCTATAGGGTGTGTGTACTTGCTAGAGAGGGACAGAGAGAAAGTGAGAAAGTACCGTACAAGGGACGTGGTCATGTGTAAATCCTTCTCCATTCTCCTGTTGGGGTTTAGCGTACTCCTGCACATCTGTCTGACCTGTTTCTCAAGCTGTCAGGTCTGGAACTCAAATGGTGTAATTTGTCATGTGGCATCCAGCTGCTTCAACCACCACACCACCATTGCCCCCTCCCCCATCACTTCTTATTTTACAGTTATTTTTGTGTTTTAAAGGACATTAGAAGTCATCCAGTCTAACCAAATTTGAAAATCATCTGGCTATGACATGTCTAAGGGTATTAAAATATTTAGCTTATTACACATTTTCCCCTTAACTTTCTTATAGGATTTACTGTCTTTATGGAATCTTGGAAGAAAATCTGAGACTAGCCTACTTCTTCTTGCCTTTGAATTGACTTGATCTTTTTGCAAGGTTTTGTTTAAGATTCTTTCTCTTTTATTGTAATTAGCCAGAGGATATATATACTTGCCAAAGAGAGAAAGAGAAAAAGTGAGACAATACCTCCCATTGGGGATGATCACGTCTCAATGTCTTCTCCATTTCTACTTCATTTGGGGACTTGGGGCATGCACGCACACACACGCACCTGTTGTATTTTCAACATAGATTCAGTTGCCTTCACCACACCACCAGTTGGCCCAGATTCTTTATTATTTTTTTCAACTTTAGTAACTTTTTTTGTTGTTGTTTTAGAGAGATTTTTGTTATATGTGTACATATATATGTGTACCCCCCAGGGGGGATGGCCATGCTACCATTCCTTCTTTTCTTGGGATTTTGGGCATGCACGCACATGTGTCCTGCAGGAGTTTTAAGCCGCTAGGTCTGACACTTGAACCATATTTGACTATGCGGGATTCCAGCGACATAACCACTATGCCATCTGCTATTCCTCAACTCTAGTAATTTTATTAGGCTCTCTCTCTATACTGACTTTTCACTGTTACTTTGCTCTTTCACTCCACATACTTGTATTATACCCAGTATACACTTTCAGTGAGTGTCCACGTATTCTTTCATTTAAAGGAAGTTTTAAAATTTTTGTAACATCGTCAGAGGGTGCATGTAATCATCAGAGAGAGAGAGAGAGCACACACAGTTCTCAGTGGGGCATAGTCATGCCACAATCCTTTTGGCTTTGTTTCTCCATCATGTCAGCATTTGGGGCATGCATGTACACGTGCCCAAGGTGTTTTTCAAGCCACCAAGGGCAAGATTTGAACCCAGTGGATCACAGGGGATCCAGCTCTCCCTGTATATGATGCTTAACAGGGCTGGCCATTTTTTCCTTTATTTCTGAACATATTAGTCCTGCTTCATTTCCTGCATGCCCAAGAACTCTAATAATGCATTTGTGATATCTGTGTTACATTTTTTTAATCCTTTCTTCGTAAAAGCTGTTTATTTTGAAATAATTATAGTTTCATAGGAATTTCCTTTGATAATGTAAAGAATTCCCACTTACTCTTCATCCAGTGATTACATGTTACATAAATATAGTACAGTATCCCAGCCAGGAACTTTTGACATGGGTACCATGTGTGGGTGGAGTTCATTGTCATTTTATCACATATATGGATTAACATGTCAAAGATACTGAACAATTCTATCAGCATAGTGGTCTACCTCTTTCTTCACTTCTCTTTCATTTTGCTTACATTTTTACATTTTCAATTTCCAGTTTCCTGACAGTGCTTTGTGCTGTGTTCTTTCCCCTTGTATACTTTCCAAGTTTATCTTTTACTTTTGGTTTTGACATTTAAAAAAATGTATATGAAAGCATTTAATAAAATCTATAAATACTGTATAAAGACTACCATTACTGTGATTTTTCTCCTTCACACTGCCCTTTACTGCAAGAGGAGAGCCAAAATACTGGATTGGGGGCTAGCAGGTGGCATGGTGGTTGGGGTGCTGGACTCCTACATGACCAACTGCGGTTTGAGTCCTGGACTGACCTGGTGACTAGCTTTCTTAATTTCCCTCTCTCACTTTCTCTCTCTGTCTCTCTCTGATGAGCCTTATAGCAAATTGAAAATAAATAATAAATAATAAATAAAATAAATCTTTACAAAAATAATACTGGGTTTGGTGGTCTCACTTTTGTATCTACCTATTACTCTTTTGGTACAACGAAAATATATTCGCTCATTAAGTTTAGTTGAGAGACCTTAGGGGATTACTGAACTTTCTCATGAACTTTGCATATGGTCAGATATTTTGAACGAGAGCATCATATTTGCCTTTCTAAAGTGACTGTGAAATTGGTGAGCTCATTCCTCGTGGTAGACTAAGCCAAGCACTTGCACCTCCACCTTTCTGCCCAGAGCAAAACTTTAGTGAGAAAGTCAGTTTATGAGAGGGTAAGTATGTTCTGAACTAAAATTGCTAGAGAAAGTGATATGAGAGTGATTTTGTGTTGGTAAGTTGTTAAGCATCCGTTTTTTGCTGCCACACTCAATAAAGCAAATATCAGTTGAGATCTGCTCATGGAGAAATATCAGTCAGAATTTTCTCGGGACCAGCAGTTAGCGTAATGGCTATGTCGCTGGACTCTAATGTAGTCGACCAAGGTTCGCGTCCCGGCCCTGGTGGCTTAAAACGCATGCTGGGTGCGTGTGCGTGCGTGCCCAAGATCCTGAAAGGAGAACGGAGGAGAAGGGATTGCGGCATGGCCATCCCCCATGGAGGGTGATTTCTCGCTTTCTGTCTCTCTGTCTCTGTCTGTCTGGCGAGCGCACGCGCCCTATAGTAAAAAAAAAACAAACAAAAAACAAACTTCTCCAAGAAATTTTTTTTCTTCTGTTTAATGTTAACTTTTTTGCGTGTGAGAATGGTTTTATCTGACACATTTTACTGCTCATTAGTATCTTGGTAACTGTCCTAGCTAATTTCTGCTGTTTCACAGAGCTGAATTAGAGCTTCTAAATCAGAACTGCCTTTGAGTCTCCAAATGGCCAGTACCTTGACAATTTTTGGATCCTTTTGTAGTCTGACTCTTGACTGAAATTTTTCTCTTTATTTTTACATGTGTTCTTGCAGTTCACTTCTAATTATTTGAGGTTAAATTAACCTAAACAAATTTGTTCCTGTCAACCAAAGAAGCCAAACTGATATAACACGTCACCTTTGTGACCCAGAACTTTTTTCATGGTATTTCTATGTGTATCTGTGTCTGTGCACACACATGTGCATACTACATGTATACAGTAGCTAAAATAGGCCTGAAACAATTTGGCTAATAATATTTTGTTTCTATTAGTTAGAAACTTCCTAACTAATGGGGCCAGCAGGTAGCATGGTGGTTAAGGACACTGGGCTCCCACGTGACTGACCGTGGTTTGAGTCCTAGACCTGGTGGCTTCTTTCTCACTTTCTCTCTCTCACTCTGTCCCTCTCTGATCAAATTTAAAAAAAAGAAAGGAAGGAAGAAAAAAAGAGAAAGAAAAAGAAAGTTAAATAACATAATTCTTAATATATTGACAATACAGTGGCTTTTGTTTCTTAACTTTATTTATTTCTTCTATCAGAGACAGAGATAGAGAGACAGGACCCCTCAATAGGGTCCCATGCCACAATCCACTCTCACACCCAGCCAGCCTGGATCATGGGTATGTGTTTGAATGCCACTTGTGCCCATGGAGGTCCCGGATGCAATCCAGGACCTCTCCCATGTGGGTCCATTTGTTCCACCACTGTGCCACTACCTCGCCTGTGGCTTTTTCAAAGTTCAAAATTTGAGGGAACCAGCAGTTAGCGTAATGGCTATGTCGCTGGACTCCCACGTAGTCGACCGCGGTTCGTGTCCCGGACCTGGTGGCTTAAAACTCACGCCGGGCGCGTGTGCATGCGTGCCCAAGATCCCGAGAGGAGAATGGAGGAGAAGGGATTGCGGCGTGACCATCCCCCCTGGGGGGTGATTTCTCGCTTTCTGTCTCTAATGTCTCTGTCTGGCGAGCGCACACACCCTACAGTGAAAATCTCTCAAAAAAAAAAAAAAGTTTGAATTTGCATTTTCAGTGTGCCTATCAATTTAGCTGAGTATTTTGAACTTTATGTAAAAAAAAAATATTGGAGTAAAAACCTGTCAGTTCAGGGGCTGAGCTGAAGCTAAGTAGCAGAGTATGCAGGAGGTGTAGAAACTGTTTCCAAAGTTCACTGGACACTGCTCCCTATCCCTGTGCTCCTTTGCTCCGTGACTGTTACCGCCCCTCCTAGAGGCAGTGCGTTTCCCTCTCCTTTCCTTTCCCTGTCTGGGCTGGTGTTCTGTGACAGGTACTGATTGCCGGTATTAGGTAGGAGAAATGTGTGTGTGTAAGTAGATATGAGACCTCACTACTTATTACTTCATGATCTCCTTTTATAAAAACACTTAATGTATAATAAACATCTTTCTGAGCCAAAGGAGAGTTTTCAGAGTTATTTTTAGTTATTTCTTCCATGAGCGGCACAGAGAAAGGCACTCCTTGACTCACCAGCCTGGGTCATGGACACGTGCATACACTCCCAAGTGCACAGGGAGATCCTGGGCTGGGATGTGAACCTAGGATCTTTCCCATGAGAGTCCAGATGTGTCACCACTGTGCTGCCACCTGGCCTCCAGTAGTGTGATTTTTAATGGCTATGTAATTTTTTGTGTATTCTATAATAATTTCTATAACCTAGTTTCTTCTGCGTGATAATTAAGTTTTGTTTTTTTTTTTTGGATTGTGCTCACCAGAGAGATAGAGAGATGGAAGGAGAGAACACCCTGTATTGGGGCATGGTCACACTGTCATTCCTTCTCCATTTCTCCATCCTTTCAGGGTTTCGGGCACACATACACATGTCTAGTGTGTTTCTCAAGCTACTGAGACTGGGATTCAAACTGCAGTTGGCTATGTGAGATCTGGAGTTCCTAAACTACAAAGTTACTGGGCTGGTTTGACATTCAAGATTTTCTATTTTGTTGTTAGTGATGTGATAATGTACCCTTTTTGTGAAGTCTTTAACGTTTTTTCTTATGATAAATTCCTAGGTGTATAATACTGAGTTCAAGGGGCTTTTGTTGATATGTGTCACTTAATTGCTTAACTGAAAGTTGTCCCACTTTATTTTCCTGCCAGTGGCGAGTTATTGTTCCATTCTTTTGTCTTCATCTGTTTTTTTGTTTGTTTTGTGCCCCACCCCCACCCCCCCGTCTTTGCTATTTGAGGACAGGAATATTTACATGGGCTCCTAATCAAGTATTCAATAATTTTTTACTCACTGAAGAGCTGGTGTTGTTATGTGTCTGTATGTGGTATTTTTTAATGAAAATATTCCATTCAGTAGGAGTATAATTTATAAATTTAAATTTAGATAAGTCAATGTAAGCAAGGCATCTCTGGTTAAATTATTTACAAGATTGTGGGCAAACAGGAATGGTTTTGGGTTAATGTAGGTAATGTTAAGTAAGAGAATGGATCATTTTAATCCTTGGGTATTTTTCTCTGTTTTAGGTGTGCTTCAGAGCCTTTGGGTTCCACAGCTGATCCCAAGAAGCCACCATATGACAGTGAATCGTCCCAGCTGGCACATTCACGTGCTAGTTTGAGCAGGCTGACTTACGTGTCTGAACAAGAGAGCACCTATCCTGCCACAGCAACAGATTATGACCCAGAGGACCGCAAGGTGGGCTGGCACGTGGTCTATTTTTTTAGTGAGACTTGCAGCTATGAATTGTTATAGGTGTTTTATCAGACTGAAGTTCAGGCATGTGTAACTTCTGTGTTGCCATTATGCCTTTAAAATGAATCTGTGTTTGTGTATGTACATACGTCCTCAACAGCTACTCATGCTGGGTGTACACTTGAGGTACAGACATTTTAATATCTGCCTCAGATCTCTGATGGAAGACACCATGTAGTGACATCCACTACGATGCGCATATGTTGTGAAAATTCAGGAGGTAGCTAAAAATCTGATTGCAAGAGGTGTGAGAAGTGTTTTAGCAGAGGCTTATGGGAGGAATAATATATTGAAACCATACTTTCCAGGACTTCTAGGAGTTAAACAGGGAGGAAGCAGTGGTAAATGGGGGAAGTGTGGAATTGACAGTCGTACTGAAATTAGGTTAGAAAGGGAAGGACCAAACCATGAAGAATCTTGGATATAATATCTGGGGGTTTGAATGCTTTTAAGGAAGACACTGATATAATTGGTTTTTATTTATTATTATTATTTTTATTCATGATAGAACTTGTGCTTGTGTATGTGGGGGGCTGGGGTGAGGCAGGTAGGAGCACCCTCTGGAGGATTTGGTAATACTGCATTCTTCTTTCTCTAGCCTTTCAGATAGTGAGTCCTTAGCACATGCTTAGTATGTTTTCAGACTGACCACGTTGGAGATTCAACTGTGAAATCTGGTTTTCTTGAGTGCATTGCCACTGTGCTGCAAAATCAGACCTGTTTTGAATTTTTTTTCCCCCTAAATTAAGGTTTTTGCTTGTGCTTGTGAGAGACGAAGGGAAAGTGAGAAATCACCCCCTGGGGGGATGGCCATGCCACAGTCCCTTCTCCAAATTTCCACGTGGGATTTTGGGCATGCACACACATGAGCCTGGCGTGATTTTCAAGCCAGTGGGTGCATAGCTTGAACCATGGTCGGCTATGGGAAGTCCAGCACCTTACCACTACACCACCTGCTGGCCCTGTTTTGAAGTTTTAAAAACTCGCTCCAGGAACCAGCAGGTGCTTTCTCTGTCTCTTTCTCTGGTGAGTTCACATGCCCTATAGCAACTTAAAAATTAATTAATTAATTAAGAATTCTTTTAAAATTTTTTAAGAAAAGCTCACTCCAGTAGCAGTGTGGCACATGGTTTGGGGGGAGCAAGATAAGAACCAGAAGATTTGACATGAGGTTATTGTAGTCTTTCAGACAAGAGACCATGTCAGCTTGCACTCAGGTAGTAGGTGGGAGAGTAGAAGAATAGAGCTGAGAGATTTATGTGGGAGAAGCTAATATTTTACTATCCATTTGTGTGTGCGTATTTTGTGGTTGTGACAGTATGAAGTTTTCTAATGAGCTGAATCTGACTGTTGTGGATTGACGTCTCCTTAGGTCTCCTTCATGGGGCTATTAAGTATGTGCACTGGAGTTACTAAATACGATGCGGTGTTAGAAAGACGTTATGCCCATTCCGTGGAGAGCCATCTTCCTGACTCTGTTGTTAGTGAGCCTGTATATTCTTAGCATAGTGGTTAAGAGCTGAGTTTTGGAATCACACAGCCTGTTCTCTGCTACTCCTCAAACAGATTACTAAACCTGTTTCTTCATCTCTGAGGAGGAATGGTGTGAGGGCATTGGTTGTCACCTAATAGGTCACACCTGAGTACGTATTATTTGTTGTGGTTATTAAGTGGCAAATAATCTGATCTTTGTTTAATGCCTTTGTTTCCTAAAGCTTTGATTCTGGAGAAATTTCCAAACTGAGTTCCAAAAACAATCAGTGATGGCTAAGTATCTTACCTTGTATGTAAATTCTAGCTCGTCCATCCTGCAGAGCTGTGCATGTCACCCCTCAGGTCATGTGTTATAAAGAAATGAGTTTATCAGCCTTCAGTAGGACTATCGTGTCACACCTAAGAAAATAGGACCAAGCAAATTCAGAAATCAAGAAAGACTTTATACACATAAAAGTTAGCATCTTCACATCTTCAGCTGTGTAGACAAACAGTAGGGGTGGGAGGACTTGGGAACTGGCTCTGTGTTGATTCCCAGCCTCATCTCAGTATCATTTGAAAGCTTGCTTGGTCTCTAATCATTCGTTGCTATTTTATTTATATTTTTATTACAAAATTTAAAAAAGTAAATCGCTTAAATTTGGAAAATCTTACATGACTATGGTCCTTTATCTGTGTGAAATTTTCACATATAATTGATGTATATCTCTTACTCATTTTCTCATAATTTCTTTTATAAAACAATGAATGGTGGGACTGGCAGGTAGCTTGGTGGTTAAAGGCACTGGAATCCCACATGACTGACCATGGTTAGGATCTCAGCCCTGGCAGCTTGCTTTCTCATTTTCTCTCTCTCCCTGTCTCTCTCTCTGGTTAAATTAAAAATAATATTCATAAAGCTAAATAAAATAATTATTTTTAAAATTTATTTAACTTCTATTTATTTATTTATTTAAATTTGCTTGGGAAGACAGAGAGAGTGAGAAAGCAAGCTGCCAGGTCCAGGATTCAAACTGGTCAACCATGTGGGAGTCCAGTGCCCTTAACCATCTTGCCACCTGCCAGCCCCAATAAAATAATTCTTAAAAACATAAAACTGTAAGTGCAAAGTTCGAGCAGAAGCCTGCATTTCACAGCTGCAAAACCCCTTTGTATAAGCCAACTCTCTTTCATAGGAATAATATCAAGTATATTTCTTCATTACATTACTTGAGATTATGCCAGCATGGTTTGAATTTGTTATATTCAGTTTATCTGTGAATTATTTCTTAAAAGTTTTTGTTTTTTTTCTACTTGTCACACTCAGAGTGGTATTACCAGTGAGTTGAGCACCACAATTATTCAAGCCAGTCCAGCTCCGTTGGAGGAACAGGCTGTGGAAAAGTTGAGAGACAAAGTTCTGTTTCAAAGTAGAGGAACATTATCATGTATTCTCCAGAACGACTCTGATATGAAAACTGTGACTGAAACTACCTCTCTGAGTAGCAAACCCGAAGATGTAATACCTAAGTTTAAATTGAGTACAGATTCTTCCTCAAAAAGTCAAGATCCGTTAGAGAGCAGCAGGGTAGGTTTGTCATCGAATCCCAGTGAATTGGACCCAATCAGTCTGGCTGCCATGAGCAAGGCAGGTCAGAGCCATCATGCTGAGGAAGTCATACCGCCCCTTTCTGTGTCACATCAGGACTCTATTATGGAAGGTCAAAGACTGTCTTCTAAGCATATGTCAACTTCCAGCAGTGAATTCAGTGGTCAAATTCCTAATCGAACCACCTCTGGAAACCATGGCACCTCTGTTCCCAGCCTTGCAGTTCATGGTCCTGCTGCCGAGATACCGAATGTGCCTGCTGCGGTACCAACACTCCTGACTCGACATTCTCTTAGCACAGCTCCCTTTGCCCGGCAGTATCTGGGAACACTCCCTTCAGCTGGAAATGTCACTTTGCCTCAGTGCCATATTGGCAGCACCGCTGGCTTGGGGTTTTCAGGAGGGTATCCTTTTCCTGCTGTCTTAGGAGAGCATGTTCAGAATTCTGTTGCTGTGGGCATTTGTCTAGGACCCAATGTCAGCTCTGGATTGATGGGTACCTCTTCCTTTAGTAACCCATATTCTAATGCCTTAAATCAGAACCTGCCAAATACAGCAAACCCTTTTCCCGTGCAGTCTTTTGGTACAAACTGTGGAACTGAACCATGGGATTCAGGATTTGGTAAGATGCTTTTCCTCTGTTATTATTGTTGTCTGCTCTTATTTAAAAGTTGAATTAATTTTTTTCAAATAGACCACAAAGCTAGTTTGTTTCAAAGAGATACTGGTTGTCCTTAATTTCTCGTAGAGTTATTTTTTTGGTCCTTAATTGAAAACACAATAATATATGTCTGTCAAGGGTTTCCAAAGTTGACTTTGAAAAACATTAAAACTTACTCGGATAAAGAGCTCCCTTTGTCTTTTTCTTCATAATCTTTCTTTTGCTCTGCACTTGGGTTTTGTTATTCTTTCTTTTCTAATTTTCCAGAGGGCCCATGTGTGTGTGGGGGGGGGTGGGAGGAGAGAGAGAGAGAATCTCCCGTGATGGATGGTCTTGCTGCAGCCTCTTCTCCCTCCTTTTGCGATTTTGGGCATACACACACACACACACACCCAGCATGCTTTTCAAGCCACTGGGGCTGGAGTCGTGTAGTTGGCCATGTGGGCTTCAGCTGCCCCAACCACCATTCTACCAGCTGTCCATTATTCTTTCTACCAAGAAATGTCCAGATTTGAGTCAGATGCCAGGACGAGTGAGTCATCTTCCACCTTTCACCAAGTCAGTGGGGTGACTGCTATGGTCCTGAGAGCCAGCTCTTCCTCTCTCAGCTGTGGGAACTGGCTCCATCTCACCGGTGGGCACTGTGCTTTTCCTGACATGGTACACATACCCACTGCTTGCTGTCTTCTTGTTTGGCCTCTAAAGTAACTACGTGAGGATGGGGAAGAGATTGGTGGTGGTATCACAAATCTGAGTAGGTGTGCACATCTGGAGAGTTAAGAGCCCCTGTAGTTTCTTTTTTGTTTAGGATAATGGCTTATAATTTGTGAGAGAACAGGGAAGAGATTACTAACTGCCAATAATATCAAAAAGTTGAATAGATCTAGTTGTGATGCCACAAGCTGCTGGGACCTGTGCTCCATAGGTTGGACCCACGTGGGAGGTCTAGGTTAGATTTCTGGTCCAGCATAAGGCTAGGTGCAGTGTGTACCTATAATCCCAGCAAAGTGGAGGTGGGGGGTGCTGAGGCAGGAGGATTACAGTACAGCGAGGCCCTGTCTGGGGAAAAAGCAAAAAGAGTCAATTAGGTGTAAATTGTGAGTAAGAGGAGTTTTCTTTTTGTTTTTTTCCCCCTGAGCTGGATGGAGCAGGAAGACATTGTTGGCAGGCTTCTACTGAGGCTTATATAATGTCAAGGACATAGCTGGGGCACTGTATGATGTCTTGGGTATAAATACATAGTCATATATAATAACTTCCATCTTTCCAATTCTGTTTTTAATTAGGTGTTTGATATAACTTGCATTTTGACTATGCCTTGTTCTCACTCAGGGAATGTGAGAGTGCCTGAGGAACTAAAGTTTCCACATGCTTGCTGTGTTGGCATTGCTTCACAAACCCACCTCAGTGTACTCAATCCAATTGACCGTTGGGTACAAGTCAGCATTGGGGTGGTTAGTGTTAGCATTAATGGTGAAAAGGTAAGCTTTCTGTTTTCCTCATTTCACTTAATTCCATCATGACTGAGTGTATAATTTCTCCTTTCTGTTTGCCCCCCCCCATCTTTTTTTTTTTTTTTTTGAGAGGTTTTCGCTATAGGGCGCGTGCGCTCGCCAGACAGACAGAGACATAGAGACAGAAAGCGAGAAATCACCCTTCAGGGGGGATGGTCACGCCGCAATCCCTTCTCCTCCATTCTCCTCTCGGGATCTTGGGCATGCACGCACACGTGCCCGGCGTGAGATTTAAGCCACCGGGTCCGAGACGCGAACCGTGGTTGACTACATGGGAGTCCAGCGACATAGCCATTACGCTAACTGCTGGTTCTCCCCCTCCCCCATCTTTATACCATGCCTTAGTCATGAATGCTGTATTTTTATTGGTCTCATTTTTATTTGTGGTACGCTATAAGAAGTGAAGCCTAAATGTGTTTTGTATTTTCTGTTAGATATATTATTATATACTATTTTTTAAAAGAATTATTTAATTAATTTATTTATTAACTTATTTTAATTTGACCAGAGGGGGACAGAGAGAGAGAGAGAGAGAAAGTGAGAAAGCAAGTCAGCAAGTCCGGGACTCAAACCATGGTCCACCATGTGGGAGTTCAGTGCCCTTAACCTCCACGCCACCTGCCGGCCCCCAGATATTATTATTTACTGTTAATAATAACTTATTTCATTCTTTATTCACATAGTCATCTAAATTTGCTTTTAGTGCTGCTATTTGAATCACTGAGGGACCGGCAAGTGGCATCATGGTTAAAGGCGTTGGCCTCCCACATGGCCTATTGTGATTTGAGTCCTGGACTTGGCAGCTTGCTTTCTCATCTTCCATCTCTCTCTCTCTCTCTCTCTCTGTCCCTATCTGGTCAAATTTTAAAAAAAAAGTTAAATAAAATAATTCTTTAAAAAATATCACTGAAAGCTCTGAGTAGAAACTTGTCTCTACTTGTTCACTTTGTTTAATGTAGTTTAATATAAGTACTATCATTTATCCAAGAAAAAAAAGAAGAGAAAAAAAAAAGCTTCCCAAGAAGTTATTCTTGGTATCTGTACTTCATTTAGGAAAGGGAGTCATAGTACTAATTTATTTAATGATTTTCTTATATGATCTTTTGTAATACCTGAAAATATAGTTTTAACATTAATAGTTATAGCAAGAGTTTCACATGATCAGTTATAGCTGCTGTAATCTAAGACTAAATCTCCTTCCCTAAACATGGACCATGTGAATATCAGTGCTGGGGCGGGGTGGGAAATACGGCCAGCAGCTCCTGTTTGGAAACGTCCTGGTTTCACAACTGCTTCTTGCGAACCAACACTGGTGGATGGATTTAACTCTTTCCTCTTATCTCCTAGTAGGTACTTGGAGGTATTTACTTGGCAATATTAAGATCATCCCTGCCCTACCTCTTCCTTTTCCTAGCTTGTTTCTTCACTTTCAGTTCCCCAGGTTAGGTGAAAATCACATGATTGGAGGAAAGGGTGGAGGATGGAAGGTGAAATGTGAGGACTTTTTAGGAACATCTAGGAGTCTGTGAATGAAATAGTGTTAACTCTGGAAGTGGGAAGTAGAAAAAAGATCTCTATTTACAGTGAGGAGGGAGAGGTAGTTGGAGTCATAATCACAAACTTGGGAGCCTGTGGAGAGAGAACCTTAGAGATCAGCCTAATTCTCTTGTATCTGCTTTCTTATGTAACTGCAGAAACTATACCCTAGAGAGAATCCCAGGGCTGTGAAGTGCTGCTGCTTCTAGTGGCTTTAAATATATATATATATATATTTATCTATTTATTTACCATTTCCATGAGAGAGAACTCCAACAGGTCTTCATGCAGTGACCCACTCTCATCCTCAGCCAGCTCAGATTGTGGACATGTGCACGCCTGTGTGTGCCCCTGGTACATGCCACGAGGCCCTGGGATCTTCCCATGTGGGTCCAGTTGCAATCCCACTGTACCACAGTGGCCAGGTCCCACTGGTTCCCCCTAATGCCCCCCTTTAAAAAAGATTTATTTAATCTGATTTATTATTATTATTATTTTAATATGCTATAGGGCACATGCACTCATCAGAGAGAGAGATTGGAAAAGTGAGAAAGCAAACTGCCAGGTTCAGGACTTGATCCACATATTAAATGTGTCATAACTTTTCCAGCAACCCAATAGATGAGGGAGATCACATTTTATGCAGTGAGAACAGCTCAATTTACAAAGCATTTTGACTAATTGTACTTTACATATAGTTAATGATTTATAAGATTTGAATGATTTAGAAGAGGTAATAAAATGTTTAGATTTGAGTAACTGGGAAAAGGCTCTTTAACCTAGATGACTCTACCCCTTGATTTTCAATGTGAAGTTATTTCTTAATAAGTTCCATGCTTCTGTTTTAAAGGTGGATCTTTCAACATACCCTTGTTTAGTTTTCAAGAATAAAGTCATTATAAGACCTCATGCCACAGAAGACATAAAAGTACTTTTTATACCATCTGGTCCTGGGATCTTCAGATGTATATTCAGTGTTGCCTCTTGGCCATTTTCAGCAGATGCTGAGACAATAGTACAAGCAGAAGCTTTGGCAAGAAGAGTCATTCTCACTGCTCTTGCTGAGACCCCTGTTATTGAGGTAACTATTATAAGAGTTTTTGTCATACTGGGCATTTTAATGAAGCGATTTAACCTTAGAAGTAATAGTTGGGGAAAAATGAATTGGTGAGCAAATGTGCCACAAAGTTAGTTTCAAGCTAAACGTTGCTTTTTAATATCTAATTATTCTAAAATTTCAAATTATTTCCATTATTTTACAGAAACAAAAATGTACTTGCTAAGATGTCTATAAAGCAAAATATAAGGTTAAACCCTATTTTCTAACCAATTTTTATTGTATAATTAGCTATAAAGTTAGGAAGGTAACAGTGGTTCATATACTCTTGCTTCTTTTCTGTACCTTAAGATTAGAAACATTTATCTTCTTTATAGTCCCCCATTTTCTGGAAGTGGAAGAAGTTAGAGCTAACCTAATTGATATAATAATTACTCATTGAATTAGATAATACTTGTTTAAGACCATGACTTTCAACCCTGACTGTGCATTGGTATAACTCTTGGGACTTTTAAATGCACTCTAATAATATCTGAGTCCCACCCAGACTGACAACTAAATGAGAATTGTTGGTGACAATGAGAAAACATAACTACATAGCAGTAATTTTTAAATCTTCCCAGATGATACAGATTACAGCCTTAGTTAACCAGTGCTTTACAGTGTCTCCTCCTGACTGATGATGAAATCAGAAGTCATGCGTCAAACAAGACTAAGGGATGTGGGAGAGAGAGATGAGAAAGGTATAAACAGGAAAAACAGACTAGTGCTTCCTGATTAAAATTAGTTGATTCCTTATATGTGAATTAACCTGATATGTTCATTTAACTACAGTTAGCAGGTAGTACTGAGATCCTACTAAAGTTAATTTGTTGTTTGAACAATGCTGTTTAACTGACTCACAGCTCAGAGGTGGGGTGTCGGGGATGGGGGACCTAGAAGCCCCCTAGGAGGCTGATGAGACACGTTCAGGTTCCCATACCTCACCCCTGCACAGTACACATTCCCCAGTAACTGCTTAGTAACTGTGCTCTACAGCTTTATTATCTAAGACAGCAAGGAGGTAAGAGTTTGTAGATGTTCTCATATTATAAGCTCTTAATGATCTTTTTCTTTTTGCTTAAGTGCTGATTTGTGTACTTGGATTTTTTAATCAGCTCTGTTATGCTCGTCATTCTCTAGTGCAGGGTTTTTCAACTTTACCACTGTTGGCCTTTGGGCTATAAAATGATTTGGAATGGGGTAACTGACTTGTGTAGTGTAGGATGTTTAGCATAAGCATCCTCTGACCTCGACCCACTAAATGTCAGTGGTTCCCCTTCTCCTAGTGGTGAGAACCAAATTATCTGCAGACATCGTCAGATCACCCCTGGTTGAAAATCTACTGAGAACTAGTGTCATTTATTTTCTGTATTTCAGTACATTCTACTATACCAGGCTTTTAACCTGCCATTAAGCAATTAACATTTCTGTAGCAGACATGAAAAGTCCCTATTACAGAATATTTAAATGTGGCATGGGAGCTTGAAGCTTGGTTTTTCTCTTTGTTTCTCTCTGATGAATGTCGTGAATGGCTTACATAAGTGATATTTAGTAGTACAAGGCAGTGACTCCCATTTTTCTCACCTTGGGGTTCCTATGCCTGGTGCGGCCAGGCCCAGCCTTTCACATTCTTGCTAATGATCTTTCCATGCTCACCCATGTTGTCCGTGTTCCAGGTTTTTTGTTGTCTCCCCAGTGGTTGAGCAGATTTTTTTCATTTCTCTTCCTGCTTCTACAAAGGGCACTTCTTTGCATTTTAGGACTTTACGCATGGGATTCAAATTCCATTCCAGCCTTGCCCTGCTCACAAGTTCGAGATTTTCCCTTCCATTCTCAGAAGGACATTGCATCTCAGCCACCTTGGGGAGGTGAATCTGGGAGTAACCCCAGACTTTCATGTGCCACCATGGAAATCAGTTCCCACTTGTCAGTCAGCCTCTGATTTATCTTTATTTTATGTTTGTCTTGGGGAAAAAAATTTGTTTGTGTGCGTTACATTTCTTCATTTGTGGGTGTGAGGGATCTGTGTTTTCTTGGTGTCCTGTGTTTAACGAAGTCAGCCTGGCAATTAGGCACTTGTTTTGAACTTTCAGTTTATCTATTTTGATATCACTCTGAAGAGTTTTAGTATTTCAGATGTTTAGATTAATTTTGAAAATATCAAGATATTCTTGATATTTTTGGAGGAAATTGAGAAGTCAGTATTCTAAGACCTCATTGAATGAAGATTTATATATTTTATAAACTTGCCTCTATCTTTTTTTAAGATATAATTACCTTTTCAAAGTAGCTGCAGCTAGTTTGCAGCTATTATCATCAAAAGATCACTTTCCATTTCCAAATTGTATCCCTTAAGTGTTTTGCTTCTTTTTCCTTTGATTTCCTCTCTCTTACCCTCCCCCATTTCCCACCCTCCTCCCAAACTGCCTCTGGTTCCACAGTTGCTGTCCATGCCTTTGCACTGTCCAGTCTTTCAGTTTCTGCCATAGAGCACAGATACTCAGTATATGTTTAGTGGGGTTATAGAATACCTCTCTTTCTTTGTCTGGTTTGCTTTGCTTAGCAGTAAATCTTCTGTATTGGTCAACTTTCTATCAAATGCTAGGATCTCTTTGTTTTTTGTGGCTGAGTAGTGTTCTGTAGTGTATGTGTGCCTCAGTTTTTCAAAATATTCATCTGTTCATGGATATTTGGGTTAGTTCCTAGTCTTAGCAATTGTGAATAATGTTGCAATAAACATGGATGTGCAAGTATTTTTCTCACTGAGTGCATTCCTGTCTTTTGGGTAGATAACTAGGAGTGGAATTGTTGGATCATATGTTAGTTCTATTTGTAGATCTTTGAGGAACGTCCATATTGTTCTCCACAGCGGCTGTACTAATTTACGTCTCCACCAACAGTGTAGGATAGTTCTCTTTCACCACAGCCTCGCCAGCACTTATTTCTTTTTTTTTTTTAATATTAACTTAATTCTGACTGGGAGAGTTCTTAGTGAGTTGTCTGTGCGCCTCATTTGCCCATCTTTTAATTGGGTTGATAATTTTTTTGTTAAGTTGCTTGAGTTCTCTGTATATTCTGGTTATCAGTCAATATCTTTGAACCCATATATAGTATATTTAGGATGGAAAAATGCATTTGGTATGCTGTAATGATATAAAGTGATTGAATATTTAAAAAATAAAATAGAAAAGGTTTTTAAAAAAATAATGAAATATTATGAATTTGATGCCAATAAATTTGACAACTTAAAAAAATTAAATTAAAAATACATTATTTACATATCACTCTAAAATGAAATACATAGGTATAAATCTAATAAAATATGTATAAGAGCTATGATGACAATTACAAAACTCTAATGAAAGAAATAAAAAAAATAATTAATGAAGAGATGTCCCGTTTTCATGGTTAGGACAACTCAAAATGTCCTATCTTTCTAACTTGATCTATAAATCTAAGACAGTCCCAATCAAAATCTTAGCGAGTTGTTCTGTGGGTATCAACAGACAAATTGGAAAGTTTGTATGAAGAGGGAAATGACTCAGCACAGCCAACACACTACTGGAAAAGGAGAAATGAGTCAGAGGACTGGCTCTATTTGACTTCAAGACTTACTGTAAAGCTATAGTAATCAAGACAGTGCGGTATTAGTAAAAGAATATACAGATAGATGAATTGAAGAAAATAGAGACCTCAGAAATGAAAAACTAACTGCACCTAACATAATAGAAGGAAGAAAGCAATAATGATAAAGCCTTACTTTTTAATCTCCAAATGGAATGTAGTAATAGTATTGACCTTATAGGCCTGGTGGAAGAAATAAATGACATGAAGCATATTAAAAAAAAAAAGATATTGCGTCATTCTTTGGCATATTTGGGTATGTACACTACTTCAAAAGAAGAATTTGACATTTATTTTTGTTGAAAATAAGCAGTTGTAAAACAGCCTGGGAAAGTGTAGGTTTACCTTTAATGTTGACTCTTAATTTTTTCCTAAAATAAGGCAGTGATAGGAACATAATAAGCTTGATATATGCTAATAAATAGCATTTTATGAATCAGTTCTTTCTTTTGTAATTAGGTAGAAACAGGAAAAAAGGATGTTCTTGATTTTGGTGACTTGACTTACGGAGGCTGGAAAGCTCTCCCACTAAAACTGATAAACAGGACACATGCCACTGTACCAATCAGGCTGAGTATTAATGCTGTAAGTATTAACATACAGTAAGAAACTATTTACAGGCTACAGTGATTTGGTATCATAGACACTACTAATCTCCCACTCTTGGTTAGTTTTTCTTGGGAAAGTAAATTTTTTTTAAGGATTCCATGATCATGTCTAATATTGGACTGTTGACTTTACTGAAACTGATCCTTCTATTTCTGAGCAGAATGCCATAGCCTGGCGCTGCTTCACATTTTCCAAGGAGCCCGTCCATGCTTCGTTGAAAGCTGCTCCTTATGCTGATGTGATTGCTCAGCTGGCGGCCCCGTCTGTGGTCAGCCACGTGATGTCTGCCAGTTATGACGGACAGGTAGGCTGAATGGGATGGAGATCTGGCAGATTTTCTTTCATTAAGGTTTCATTCTTGGTGCCATTATACATTAAAAATACATTTTTTTTTTTAATTTTATAGGATCCAGAATTTCTGATCATTTGGGTTCTTTTCCATAGTCCAAAGAAACAAGTCTCTTCTTCAGGTATCATGTTTATATTTTATAGGAATTACTTTATACCTTAAATAAACTACAAATTTTAAGTTTATACTACTTCTGTCAATAAATGTGAATACCTTGAGTAATTTGTCAAGTATTTTATGTTTTGAGAATGAGTGAGGAGGCATGCTGTTTTGGGTCAAACTTGTTAGGTAGCTATGGGTAACCTGAGCAAGTACCCCTAAGAACCTTTTAGGATAGTTTCTCTTAATTGATCATATCATGTTGACCAGTAGATGTTTTCTTTCTTTTGCCACCTTCTCATCCACTCATTTCTGTTCCTGCCTTAATTTTTTTCCTTTTCCTTTTTTTTTTTTTAAGAGGTTTTTACTATAGGGTGCGTGCGCTCGCCAGGCAGAGAGAAACAGAGACAGAAAGCGAGAAATCAGCCCCTCAAGGGGGATGACCACGCCACAATCCCTTCTCCTCCATTCTCCTCTCGGGATCTTGGGCACTCATGCGCATGTGCCCGGCGTGAGTTTTAAGCCAACCGCAGGCGACTACATGGGAGTCCAGCGACATAGCCATTACGCTAACTGCTGCTCCTTCTGCCTTAATTTTTATAAAAATCTTCTTGCTCAAATTTTCTTGTGATCCCCTAAGGATGTTTTGTTGTAATGATGTCGTTTAGAATTAAATAACTCTCATCTCTGAACTAAAAGAATGAATTCTGTAGATATTCTAGACTCAGCAGAAGAATTCCTGGCGAGAGTTGATGTAGAAGTTGACAGCCCCAGCCCTACACCAGTTCTCAGGAGTGTTGGTCTCCGAGCACGGGCAGGAACGGCGAGGATACATGCTCCAAGGGACTTGCAGGTACTCTTGACTCTCTTCTTTACCCTTACTGTTTTGTACAGGTAGATTTCACCTTAATGTGGCAATTTTTTAAGTGCCTGTTTTGTCGCATCCTCTAGACTGTACACTTACTAGCCAGTGTGGATTCCTCGACAAAGCAGCACCTGCCTTTGAAAAACGCTGGGAATATCGAAGTTTATTTAGATATCAAGGTAAAAATTTTCATCAGAGTTCTATAAATAGTCTTTGCTTAAACTGTGAGAGTTCCTCTCCTTCTAAAGGCTGCTGTGCTGCTTGTTCTGTCAGAGTGCTGTCAGGACCAACTGACAGAAATTTAAAGACTAGGTAGTGCACTGGTGTGAACTACATGCTGTGGCACTTGAACTTTGAAGTCTGATGCTTGAATGTAACAAGCTAGTTGTAAGGTAGTTCCTGGAGCATGTGTATGTCATCCAGTGGCTGGGCTGGAACTGGAGAAGAGCGACTCACATGGAGTCTGAGACCGTGAGTGAGTGAAAGGGCGGCAATGGATAGGAACTGGGCATGAGGTGGGAGATAAGGTTTATTTTGGAGGAGGAGGGAAGGAAAAATACCCTTTCCAAGAGAATAAGGCAGAACGGGTCAGTGATGGATGAGGAGGAAGGGACGGATAACTTGTAGTAAATGAGTGAGGCATATGTGACCAAGAGGACCTGGGTGAGAGCCTTGTTTAGTTATGATCTGGTAACTGTTTAGGTTTCAGAACAAGGAAGTCACTTTTCAGTAGACCCAGAGAATCTGTTTCTTCAACCTGGAGAAGAGCATGAAGTTATAATTTCATTTACTCCAAGGGATCCGAAAGATTGTGAGGAAAGGTAATATAAAAATGTTTATAATGTCAAGTTTTTATTTATCTCTTTTTTTTTTGAGAGGTTTTTCACTATAGGGCGCGTGCGCTTGCCAGACAGACAGAGAGAGAGATAGAGACAGAAAGCGAGAAATCACCCCCCAGGAGGGATGGTCACGCCGCAATCCCTTCTCCTCCATTCTCCTCTCGGAATCTTGGGCACGCACGCACACGTGCCCGGTGTGAGTTTAAGACACCGGGTCCGGGACGCGAACTGCGGTCGACCATGTGGGAGTCCAGCGACATAGCCATTACGCTAACTGCTGGTTCCCTCAAGTTTTTATTTATCTCTTAAAACAGCCACTCATTTAGATGTGCTCATCACAACCTGAGTGATAAAGTATGCATTTTATTTCACTTAGTAATTATATAGCTTCATTTACCCTCTTTCACTTATCTTTTTGTTTTCTTTTTGTTACTGACAATTTCCTTTTAATCTGCTAAATAGAAATTGGGGCTGGCGGGTGGCATGGTAGTTAAGGGTGCTGCATGCACTCCCACATGGCAGACCGGGGTTTGAGTCCTGGACCTGGCGGCTTGCTTTCTTACTTTCCCCCCTCTCTCTTTCTCATCCTGTCCCTCTCTGGTCAAATTAAAATTAAAATGAAATAAATAAATAAATAAATAGAGTTAAATAAAAATAATTCTTAAAAAAAAAAGCCATGCTTTAAAAAAAGTCCGATAAATAGAAATTAAGAAATTTACTATATGTATATGTGTGTGTGTGTGTGTGTGTGTGTGTGTGTGTGTGTGTCACATATATATATATTCTGATAAAAGTAAATAACAAGGTATCAGTTTTGGTGTTTCTCATTATCTTTTTCTCTCAAGAAACCATTAGTTGACCTTGTCAGTTGTTGATTTAGGGTACTTTTCCTTATCCCGTCTTCAGTCCTGTGACTTTTTGGCACCCAAGTCATAAAGTGAATATCTATGTATAGTTGGGACACTATTGTCATTAGTGCTTGAACTTACATGCATAAACCTAGCTTAAAACACACTGTCCTCTGAGACACATTTGACTTATACCACTGCCTGGGTTACAGAATGCCTTAGGGTGCTCTTACGACCTTACAGAAGAACAGGAGAGTCTGGTCTTTACCACTATAAATTCTTGTGCATAGAATGCTTCCCTCCTCCTTCTCCTTTCCTTGACTCTTTCCAAATCCCTCATTTGTAAATAGTATTCCCATATCACCATGAACTTCTCACTTCTCCCCATGTACATGTTGGTATAATGATCTCTTTTCTTGTCTGTATTCCTCTTTGGAATATAAGCTCGAAGGGTGGGAATATCTTTATATCTTCAGCACCTAGCTCAGTCTCTTGGATAAAGGAAGCATATAGGAAAAAGTTGCCAGAGGACTTGAATACAGAACATTCAGATGGATTGATTTTCTTTTTTTAGGATTTTGAAAATTTTTGTGCAGCCATTTGGACCTCAGTATGAAGTAGTGTTAAAAGGTGAAGTAGTTTCTTCAGAAGATAAGCCTCTGTCACCTGGATCTTGCTGCTCGGACATTCCACCAATTTTGTCCAACAAGCAGTTTCTGGCTTGGGGAGGTGTCCCTCTTGGTAGAACACAGTAAGTATGTATAGAGCAGCTTGGGCTATCAAGGTGTGAAAGACAAGCCTCATTTACTGAGTGTCCCATTTATACACAACTTACACTATAACTGATCTTATTCATTAAGTTAAAGGCAAAAAAATATAAAAAAGCTGAGTAAAGAGCCATAACCATTTTGTGTTGATCCTGACAGAATTTTCCATCCTGTGATAAAATTTGTAACAAATTCTTAACGCGGTAGAAGGACTGTTCATAAAGTCTAGCCACTTCCCAAATACTGTACCATTCTGAAATCACACTTTTAGCACAGCAAAAACAAAATTAGGCTTCCTTTTGCCAAGAACCACCCTCTTCCAGTAATTAACCAAAATGACGACCACAAAGGGCAAGAGGAGAGGCACCTGATATATGTTTTCTAGGTTTTTTAGAAAACGTGGAGTAGTTCCTTTGGCAACATATATGTGAACCTATAAGAAAGGTGATATAGTAGACATTAAGGGAATGGATACCGTTCATAAAGGAATGCCCCATGAATGTTACCATGGCAAAACTGGAAGAGTAGTCTACAATGTTACCCAGCATGCTGTTGGCATCCTTGTGAACAAACAAGTTAAGGGCAAGATTCTTGCCAAGAGAATTAACATGCATATTGAGCATATTAAGCATTCTAAGAGCAGAGATAGCTTCCTAAAATGTGTGAAAGAAAATGACCAGAAAAAGAAGGAAGCCAGAGAGAAAGGTACCTGCATTCAGCTAAAGCACCAGCCTGCTCCACCCAGAGAAGCACACTTTGTGAGAACCAATGGAAAGGAGCCTGAGCTGCTAGAACCTATTCCCTATGAATTCATGACATGATGGGTGTTAAAAATAAACTAATCTGTGGTCTATTTAAAAGCAAAAACAAAAACAAAATGAGCAGATGCTACATTTTTATGAAATAAAAAATTGCATTAGTTAAATTGAACACAGGGACACGCTGTCTTACACATGCTTTTGGACTTGTAGGTGACATTTTTTACATAACTCTTTTCTGAGTGAGGGGCCTTCACGCTGTCCTCACTTAATTGTGTGTGTTTTATTTTATTTTTTTTTAGTTTTACTATAGGGCATGTGCACTCACCAGAGAGGGAGAGAAGAAGAGGGGAAGAAAGAGAGAAAGAGAAAGGGAGAGATCACCCTTCAGGAGGATGGCCATGCCACAGTACCTTCTCCGTTTTCCTTTCAGGATTTCAGGCACACACACATACACACCTGGTAATTTTCCAAACTGCTGAATCTGGGACTCAGAACATGAGGGCAACCATGTGAGATCCAGCTACCTTAATCTCTGTGCTACCTCCTCCTGGCTCCTCTCTTAGTTCTTGTTTTAACTTCCTCATGGAAAATTTATGGAATTTTTTTTTTTTTAATGTTTTCTTCTTTCCATGAGAGAGAGAGACGGAGAGGTAGAAACAGAGAAATAGGCACCCCCAACAGGGTCTTTATGCTGCAGTACAACCCCAGTCTTAGTCACCCACCCAGATCAGAAGCAGGTATGTTTATGGTTGACATACTCAGGGAGATCCCATAAACCCAGGATATTTCTCTTGTGAATCTAGTTGTGTTACCACTGTGCCTTTGTCTGACCTCTTGGTTTGTTTTTTAAAATTCTCCTCACCCCTATCTTGTTGTTCTGCATAGAAAATTAAATTTTCCTGCAACAAATAGCTCATAGTATTCTGCTGTGAGATAGCAGAGTTCATTAAACAAAGGTATACTAATTGCTTAGGAAGGAAACTTTTCTATTTTTCTCTCCCTCCGTGAAATGTCCTAGAAAGTAGGCAGAGGCTGTGACTGAACAGAACAGTCTCAACTCATGCTAAGAAAGAGCTCAGGAGACCTAGGGCCCAGATACTGTAGCTCTGCCAAGTGCTCTTTCTGTGCAGTGCTTTTCCACCCTGCTCTGCCGTGTAGAGGAAGGTACCTGTTGCAAAGGGAGATTAGAAGTGAGCAGAGTACAGAGGACAATGAATAAATACTTGATTTGGGAGACAGTGTTATCATTAAGTTAATGGGTTTTGCTTTGGTTACAGGTAGGAATAATTAATAAATTTTTAAAATTTTCAAGGGTGTTTGATTTTGACTTGAAATTTTTGGATTTCCATTTAAAGTTCTGCATTTTTCATATGTTCATTTAGCCATTCAGTTTTCTTTCGTATAAGTCTGCTTATATACTCAGGCTATTTGCTGGTTAGGACCTTAACAATTTTTTTCCTTATTAATTTGTGTGGGTCCTATAAACTATAGATGTTAACCCTCTTGATTTTATACATTTGCTTTTTAAAACTAGAAACTGAGCTCCCCCTCCCCACCTAATAACTCTACTTCTTAAAATGATAACTGTAGGGACCAGCAGATGGCATAATGGTTACGTTACTGGACTCCCACATAATCAGCACAGTTCAAGTCCCAGATCTGGTGGCTTAAAACTCACATCAGGTGTGTGCGCATGTGTGCGTGTCTAGAATCCCAAGAGGAGAATAGAGGGGAGGGGATTGCAGTATGACCATACCCCTGGAGGGTGATTTCTTGCTTTCTGTCTTTGTTTCTCTGGCAAGTACATGTGTCCTACAGTAAAAAAAAATTTTAAATCTCCTAAAAACAAAAAAGATGGTAGCTATATTTCTCCAAATAATAAAAAAGAAGTAAAAACAAAATCTTTAGAAAATTATTTCTCTTTCAGTTATTAAGTTGTCCCAATTCATCATACCTGTGGAAGACTTTCTGTAGGGGTGCTGATAGCCACAGGTCTCGCTTTTGCCTTTTTATGCAAGGTTGACAAAGCATAGAACACAGGTTAAATGATTTATTGAGAGGGTGATCTTTAAATTTTCATTAAAATGGAGATTTAATCCCATATTCTCTATTCCCCAATGCAGAGAGGACTCATACTTCTCAGAAACTGAAGATCGTTATTTTCATTTTTACTATTAGCAAGCTTCTATTAATATGTCCATTCTGCTTCTATTGAAACTATATTTTAGAAAGATTTTTTTTGCTATAGGGTGTGTGCGTGCTAGCAAGAAAGAGAATGAGATATCACCCCTCGGGGGATGGCCGTCCCACAACCCCTTCTCCTCCATTTTCCTCTCAGGATTTTGGACAAGCATGCACATGTGCCTGGAAAGAGTTTCAAGCCTCCTGGTCTGAGACTTGAACCATGGATGGCCATGTGGGAGTCCAGCACCTTAACCAGTATACACCACCTGCTGGCCCCACATTGAAACTTTTTAAAAGTAGGACTGGGACCAGTAGTTGGTGTAATGGCTATGTTGCTGGACTCCAGCAGTCTGAGTTCCGGACCCGGTGGCTTAAACTCATGCTGGGCATGTGTGCATACATACATGCCTAAGATCGCGAGAGAGGAATGGAGGAGAAGGGATTGCAGCGTGGCCATCCCCCCTGGGGAGTGATTTCTTGCTTTCCATCTCTCTGTCTCTGTCTGGTGAGCACACGCCCTATAGCAAAAGCCTCTTTGGGAAAACAAAAACAAAAACAAAACAACACAAAAAGTAGGACTAATTCAGTGTACAGTTTAAAGACTACTTTGTCCAGATGAGTCTCTGAGCCTAGAGCCCCTTGTTTTCTTGAAAGCTGTGTGGGGCTAGTACTCCTGCAAGGTGTGGTGCTGACTTAGTGACAGTGAATTTCTTCACTTGGATTTTCATTGATTGTTGTTTTATAAGACAGATAGTACTTCTAAGGCAGCATAAACAGAAGGACTGCTAAGGAGCTGGTATTAGAATTAAAACCAAAACGTATCTCTGATTAGGTACTTCTTAGGCTCATATTTTCAGAAATGTAAAGTTCCAGGATTGTGAAGACACAATTCCAGTCTGAATATGGTATGTACAGTCAGTTCATCTTTAGAAACTGTGGTTTTAATTGGCATTGTTTTTATAGTTGTAGCCACATTGGTGAAGGAAAACCACGTTTAAAATGTGTAATTGTTTCTAGGCTTCAGAAACTGGCTTTGAGAAATAATTCTACATCCATCACCCAACACTTACGACTGCTTATTAGAGGACAAGATCAAGACTGCTTTCAGGTTCGTAGAGTCTCTTCCTCTGTCTGATGTTCTGTATAGTTATAGAACACTGCCATGTACAGGCCATTTTGTTATTCATATCTTTTTATGAGTTTGTATTAGCAGTATCTTTTATTTGTGCTACTGCTTTGTTTTATGCAGTGATTATTTTTAAATTGTAGCTTCAAAACACTTTTGGTTCAGAGGAGCGATTGACCAGTAACTGTGAGATCAGAATCCGACCAAAAGAAGACATTACCATCTCTGTGTTATTTGCTCCTACTCGGTTATCTTGTATGTTGGCTAAACTAGAAATCAAACAACTTGGAAATCGATCACAACCCGGCATTAAGTTTACAGTAAGATAATTTTACTCCTTTTTTCCTCCCATGGAGTTTATGACATGTTACAACTTACTGGTTTAATATTGATAATTTATATATACCTTGCTTTTCATAGTCCAGTATATGTGATTAGCTTGCCTTACAAACAAATCTGGGGGGACCAGCAGTTAGCATAATGGCTGTTGCTGGACTCCCACGTAGTCAACCGCGGTTCGCGTCCCGGACCCGGTGGCTTAAACTCACGCCGGGCGCGTGTGCGTGCGTGCTCAAGATCCCGAGAGGAGAACGGAGGACAAGGGATTGCGGTGTGGCCATCCCCCCGGGGGGGCAGTTTCTCGCTTTCTATCTCTCTGTTTCTCTCTTTCTCTCTGGCGAGCGCACGCGCTCTATATCAAAAAACCTCTTAAAAAACAAACAAACAAATCTGGGAATATAGCATTGTCAAAAAGTTACCATCAGGGACCAGGAGATCCAGTAATGGTTCCGTCCCTGGACAATGAAGGAGGAGGGATTGTGACATGGCCATCCACCCTGGGGGGGGTGATTTCTCACTTTCTGTCTCTCCAGCAAATGCATGCACCCTAGAGCAAACATCTCTCTCTCAAAAAAAAAAAAAAAAAAAGCAACCATCAGAGTATTCTTAATAGCAATAATCTCTTCTGATGCTTTCCCCCCAACCCACCCAAATGCTGGAGTGCTTTTGCTCATGGATGTGAGAGAAGGGTGCTAGAAAGGAAGAGAGAAACAGAGAAAGAGAAACCTCCCCCGCATGAGGTCTGGTCACACTGCAATCCTTTCTCTTTCAGTTCTCCAGCTCTTCTGGATCTGAAGAGCATACATGTGCCCTGTGTGTTTTTTTCAAGCCAGTAGGGCCAATATGAAAACTCACTTGGCCACATGGGATCTGGCTTCCTCTGCTTAGAGTCTAACCACTACGCTATTTTCTAGTACTTTTAAGTTGCATTTCAGTTTGAGGATTTACCTCACTTTTCAGAAGCACATTTTTTTGGTAAATCAAGGTAGAGCTGTTTAAGATACTGGCTTTCCAAGTAACTTTTCTTTCTATTCAGCAACAATGTTTTTTTTTTGTCCTTGGGGTTTGAGTTTCCATACTTTTCTTTGATACTGGCTGGCCCAAATGCTAAGAGATTTTTATGGTAACAGCTTTTTCCCAAAATCATTTTATTGTGAACACTTTCAGGATTAATAAGCAGTTGTAATAATTATACAGTAAATATACTTACATCCCCTACCTCTTAAGATTCTACAGTTAACATTTGGCTATATTTCTTTTACCATCTCACCATCCATCAAGTCACCTTTTTTTAAATGCATCAGTATGTTTTACCCTAAAAATGCTTAAAAAGCATATAATCTCTCTTTTATATTGTTCCTCTGTCTTCTAAAATTGGCTTTTGTAACAGTGAAATAATTATTCCTAGCATATTAGAAAGAAAATAATCATGATATTCTTTATTTTTCCCTTAAGGCAAAGTCTTTAAATATAATGCTGAACTAGAATTGAGATAACTACTAGCCAAAATATATAAACATTAACAACTTTAGTTATATTTACTTATTTTGTGTTTTTTTCCTGAATATAATTTAATCATTTGCTTTCATCTTATATAAAAGTAATATTGGACGTATATTTTCTTTTAGATACCTTTGTCTGGATATGGAGGAACAAGTAATCTTATTTTAGAAAATGTTAAAAAATTATCTGACAGTTATATGGTGACAGTGAATGACTTAGTACCTGGCAAAGAAAGTAAAATTGTTTTTTCTGTCCGCAACACTGGCTCTCGAGCAGCTTTTATTAAAGCAGTAGGTTTTAAGGATTCTCAAAAGAAAGTTTTGCTGGATCCTAAAGTATTGAGGATTTTTCCAGATAAGTTTGTACTCAAGGAAAGAACACAAGAAGTAAGTATTAAAGTCTCACAACTAAAAACATGAATGAATTCATTTTAAGATTTAAATTAATAATTATGGGGACCAGTAGATGGTATAATGGTTGTGTCCTGGACTCCCATGTAGTTGATTGTGGTTCGAGTCCTGGATCCAGTGACTTAAAACTCAGGCCAGGCATGTGTGCTTGTGTACCCAAAATCCAGAGAGGAGACTGGAGGAGAAGGAATGTGGTGTGACCATCCCCCCAGGGGGTGATTTCTCACTCTCTGTCTCTCTAGCAAGCAAAAATCTCTCTAAAAAAGGGGAAAAGAATTATTAATTATATATTTTATGGACCAAGCTAAAATATATTTGAAAGTAGTATAGGAGTGGAAGTGTGTATCTTGTCTTCTTGGAAATGCCATACATATGTACTGTGTCTGTATTGAATGAAATAGCTTACTTAAGAGAAATATTTAATATTCATTCTTTTTTTTTTCTCGGCATCAGGATGTGACTTTAATATATAATCCATCAGATAGAGAGAGCAATTACAGAACTGCAACAGAACTGTCAACTATATATTTCTTTGGTGGAGATGAAATTTCGAGACAACAATATCGAAGGTAGATTACTTATCTTAGACAATGTTGAGAACTGTTCAGTAGAAATACTGAATGCTTAAAAGGTTTGGGACTTGGAATTTAGAACATATTTAACTATCAGTGACTTGTGGTTTGAAAAGGCTTGCTAAAATTTGCATGACTGATAAGCTGCTGTAATATGAGGGAAAAAATGCCTGTAGGACACTTACCTCTTATATTTCCTTACAGCCGCCTCCTTTTCTAGACTTGCATGTTGTAGCTCTGTGCCTTTACTCAGTGGGAGTGTTCGACTTCATAATAGACTATATTCATAATGTAGTCTTGAGGCTCTCCCCTAAGAACTACTAAAGGTTATGTTGTGCAAACACACCTGGTTGACTTGGAATAATTCTGGAAATACTATGAATTATTTGAAAGGACCAATTTGATTTTTAACTTGTTGCTACTTAAAACATTTACTTCTATAAAATTTGATATGTTTAATTTTAATGTACTTTAATATACTGAACTGTTGGCAAATTTAGGATATGGGTTTAAGGTCTAGGTATCATTTAAACATAAGGCATATTCTTACATATTAATTTCTAGATTCTTTTATTATAAAATTTAATTTCCTAAACTAGAGGACCTAAATATGAGCTCATATTTCATCTCTTAGTAGGAAACCATTAATTCGAGGAGAGAGGTATTGACCAGAAATACTGGTATACCAGTATTTCTTTCTTCCAGTCCTTTGTGCTCTGCTATATTTTATTCTGATAGAGAGTTTATAAATTATTTTGTTAATTTGTTGAGGATCATTGAGATGTTTAAAAAGAGGTAGTTTAATTTGCTACATGATGTTATAACAGAAGACCAAATGTGAAGAGCTCACTTTTGAACCTAGTTTTGACCTTAAATTATGTATTTTAGAAATAGATATGGGACTGGCCCTGAAACCTCTTAGTTAAGGAAACTGAATCCCACATGGCTGTTGCTGCTTTGAATCCTGGACCCCATGGCCTGAAAAATATGCTGGGTGCATGTGTGTGCATGATCAAAATGCTGACAGAATGAAGATATGGAGAAAAAGGGATTGCAGTATGACCATGCCCCATCAGGGGATGCTTTCACTCTCGCTCCGTCTCACACATTTTAAAAATATTGATAAAATAAGAAACATTTGGATAAATTAAATGACCAGGTTTCCTGTTTTATGTTTGCTAGTTTGGCTTTTCTAGATTTTTTTACTATGGGCATCTGCGCTTGCCGAAGAGAAAAAGAGAGAGAAAAGCAAAAAATCTCTCTCCAGAGGGGATGGTCACGCCACAATCCCTTCTCCTCCATGCTCTCTTTGGGATCTTGGGCACACATGCACAAGCGCCGAAACTCACACGACATGAGTTTTAAGTTGCTGGGTCTAGGACTCAAACTGTGGTCAATTATGTGGGAATCCAGTGATAATCATTATGCCATCTGTTGGTCCCAGTTGTTTTTGCCATAGGGTGGGCAGCACCATGCCCCTGTTTTGTTGTTTGTTTGTTTTCCTTTCTCTTTACTGGAATATAGAAATTAGTATATTTTAGAACTCCTTTTTTTTTTTTTGCCATAAATACACAGTAATGAATTTTTCTGTATCTGAGTACTGCAGAGAAATGTACATTTCAGGTCACTAACTTTAAAGATTCTTTGGAAAAGGCCAGATAGACAGAGGGGTTTAAATATTTTCCTGTAATATCCTACTTATTTATGTATTTTTAAGAGATTTTTGCTATAGGGCGTGTGTGCCCACCAGAGAGTCAGAGACAGAAAGTGAAAAATCACCCCCTTGGGGGATGGCCATGCCATAATCTCTTCTCCTCTCAGGATTTTCAGCATGCATGCACATGTGCTTGGCATGACTTTAAGCTGCCGCGTCCAGGACTCAGAGGTCTACTACTTGGGAGCCCAGTGATGTAACCATTATACCATCTGCTGGTTCTAATGTCTTATATTTCATAGCATGCTTTTATATTTGAGACTTTTTAGATTTTTTGCCATAGGGCACATACACTTACCAGAGAGGAGAGAGAGAAAAAGTGAGAAAGTCCCTACCCCTCACCCCCAAAGGGTGATGGTCACACTGTAGTCCCTTCTCCATTCTCCTGTTGAGATTTGCTGGGTCTGGGACTTAAACTGTGGTTGGCCATGTGGGAATTCAGTGCCTTAACCACCATGCCACTTGCTAGCCACCTAAGACAAATTTCCAAGTATTGCCTAATTATCACAAGTAATGGAAATGTGAGACCTGAAAAAATAAATCTAATTTTTTCTTTCTTCTCTTATACTAGGAAGTTCTTCTTTTGATTTTAATATTTAACTGAAACTGATGATTTTACTATTATGTATATTATAACTTTGAATGAAACTCCAGAAAGGTTTCTTTTTCTTTCCCTTTTTTAATTCCCAGAAGGTGTGTAGGTGTGTACACTTGCCAGAGAGAGAAAGCAGCCCCCCCCCTTTTTTTTTCCACTTCACTCTCTTGTTAGGATTTTGGGCATGCACACACTTGCGCATGGGGCTGGGACTTATGGCACAGTTAGCTGTGTGCGATCCAGCTCGCGAGGCACAGTAGTCAACCACTGTACAATGGGGCCAGCCCCAAATCAGTGTTCTTTTGAAAACTGCTTATATTAGGACCTGAGATATGCGATTATGTTTTAATGTATTAATGTATCATACTGTTAGTATGATTTCTCAGGTGCATTAATGAAAATCTAATTAAAGTTATCATATATATAAAATCTCTTTTGAATAAACATTTCTTTTGGCAGAGCACTGTCGCATAAACCAGGGATTGTAAAACAGATACTTCCAGAACATAGTGTTCTGCAAAACATTAATTTTGCTGAGGCATTTCAAGATGAGTTACTCGTAACTGAAGGTAAGAATTTCAACATGTCTTCATGCCGTAAGTTTCTTGTGTCATTTTTGGTACTCTCTGCGTCCAGTAATGTGACATAAGAAGGAGGAATGTTAATTTGGATGGAGTGTCAGGTTGAGTTTTAGCCACAGCTCTGCCGTATGAACAAATGGAAAAAATTGCATCACTGAAATTCAGTTTCTTCATCTGTTTTTGTTGTTGTTATTTTTGAGAGATTTTTACTATGGGGCACATACACTCACTGGAGAGAGATAGACAGAAAGTGAGAAATGATCCTCTAGGGGTTATGGCCTCGCCACAGTCCCTCCTCCATTCTCCTCTTGGGATTTTGGGTATGCACGTGTACACACCCACTGTGAGCTTTAAGCTTCTGGGTCTGAGACTAGAACCTCAGTCACCCATGTGAGAGTGGTTATAGTGATGTAACCATTATGCCCTATGCTGGTCCCCTTCATCTGTTAAAAGGGAATGATATCTAACTTCTCACCTAGTTGTTATGATGATCAAATGAAAGAGTTTTGCATATAAATGTTGTATTACTACATTTACACTGCGAGTAGGCTTAGAAATAGGAAGAGGGCAATGGTTATTAAATCTAAATTAATTGCTGCCAAAGAGCTAATGATTATAAACTCACACTCATTTTGAAATTTCCATGCTATTATGCCTACTGTGAGACATGAAAGATGTGATGGTGGCAAAAACATCCAAAATAGAGTGGTGTCATGGCTCTAACCTAGATGGTTAGCCCTATTTGAGCTAACTAGTTAAAATATTTAATAGTGTGCATTACTCCAACTATATATATATATATATATATTGAAACGTGTAAAACTATATGTACAGATTTTTTGCCATAGTATTGTTTATAAATAGCAGAAATTAGAAGTGACCTAAATGCTTAAGAATAGGGAATGGTTTAATTTTGCAGTAGAATATTTTGAAGTCATTAAAACAATGAATGAATGAATCTATTTCAAATGATACAGAAAGCTTCTCATTTATTAAGGAAAACATTGTTTCAAAGTTTGCATAGTAAGATCTCATTTTGGCAAACATAATGTATATATAGTGCAGTTACAGAAGTAAAATTGCAGGAGTAATAAGCATACCAAAATATTAAGTGGTTATATTCTGGAGGAAGACTTTTAGATCGTAGCTTTCTTCCTCTGTTTTTATTTTCTAACTTTTTAGTGGTCAAATATATTTTGCTTCTGAAATATTACATGATAATGATTAAAGATACTTATACCTTTGTAGGGGGTGATAAGGTGTAGTGTCATCCTTTCATTAAATTAGGAGTCTAGATCATCTTTCAAAGGGAAGGATAGTAATGGGTTAAAAATGATGAAAAAATTTTGGATGGACTTGTCAGTAGTGTGCTAAGGGAGCCGAGTAAGAGGAAATATTCTTAGATTTGGAGTTGAAACTCAATATAGGACCCATTTCTTTCACTTCAACCCTCTGAGCTTCATCTTCCCCATAAAAAAGATTCAAATAAAAGTTAAACTACGCTATGGAGTTGGAACACAAACAGTACCATATATATATATTTTTTTGGAGAGGTTTTCGCTATAGGGCACGTGCGCTCACCAGATAGATGGAGAGAGACATAGAGACAGAAAGCGAGAAATCATCCCCCAGGGGGGATGGTCACACCGCAATCCCTTCTCCTCCATTCTCCTCTCGGGATCTTGGGCACGCACGCACACACGCCCGGCGTGAGTTTTAAGCCACCAGGTCCGGGATGCAAACCGCGGTCGACTACGTAGGAGTCCAGCGACAGCCATTACGCTAACTGCTGGTTCCCACAAATAGTACCATATTGTGGCTGTTGTGAAGATTAAAAGTAGGTAGCAAGAGTTGATAGTGGCTTAGTAGTTGACATAGTTCCACAATTCAGCAACATTTTGTTCATTGAGTAAATGTACACACACTGAGAGGACCAGCTGCCAGTCAATATGTAGATACTGGGATGTGGAAGTACAGGATGCAGTCATTGCCCATGAAGGGCTCATAGATTGAGGGTAAGACAGATGATTAAAGTGCAATATGGAGGGACCACCAGGTGGTGTGGTGATTAAAGTACTGAACTCCCACATGGACGACTGCAGTTCAAGTCCCGACCTGGTGATCTGCTGTTTCACTTTCCCCTTCTCTCTCTCTTTCTGTCTCTCTTGTCAAATTAAAATAATAATAATGAATGAAATTAAATAATTTTTTAAAATGTGCAATATAGAAAGTGTTGTAATAGAGATACTTTTAGGATTCTGGGAGGGTACAGAAAAAAAGCACTCACTTGTGATGAAATGACTCTTGAAGTAGACTTGAGGAAGAAGGAGGATTTGGCTAAATGGAGATGATAGGACCTGGATGAGGTAGGAGGTTCCAGTTAGAGGGAGCTGTATATATAAAAATTAAAGAAATATGTTAAGGGTTGCATTGACAGACCCAACTGAGAGCTCAAGTAAACTGCCAATATCACCCATCTGGAATGGATTGAGTTGGGACTTCGGCTGGGTCTTTGGGGCGCCAGATTTCCATTCAAAGAAATACTATTTGTTTGTTTGTTTGTTTGAAGAGAGATTTTTGCTGTAGGGCACATGTGCTCACTGGAGAAACAAGAGACAAGCAGAAAGTGAGAAATCACCTGCCGTGGGGATTTCCATGCCACAGTCCCTTCTCCATTCTCTCAGGGTTTTGGGCACGCATACACACGTGCCTGGCGTGAGTTTTACGCCGCTGGGTCTGAGACTCAAACCACATTCAACTACGTGGGAGTCCAGTGATGTAACCATTACACCATGGGTCCCAAGAATACTGTTTTAGGCTGGTATATTTGTTGTCCATTTGATGGAGGAAACAATCCTACATTTTTTGTGTTGGTCGTTACTATAGATTATCTATGAGAATGCTGCAGTCAACACTTTTTATGTAATTATTTTGAATTTCATTTGCTTAAACATATTACAACTATTTGTACTGATCTCAATTTTGCAAAATGTGTAATTTTTGGCAAATATTTTCACAGTTGAAAACTTCTAGTCACATGTCTTGGTTAATTTAAATTTACTGTTACTATGTCCTTTCAAAATTTCCATTTTTATAATTCTTGTATATAGAATAAAAGTATATTCTATAAAATTTCTCATAATTACAGATTTGTATAGCCTGATCTATAGATGTTTATCTTAAGTACTCTGTTATTCCTTTTTCATTGCCAGGGGTATGTGTACTCACCAGAGATAGAGAAGGGGGAGGGGGCAAGAAAGCCACCCCCTAATGGATCATGCTGCAGTCCTCCATTTCTTCATCCTGTTGGACTTTGTGCACATGCACACACACACACACGCACACACACACACCTGGCAAGAGAATCCCATCACTTGGGCCAGGATGTGAACCATAGTTGGCCATGAGGTATCCAACTGCTTTAACCACTAGGCGATGGGACAGGCCCAAGTACTATATTACTAATTACAAGTAATTATATAAAAAGCGTCTTGTTTTTATATTTGCTTAAATGGAGTGTCTATGAGACTGCCACTTATAGACATGTACACTTAACCTCTTTGTGCTTTAGATATCTTACCTTTGAACTGGAGGTAGTAATTTTTTATTTTTTGTAGAGGTTTTCTTTTTTTGCCTTAGGGCATATATGCTCATTTGGGGAGAGAGAGACAGACAGAAACAGTGAGAGAGAAGGTAATAAATCACCCCTTCAAGGAGAATGGCCATGCCACAATCCCTTCTCCATTCTTCTCCCAGCATCTTGGGCATGCATGCACACACACCTGGCATGAGTTCCAAGCTACCAAGTCCAAGACTTGAACCTTGGTTAGCAATGCGGGAGTCCAGTGACATAACTCTCTCTCTCTCTGTGTCAGTGAATTAAATATTATTTTTTTAAAACACCTCCACATGCCATCAGCTGGCCCCATTAATTTAGTTCTGAAATGAACTAAATTAATGTATATAAAGGGATTAGAATAGTGCTTGGCTTACAGTAAGCTTCATATAAATATTTGTTGACATGTATGTCTTTGAAAACATTCTTATTTTAGTGCTTACATTAGTCCCTAAAACCCATTGTTACTCCTTATTATTGTTGAGGAAACTAAAGCTCATAGAGGTTAAGTAATTTGCCAAAGGTCACAGAGCTAATGAGTGGCTAGGAGAGTTCAAATTCAGGCTCAGAGCCTGAGCCCCAACCAGTGGCCCTGAACTGCCTATACTTTCATGCTAGGCAGTAGTAGTAATAATTGAAATATCTCCTCTCCTAACCTAAGGAAATAATATGTTATGGCTTTAGATGTTTAAAGTCATCTGTTATTTTGTGATGTGCTTATATGAAGATTCATGTATTTCCATTTCAGTATATGATCTTCCCCAGTGGCCTAATGATGTTCATCTCTTTTATGGAAACATGCGTAAAATTATACTTTCAGTAATTGGAGAATTCAGAGATTCCATTTCTAGCAGAGAATTTCTTCAGCCTTCTTCCACAGCTCCTTTGGAATCTAAAAGGTAAAACAAAAATCTTCCATCAGATTTCAAGATTATTTGATTCACAGTAGACCTGATTTTTCCCCCTATACTTTATTATTATTATTTTGTCTCAGAATATTTACTTTAATTTTACTTTCTAGATCAAAGTAATGTAATTTCAAACTTCCAGCAAAGTTTAAACATAATACAGAAAACTCCCATATACTCTACATTCAGATTCCCTAGTAATTACCATTTTACCATATTTACCTTGTCATTTGTTACTTGTGTATAACTATTTTCTGAACCATCTAAGAGTAAGTTGCATGGATGATGACCAGTTAGCCCTAAATGTCCTGACAGTGCTCTCCTACATGGCCATGATAAAAATTAAAACACTTAATATTGACACAGTATTGCCATTTAGTCCACAGTACTACCATTTAATCCAGATTCCATTTATATTCTGACAATTGTTCTACTAATGTTCTTTATGGCTAACTAAAATCACAAACAAAAATGCTTCTTTTTCCCTCTTTCTCTGATCCAGAATCTAATCTAAGATCACACACTGTGTTTAGTTGGCCTGTCTACTCTCTTGCAATATAGAACAGTTCCTCAGTTGGACTGGCTCCATGGTCTAGTGCTTAAAGGAGCCAGACTCAGCAGGTTGAGAAACATGCTGGGCACATATGTGTGTGTGCCCCAGATCCTCAGAGGAGAGAGAGGTGGAGAAAGGATTGCAATGTGACCACTCCCCATGAGGATGCTTTCTCCTCTCTTTCTCTATGGCAAGTGTACATGTCATCTAGAAAAAGAGGCAAAAAACAGTTCATCAGTCTTATCTTTTATGACTGAGATGATACAGAGGATTGGATTGTCAAATTAAAGCCAGAGAAGCAAAGCAATTATCCAGAATTAAGTAACTTTTTAGCTGAAGTCCAGAGAAGTCTGGAACTGCCACTGACACTTCCTAAGTACTTTGTGAAATGTTAGCACTTGTGCTCTGGTTCAAATGTAGTACAAGATCTCTTTTAGTTATTACTCTGGGGCATTAGAGGTCTGATTTGAAAATGAAGGGTAAGAGAGCAGCAGAAGAGTTAAGGACAGATTTCTCTCTCTGCTAAGTGTCGATTTGAGATAGGTAAAGGTGTAGCTTAACTGTATGGTAGGAGAATTTGGGAGGTGCACAATTAGACTTCAGTTATGCCATGTACTTCGGTAATTACAAAACTCAGTTGAATTACGTTTTTTAATATAAGGCTTCCGAGAAAACACTTTTCTTCAATACCTACTAAAAATCTCTCTAAAGTGTTTTAGTATTACTTAACTGTTGCATTTTGCTCAGAAGACTCTTCTGTTTTAATTTTTTTTTTAGTATTGTCATAGTTATTATTGTACAGTTATAGATATATTAAGAGTTTCATTTATTTTAAATTCCTAGTATTGGGTCATTTTCTGTTAAATCTTTAGAGAGACCTCAGATAACATTCAGAACAAGGCAGAAAGAAATTTTAATTATTGACTATTATAAGTTCATTGTAATATTTGACCTATTCTTGATTTTTTTTTTGTATACTATCTTTAGGTATACACAGTATGAAGGTTTTTTTAAAAATATATAAATATTTAATTCACTGACACAGTTTGGGCATTTAATAGGTTTGTTTGTTTTAATTTTGTCTAGAGGGCATGTGTGCGAGAGAGAGAGAGAGAGAGAGAGAGAGAAGCAAACAGAGTGAGAAAGCACCCCCCTAAAGGGCCATGGTCATGCCGCAATCCTTTCTCTACCCCGTTGGGGTTTGGAGAACACACACACACCCAGCATGTTTTTCAAGGCACCAAGACTGGGACTCAAATCGGGCTGTTGGCCATGGTGAGACCTAGCTGCCTTAATCAGGCCATAGAGCCAGCCCAGTTTTATTTTTCAATTTGCCAAAGGGCATGTGAATTTGCCAGAAGAAGACCGAAAGGGAAAGGGAGAAAGCAGCTCCCCCCACCCCACACAGGGATTGATCACACCACAATCCTGTCTCCATTTCTCCATCCTATTGGGATTTTGTGCATGCACACACATGCATCTGGTGTGCTTTTCATGCTACCAGGACCTGGTTTCAGATTGCTCACTTGAAGATGTCTGAGCCAGCTCCCTTAACCACCAGCCATTGGGCTAGCCTTAAAGGATTTTTATTCACTAAAAATACATGATATTTAATGAACTTTTAGTTTTGTCTTAATGTTTTAGGTTTATGAAGAATTAATGTCAAAATATGTGACATAATCTGGCTATTTCTCACTTTTATATTTTTCTCTCTCTGTTTTTCTATCTCTCTGACTTTTCAATTAATAATTTTTCCAGTGAGTTGGGAACTTCTGGAAAACACAGTGGCAATATCTCTTTGGATGTGTTACCAGTTAGAGGTCCTCAAGGTTCTCCTCTTCTCTCACAAACTGCTCACCCACCTCAGGATGCATTAGCCTCAGACGAGATGTGGATGGTCCAACCCGAACACTTGATTCTGGTGGCCCCTTCTCCATGTGAGTATGTCTGTGATTACGTGTGGAGGCTGGGCCTCCACTCCCTGTACCGGTGACTCATCTGAGACACACTGGGGAGTTTCATATGCTTTTGGCTCCTGGCTCACCAGGATCTGCTCCCACCACCACAGCAGAACTGTCATGCCCTGGGCCTCATCCTCAGCCTGAGGCCATGCTCCTCAGCCAGGTTCCAACTCCCCAGACAGAAGAGCCACTCATCAACAAACCTTCCATCAAACCTTCCCAACGAGCTCACTGGACACTCGGCCTCTGAGTACCTTCTGAGTACCTTCAACCCTGACACAGTTGGTTCAGGGTAGGAATAAATCTGGTACATATGTATATGCCAAACCTAGGACAAAGCAGTAATGATTTTCAGATTTACAGTTTTCTCTAACTTTATTCAGTATTACCAGTGCCTTTCTAATGCTGGAGAATTAACAAATGGACTATTTTACTAAGGTTTTGAAACTCCTTTAATTTAATTGATCAGTTAAGAGAGTACAGTAAATCAGTATACTAGTGCATTTAGTTAGGATTCCTTTTTTATTTTTGTTTTTTAGTATATATATTTCCTGTAACAGAGAGAGACAGAGAGACTGCACCATCAATAGGGTCTTGATGCTATGATCTTCCATCAGCCTCAGCCAGTCCTGGATCATGGGCATATGTGTGTCCAGAGAACTCCAGGGAGGGCTTCGGGCTTACACTGGGAACCTTCTCATGAGGATTTGCCTTGCAGACCATTGCCTCTTAACGTTACACCACTGTCTATCTGTCCTCTAGGATTTATTTATTTATTTATTTATTTATTTATTTATTTATTTGGAGAGGTTTTTGCTATAGGGCGCCTGCACTCGCCAGACAGACAGAGAGAGACATAGAGACAGAAAGCGACAAATCACCCCCCAGGGAGGATGGTCACGCCACAATCCCTTCTCCTCCGTTCTCCTCTCGGGATCTTGTGCATGGATGCACACGCACCCGGCGTGAGTTTTAAGCCACCGGGTCCGGGACGCGAACCATGGTCCAGGGAGGGCTTCGGGCTTACACTGGGAACCTTCTCATGAGGATTTGCCTTGCAGACCATTGCCTCTTAACGTTACACCACTGTCTATCTGTCCTCTAGGATTTATTTATTTATTTATTTATTTATTTATTTGGAGAGGTTTTTGCTATAGGGCGCCTGCACTCGCCAGACAGACAGAGAGAGACATAGAGACAGAAAGCGACAAATCACCCCCCAGGGAGGATGGTCACGCCACAATCCCTTCTCCTCCGTTCTCCTCTCGGGATCTTGTGCATGGATGCACACGCACCCGGCGTGAGTTTTAAGCCACCGGGTCCGGGACGCGAACCATGGTCGACTATGTGGGAGTCCAGCGACATAGCCATTACGCTAACTGCTGGTTCCCCCTCTAGGATTTATTATTATTATTTGTTAACATTTGTCTTTTTCACTATTTCTAACTATAACTATCATTTTCTTTGTCTGATATAATAGGTGACATGGCAAAAACCAGATGTTTTCAGATTGTAAATAATTCTGTTAGGTTACTGAAATTTGAGCTGTACTGGCCAGCACATTGCCTTACAGTCACGCCACAACATGGATTTATTGCACCAGAGTAAGTACGACTGCTATATTCTTCTGGGTGTTACTCAGATGCTATCATGGTGACTTGCTCAGGATCAAATAATATATCATTTTAATTTGTTCAGTAAAATTTTGCACTGTACTGACTCTGCCAAGTATATGCTAGGTTTTGTGGGACAGTAATGAGTTGAAGACTCATGCCTTCATTGACACAGAGGTCGTGTACACATCTGGATAGGGTGTAACTCAATTTGGTGAAGAGACATGTTTGAGAAGGAACAGAGTCCCTGAATGGAAGACATCAGAATGTTTTACCCTAGTACTCTGTCGCCAAAATTACAAAGCAAGGAAAAAACTGGGGCATGGAAAAAGACATAGTGTGTCTCTAAAGCCTAAATCTGCCATTCATTACTTTAGTTTGGATTACGTATTTTTCTGGTTTTGTCTGAAGCTTATTTTTCTGTCACAGCTTCCTGACTTAATATTTCTGAACCATAATGTAGCTTGCCATTTTCTACATAGGATATTCTAAGAAACATTGTAATAAAATGCTAAGTGAGTAGTAAACAAAATTTTGTTTTCTTCATTTCTTTTCCATCTTCTCCACATCTTTTCTTCTAGTTTTCTCCCAGCTTTTACAGTCTCTTTGTTCTTTGTATCATTTTTTCTAACCTAGTGGGTTAGCGCTTTTGTGATATTGGTCTTTTGCTCTGAGAGATTGTATTTTAAGTTGCTTTTAGAATGCTCTTTGTGTGGCTAGTCATTTTTACACAGCTGCCCTTTGTCCACAGTCTAGTTATCAATAGGAGATAAATCAGCAGCTGTGCAGCTGTACAGGGACTTCGCTGGTCAGCACAAGGCTTTTATTTCTCCAAGTTGCTTCATTATTTGGCCTCACAATTTTGCAGAAGACCAACATAAAGTTTATTTCCAAAATGTTGAGTGTATATTTTGGGAGTGTTTATTTGAATGAGACCAGGAGCCAAGGTATGATCATCCAGAGAAACATTACTGGGACCAACAAATCAGTTAAATATTTACTGAGCATTTATGTGCAACATAACGGTTTCAAAGATAGGGAGATGGTAGAAGAGATTTTTTTCACAAATAACTTTTCCCATAGCCCAGAATATTTACTTATTAGTGGTAGAAAACTGTCTTGCTCTGCTATATATGTCTTTTTAAAAATTTACTCACTGAAAAATAAAAAACAAAAAACCAGCAGTTAGCATAATGGCTGTCGCTAGACGCCCATGTAGTCGACTGCAGTTCGAGTCCCAGACTCAGTAGCTTAAAATTTACGCCGGGCGCGTATGCATACATGCCCAAGATCCCTAGAGGAGAACGGAGCAGAAGGGATTGTGGTGTGGCCATTCCCCCTGGGGGGTGATTTCTCGCTTTCTGTTTCTCTGTCTCTTTCTGTCTGGCAAGTGCACACGCCCTATAGCCAAAACCTCTCAAAAAAATGTTTTGGAGCCAGCAGGTGGCTTGTTGGTTACGGTGTTGGATTCCCACATGGCTGACTGGGGTTCGAGTCCCAGAACTGGCAGCTTGCTTTCTCACTGTCTCTCTGTTTCTCTCTGTCAGTCAAGCACACATGCTTTATAGCAAATTAAATAATAATAATAATGAAATAAATAATACCAAAAAAATTTTTATACTATATTTTTCCTGTACCTTTTCTATGTTTTGATGTATTTGGATTATCAGGAAACTCATGATACATTTTTGCATAGAAAAACATAGAAAAGATGTCATGAGTTTCCTGAAAACCTAATATTTAAATACATAAATATTTATTATTGTGTTACAGTTGCTTAAGTTTTTCAGTACAGTAACATGCCATAGAGGCTTGTGGCCTAGGAGCGATAGGCTACACCATGGCCTAGGTGTGTAGTAGGCTAAAGCATCTAGATTTGTGTGAGTACACCCTATCACACTTGCACAGGACAAAAATGCCTAATGAAGCATTCTGCAGAGTGTATCCCATTGTTTGGTGACCATGACTGTATGTTATACATGTACACGTATTTTATAAAGCAACATGTAAGCATTAGGGGGGTGTGTATTGTGTGTTTCTTTCTTTCTGAGTTCTGCACTTTCTTAGCAGCAGAGATAAGACTGAAGAGGTGAAGTACCTGAGGCAGTGCCTGCTGACTATCTGCAGAGTTCTTGCTAGTTCTCATTTTCTATGGGCTGTTTTTCATCGATGTAGTCATTGATAAATGCTGAAGACATTAGTGCTCCTGGTGGGATTTGCATCTCAGTTGGGGACCCTTAAAGATTTCAATGCCTTCAAAGCCCTACGAAATAAAACTCTAATGAAGAAATTGAAAGCCTTATAGCTGAAACCCACATGTCCCAGATTAGTCCAAATATTGTGACTTAGTCCAAATATTTTTTTAAAATCTTTTTTAATAAAAAGAAATCATTAAAAATTCTTCCAAATATAATTCAATTTTATTGCTTTTGTAAGTCTTGTCATATATAAATAGGCTTATGGGTTGGCCTAGAAATACATTTCAAGTAATTAATTGTAAGAGACAGCTATTTTTATAGATATTTTTGGAAGGAAAACATTACTGGGACCAACAAATCAGTTAAATATTTACTGAGCATTTATGTGCAACATAACGGTTTCAAAGATAGGGAGATGGTAGAAGAGATTTTTTTCACAAATAACTTTTCCCATAGCCCAGAATATTTACTTATTAGTGGTAGAAAACTGTCTTGCTCTGCTATATATGTCTTTTTAAAAATTTACTCACTGAAAAATAAAAAACAAAAAACCAGCAGTTAGCATAATGGCTGTCGCTAGACGCCCATGTAGTCGACTGCAGTTCGAGTCCCAGACTCAGTAGCTTAAAATTTACGCCGGGCGCGTATGCATACATGCCCAAGATCCCTAGAGGAGAACGGAGCAGAAGGGATTGTGGTGTGGCCATTCCCCCTGGGGGGTGATTTCTCGCTTTCTGTTTCTCTGTCTCTTTCTGTCTG
>NW_006203430.1:7635462-7661568 GCF_000334495.1 Tupaia belangeri chinensis
AATATATATATATATATATACTCACTGGTGAGAGATAGGAAGAGGGAAAGTGGGAAAGTAGCCCCCCAGGAGGATAGCTGTAGCACATTCTCTTCTCCATTATTTCAGGATTTGGGACACATGCCCTGCATGTTTTTCAAGCCATTGGGTCCAGGACTTGAACTGCACAGTCGACTAAGTGGAATCTAGACACCTTAACTACCATGCCACCAGCTAGGCCACTGTTTTTGACTTGTATACTGAAATAGTTTTTGTAACTGGTAATTTCCTTTAGGTCACAGGTCTGATCACATTGTTCATATTTAAACTCCTGAAGAGAACATTGAATGACTCAGTAAATATGAATGGCTTGGTAATAAAGAACTAAATATTTTTCTGTATTCCTTTTCCACATCCTGTAACCTCTTCCTTTGCGTTCTTCCTAGCTATTATATTCTTTTTCTTCTGTGACTTGTACCATTCTTTTTTTTTTTGGAGAGGTTTTTTGCTATAGGGCATGTGCGCTCGCCAGAGAGATAGAATGCGAGAAATCACCCCCCAGGGGGGATGGCCACGCTGCAGTCCCTTCTCTTCCATTCTCCTCTTGGGATCTTGGGCACAAACGCACACGTACCCAGTGTGAGTTTAAGCCAACGGGTCCTGGAATCGAACTGTGGTCGACTACATGGGAATTCAGCGGCATAGCCATTATGCTAACTGCTGGTCCCTGTACCATTCTTTTTTTAAGAGAGATTTTTGCTATAGGGTGTGTGCACTCCACAGAGAGACAGAAAGCAACAAATAACCCCCTGAGGGGATGGCCATTTTGCAGGCCCTTCTCCATGCTCCTCTTAGGATTTTAGGCATTCGTGCATATGTGCCCAGCTTGAATTTTAAGCCTCCAGGTCTGGGGCTCAAATTGCAGTCGACTATGTGGGAGTCCAGTGATGTAACTATTACACCATCTGCTGGTCCCTCATTCTTTTTTTTAAATTACTACCCTTTATGAGGTCTTTATTTTTAAGTTTATTAATTTCTCAAGAAAGACGAGCACCCTCAACAGGATCTTATACTGTGATCACAACCCTGAGCCTTCCCAGCCAGCCAGGGTCATGGCCGTGTATGTCTGGCATGTACAGCTCAACCAGGGAACTGAACCCTTGATTTTACATATGGATCCACATTACTGAGCAGCTTGTTACCTCTGTGTTACCTAGCTGGCTCTGTTTCATTCTTTTTTTTTTTTTTTCTTTTCCAGTTAGAATAATTTTTATTACTTAAATATAAAAAGTGAGGGGCTGTCAGGTGTTGTGGTGAAGGGCACGGGACTTTGACACGGCCAAATGCAGTTCAAGTCCCGGACCTGGCAGCTTGCTTTCTCACTCTCTCTGTCTGTCCCTCTCTGGTAAAGTAAAATAAAAGGAAAAGAAAGGGGAGAGAAGGGGAGGGGAGAGGAGGAGAGGGGGAGGAGAAGGGAGAGAAAGAAGGAAGGAAGGGAAGGTAGAGAGAAGGAGGGAAGGGAAGGGGAAAAGAAAGAAAAAAATAATATTAAAAGTGAGCACTGACATTTTTTTTTTTTTTAAATACACGAAGATTGTAAACTACAGTGTGCAGAGCACAGACACTCCTGCTCTGTCTTTCAGTCCCTGTCCTGTTGCTAAGGCTGCAACTGGCCTCTTCATCTCACAGGGAATCACTGTGGCCACCCTATGCTACACCTTCCCGCTGTAACGTATTGTGTCTGTCAGAACGTATGCATGTCCTTCTCCAGCATCTCTATTATCTAAGGGGAAAAAAACCCCAATACATTAACAGGGTTATGTCCCTCCACTGGCATCTGTTTCTGCCCAACAGTGTACTAATGAGATCCTCTGGTTAGGAGCAGTTTAGCGAACGGGGTGGGGGTGGCCAGAGCTGAAATAACTATCCGCATGTCTGTACTCTGATGTCAGAGTGAGGACAGAAGAAGTAAGTCAGGACTGTGTGGAGAACATCGTGCATATTGAGAGTCTCTTCATGACACCATGTGGGGAGAGTTTGCCCCACCAGGTTTAAATAGATCAGTGTGTCAACATTTAAAGAAAAATCCAACTTGCTTTCTCACTTTCCCTCTCTTTCTCTCGTCAATTTAAAATAAATGGATTAATAAATAAAATTAAATAATAATTTTTAAAAAATCCAAATAATCAGCAGTTCAAACACTATTCAGTTTCTAGCTTCTCTCAAGACAGCTCAGGCAGTAACAATCTAGATCTTTCCAGGAAGTGAAGGTAGAGCCCCTGGCATTCCTCCTAGCAGGCCTGTGTTAGGCCCTAAATGTATCTGTCACTGTGCAGTTGCTCCTTTTGCTCCGTTTGCAACTTCTCGATCTCAAAGACAACAGGAAGAACCAGGATCATAAACGAAGTGGTCCCAATCTGCAAGGCTGCCTTGGAAATCCTGTACACATTTTTAAAGAATTATTTATTAAGTGGTTAATTTATTTAAATTTGACCAGAGAGAGAAAGAGAGAGGGAAAGTGAGTCGCCAGGTCTGCGATTTGAACCATGGTTGGCCATGTGGGACTCCGGCACCCTAACCACCACACCACCTGCCAGCCCCATTTCTGAACATTTTGAGTTACAAAGACAGAGATAAAAAGTGGCTCTGGCTGCTGACCAGACCCACTCTGGGAACATCTCCATTAGACCCCACAGTCTTTACTTCAGACTCTCACTTGGCTCCTCCTGTCTTTTCTACTTTGCCTTTTGGAGCAATTCATCCAGGGACAGGGCGCCCCAGCACTGATAGCAGCAGTGGTAGTGGCAGCCATGACTGTCAGAGACACCAGAAGTCCCTATGTCATTCTTTTTTGCTAGAGGCCGGACAGTGGCACAGCAGTCAAATATATTGCTCTGTGAAGCTGGAAAGCTTCTGGGTTTGTGTCCAGAGATCTCTGAGTATTCTGGGTGTATCTACAGCCATGACTCTGGGCTGGCTGAGACTAGTAATAGATCGCAGCATGAAGACCTGACAGGGGATGCTGTCTCTCTCCCCCTCTGTTTCTCTCTCACTCATGGAAGAAATAAATAAACTGAAAAAAATATATAGTTATTACCAAGTGACTCAGAACTTTTGTAGTATTGGTATTTTGCTCCACACAATTTTATTTTATTTTGAATACATTTTAAATGTCATTTTTATGGCGTGGTTTGTTTTCACATGAGTTTTGCCCTGGGGTTCATAGGTTTGTGCTTTGTTAGACATTGGATTGGTTTTGGGGCAAGATGGGCCAAGTGTGGGAACTGTGGGGGTCTAACCTCTGTCTCTGTCCTTTATGAGCAGTACAGAATCAGTTAGTCATTGGCAGGATGGTATTTATAATTCTCATAATTGTTGCTATTGACGTAGAGGATGTTCTTGGTTTTCATTACTAAATTTTTCTTTTAAGGAGTAAACTACAAATTCTTGTGAGCCCCAATTCCTCCTTGTCCACAAAGCAATCGATGTTCCCATGGAGTGGTTTGATTTATGTACATTGTGACAATGGACAGAAGGTACTTGTTATAATTATTTTTTTTTAAGTTTTGAGCAACATTGTTATTTTTATAGCTTTAGTTTCATCTTTTCATAATAATCTTTATTAGCCCTTATATTTCAGAACTCAAATGAAGGTGTTTGTTCTTTCAGCCAAACCGATTAATCAGGTTTACTAAATTAGAACACCAAGTACAGAATAGTGATCTGTGTGATTCTTCAGTTAGTGATCTGCATGATTCTCTTGGGATAGAGAGTAAATGCAAGAGAGTGGAGTCTAGGACATGTTGCTGATTTGCAAAATTTGCTTTCAAGAAAACAGGGGGACCAGCAGTTAGTGTAATGGCTATGTCGCTGGACTCCCCTGTAGCTGACCGTGGTTCAAGTCCCAGACCCAGTGGCTTAAACTCACGCCGGGTGCGTGTGCATGCGTGCCCAAGATCCTGAGAGGAGAATAGAGAAGGGATTGCGGCGTGGCCATCCCCCCCTGGGAGGTGATTTCTCGCTTTCTGTCTCTCTCTGTTTTTCTGGCAAGTGCACGAGCCCTATGGCAAAAACCTCTCCCCCCCCAAAAAAAAGAGAGAAAGAAAGGAGGGAATTACAGGTGATGTAACAGTTATGTTGCTGGAGTCCCACGTAGTCGCCTGCAGTTTGAGTCCTGGACTTGCTGGCTTAAAACTCATGTCAGGTGCATGTGTGTGTGTGCCCAAGATCCTGAGAGGAAAAAGGATTGCATCTACCCCCCCAGGGGAAGGTGATTTCTTACTTGCTGTTTCTCTGGCGAGTGCACGTACCCTATAGCAAAAATCTCTCTCAAAAAAACAAAAAAGGCAAGCGGTGGAGTAGTAGTAAATAGGAGATAGAGGCAAATATTTATTTTGTTTGAGATCTGAATAAACTTTAATTTCAAAATTCACTAATATTTCATTTGTTTGGCATTTTTTCCTCTGTTAATGATTTAAAATATGTAATTATTTCTTTTAAAGTTAGCTATATTTGTGTCTTTTCCTTTTATTCTTTTCAGAAAATTGTGAAAGTCCAAATTCGTGAAGATTTAACTCAAAAAGAACTTTTAACTCATTTGGCGTCTGGTCCATTTGGAATTCTTACCCCAGAAACAGAGACTGCAGTTAGTCACTTGGTAAAACCAATGACAAAACCACCTCCCACAAAAGTTGAAATAAGAAACAAGACTGTTAATTTCCCCACAACAGAACCTGGTAAAACTTCAGGTATTGTATCACTAAATTATATAACTTGAATGTCTATTAATATGTTGAGTCTAATGGTCTATTCTTAGTTTACCATAAGGTAGTGATAAGTACAGGTTACCCCCTCCCCCCGCCCGCTTTCTTCAGGAGAAAAAGTAGTCATTGGCAGTCATTTCAATAATGAGCTAGAGTTAGGTATTTAACAATCTGAAAATGTGAAATAAGGCATTTAATAATTCTGTTCTAATACCTGTATTTTTGGGATCTTAGATTTTATATGATGGTCAGAATCATCCCTCCTCATCTCTCACCAGCTCTTTGACCAGGATTGTTGGACTGGTTTCTGTTTCCTCACAGAATCTTCTCTGCTTGTTATCTAGGCCCATATATTCTTGCCTTCTTGAGTAGCTCCTATTGACCCTCCTATCTCCTGGGTTATCAGTTTCTCCACTTTTTTGATACCTTACCATCAGCACACAACAGCTCTATCATCTTGAGTTGCCTTCATTTTTTTTTTTTTTTTTTGGAGATATCATCTTGAGTTTCCTTCATTTTTTTTTTTTTTTTTTGGAGAGGTTTTCGCTATTGGGCGGGTGCGCTCGCCAGAGAGACAGAAAGCGAGAAATCACCCCCCAGGGGGGATGGTCACGCCGCAATCCCTTCTCCTCCATTCTCCTCTTGGGATCTTGGGCACGCACGCACACGCGCCTGGCATGAGTTCTAAGCCACCGGGTCTGGGACGCGAACCACGGTCGACTATGTGGGAGTCCAGCGACATAGCCATTACGCTAACTGCTGGTTCCCTTGAGTTGCTTTCTTATCCCTACCTCACCTTCCTGTGGACATGCCTCGTAATGAAAGGATTGTACTCCTTCCTCAGGCTGTTGAGCCTTAACCCTGCCAAATCCAGAAGCTCTTTTATTTATTTATATTTACTTATTTATTTTTACCTCTGGACACTATCAATCATTCCTTCTTCCTTGGAACACTTTTTTCTCTCAACCTTGGTTATTTCAGTGCTCCTGGTTTTCTCTACCTCACTTGGTCATTTACAGGTTTCTTTGCTGACTCCTCTTTCCTGGACGTACCTGTGCCCTTCCTTCTCTGTGTTCTCTCTGGGTGACCTCCTGTCATCCATGATTGATGACCTGGGCCTCTTGCAGGCACAGTAAGTGCTTGTATATGCCATCTCTCAGATACATCAGGTGCCACTTTTCTTCCACATCACCACTGTCCAGGCCTGATGGAGACTGCCCTGTGCATCATCTCTCAGCAGAGCTGCTGGGATCACATCTTACCTGGGCTCCCTTATCCACTTTGCAATCTTTTTTTTTTTTTTTTTAATGACACTATATTGTGTGCTTTATTTTTTTTTCATTATTTTAAAATTCCATATTATTATTACTTTAAATATTCTACCACTATGCATCATTTGGGTTGTAAAGAGAATTACCCAACGTGAAATAAACCTTAGACCAGACCAGTTGAGAATACTATACACATTACCATCGGCAGATAATAAGCCATTTCTGTGTCCCACAAATATCTTGCTTTTCTATTTTTTCTCTCTGGTTTCTTTCTGTATACTCTTCCCTTCTCCCACCCTCCTTCCACACTGTTTCTAGTGTCCATAACTTTTTACTGCTTTTATATCCTCTAATCTTTCAATCTCTACCATAGAATGTGGGCAGTTGGTCTATATTAAGTGGAGACATACACTGTTTCTCTTTTATAGACTAACTTACTTCACTCAGCAATAAAACTTCCATATTCACCACTTTCTATCAAATACCAAGGTCCTGTTTTTTATGGCTGAATAGTAGTCCATAGAGTATATGTGCCACACTTTTTCAATCCATTCATCTATTCGTGGACATTTGGGTCAGTTCTGTGTCTTCATAATCACAAATAATGCTACAATAAACATCGATGTGCAAGTGCTTTTCCAATTGAGCATTCTTTCGTCCTTTTGGTAGGTACCCAGGAGTGGGATTGCTGGATCATATGGTAGTTGTATTTATAGGTCTTTGAGTAGCCTCCATATTGTTTTCCACAGTGACTGGACCAATTTACATTCCAGTCAATAGCGTAGAAGAGTTCCCCTTTCATTCCTCTTAAACCACAACCCTGTCAACACATACCATTTTTTATATTTTTAATCTTTGCCATACTGACAGGGGCTTGGGGGTATTTCGCTGTGGTTCTCCCTTATTAGGGATGCTGAGCATTTCCTTGTATGCTTTTTGACTGTTTGTATGTCTTCCTTAGAGAGTTGTTAAGCTCATTTTCCCATATTTTAATTGGGCTAATCGTTGTTTGTTTGTTTGTTTGTTTGGTAAGCCACTTGAGTTCCCTGTATATTCTGGTTATCAGTCCCTTATCTGAGGCTTAATTTACAAAAATATTCTCCCATTTCCTATGGTTGTTGATTCATACTAATTACTGTACCCTTTGCTGTGCAGAAATTTCTTAATCTTATGTAATCCCATGTGTCTGGGGAATTATTGCCTGTGCTTTGCGGGGTCTTACTTAAGACGTCTTTTCCCACCCCAATGTCTCCCAGAGTTTCCTCAGTGTTTTCTGCCTGTATTTCAGGTTTTAGGTTCAGATCTTTGATCGATTTTGAGTTGATTTTTGTTAATGGTGAAAGATGGGATCCAGTTTCATCTTTCTGCAGGTGGATACTCAGTTTTTCCAGCACCATTTGCTAAAGAGGTTTTCCTTTTCCCACTGGATTGACTGGTATCCTTTGTCAAAAATCAGTTGGCTGTATCTTTTGGGGTTTATTTCTGGGGTCTCTGTTCTACTGGCCCACCTGTCTGGTTTTTTTTTTTTTTTTTTTTTCCAATACTATCCTTTTTTTTTTATACACCTTTTTTTTTGCTGTTTTGATTATCACAGCTTTATAGTATATTTTGGGATCAGGGAGTGAGATGCCACTTTTCTTGCCAGGATTGCTTTTGCAATACGAGGTCTTTTATGATTCCAGAGAAATTTTCTGATTGTCTTTTCTAGATCTATGAAAAATGTCTCTGGTAATTTGATTGAAATTGTGTTAAATATGTAGACTAATTTGGGTAGAATTGCCATTTTGATTATGTTAATTCTTCTAATCCAGGAACATGGGATTTCCTTCCACTTTTTGGTGTCTTTTTCAATTTCTTTTTTAAGATATTTATAGTTTTCTTTGTAAAGGTCTTTGACTTACTTGATTAGGTTTATTATTAGGTATCTTATACATTTTGTGGCTAAGGTAAAAGGGATTCCTCTCTTCAGTTCTACCTTAATCAGCTTGTTGTTTGTATACAGAAATGCTGTAGAATTTTGGAGGTTGATTTTGTATCCTGCCACTTTACTGTATTCATTTATTACTTTGAGAAGTTTTCTCATGGATACTATGGGTATCCCTGGGTCTTCTATGTATACCATCATGTCATCTACAAATACAGATATTTTCAAATCTTCTTTCCCTCTTTGAATGCCTTTTATATTATTCTCTTTCTGATTGCATTGACTAGGACTTCCAGTTCTGAAAAGAAGTGGAGAAAGTGGACAGCCTTGTTTTGTACCAGTTTTTAGTGGAAAACCTTTCAGTTTTTCCCCATTCAGTATAATGTTAGCTATAGGTTTTTCATATATAGCTTTTATTTTGTTGAGAAATGACCCTTCTATTGCCAGTCTTACTAAGAGTCTTAATCATGAATGGATGTTATATTTTGTTGAATGCTTTCTCTGCATCCATTGAAATGATCATATGGTTTTTATCTTTCCTGCTGTTAATATGGTGTAATATGTTTATCGTCTTGTGTATGTTAAACCACCCTTGCATTCCTAGAATAAAGCCTACCTGGTCGTGATGAATAATCTTTTTTATATGTTGTTGGATACGATTTGCAAGTATCCTGTTGAGAATTTTTGCATCTATATTCATCAGAGATCTTGGTCTGTAGTTTTCCTTTTTTGTCATGTCTTTATCTGTTTTGGGAATGGGGATGATGGAGCTTCATGAAATGAATTTGGGAGGTTTCCTCCCTTTGGATCTTTAGAAATAATTTGAGCAGAATGGAGATTAAATCTCTTCTTTAAAAGTTTTATTGAATTCAGAAGTGAAGCCATCAGGACAGGCTTCTCTTTGTTGGGAGGTTATTTATTACCAGTTAAATTTCCTGGCTTGTTATGGGTCTGTTCAGGCTTTCTATGTCCTCCTGATTCAATCTTGGTAGATTGTATGTATCCAGGAATTTATCTATCTCCTCCACATGCTCTTGTTTGTTGGCATATAGTCGTTCATAGTATCCTCTACTGTTGTTTTGTATTTCTACTGTGACTGTTGTAATATTGCCTGTTTCATTATGTATTTGATTTATCTGGTTTCTTTCTTCTTCTTAATCAGTCTCATTAATGGTATGTCAATCTTGTTAATCTTTTCAAAGAAACAGCTTTTGCTTTCATTTATTTTCTGTATAGTTCGTTTATTTTCTGTTTCATTTATTTCTGCTCAAATCTTTATTATTTCTTTTCTCCTGGCATTTCTTTTTTTGTTGTTGTTTTTCCAATTCCCTGAGACATGATGTTAGGTTGTCTATTTGCTGCCTTTTCATCCTTTTCTTATGCACACTAATTCTATGAATTTCCCTCTTATGACTGCTTTTGCAGTGTTCCCTAGATTATGGAAACTCTTGTACTCATTTGTTTCCATTTGTTTTCAGACTTAATTTCTTTAGTAGTTGGGAAATCATTCAGAAGTAGGTTGTATAGTTTCCATGTGTTTGTGTATTTTCAAGGATTTTTCCTAAAATTAGTATCAAGTTTAATTGTATCATGGTCAGAGAAGATGCTGGATATAGTTTCTATGTCTTTAAATCTATAAAGGCTTGATTTGTACCCTATCTTATCAGTCTTTGGAAAGGTTCCATGCAGGGTGAGAAAAATGTATATTTTGTGGCTTTAGGGTGGAGAGTTCTGTAGATGTCTGTCAAGTCCATTTGATTTATAGTATCATTTAGGTCCTGTATCTCTCGCTTATTTTTTGACTAGAAGATCTGTCGAAAGGAGATAATGCAGGGAACCAGCAGTTAGCGTAATGGCTATATCGCTGGACTCCCATGTAGTCGAACGCGGTTCGCTTCCTGGACCTGGTGTTAAAACTCAAGCTGGGCGCGTGTGCGTGTGTGCCCAAGATCCCGAGAGGAGAATGGAGGAGAAGGGATTGCGGCGTGCCATCCCCCTGAGGGATGATTTCTCGCTTTCTGTCTCTATGTCTCTCTCTGTCTGTCTGGCGAGTGCACGCGCCCTATAAAAATCTCTCCAAAAAAAAAAAAAGGAGATAATGCAGTGTTGAGATACCCACAATTACAATGTTACAACCTATCTCTCCTTTTCGCACCAGCAGTCTTTCCTTAATATATTTAGGTGCTCCTGATTGGGTGCATAATTATAAGCATTATATCTTCTTGATGAGTTAGGCCATTTACTATTATATAATGCCCTTCTTTTTCTCACAGTCTGTATTTTAAAGCCTATTTTGTCTGAAATCAGTATTGCAACTCCAGCCCTCTTTTGATTTGCATTTGCATGGGATATCTTTTTCAAGCCTTCACTTTTAGTCTATGTATGTCTTTATCCATAAGGTGCATTTCTTGTAGGCAACAGATAGAGGATTTCTGCTTTTTTTTTTTTTTTTTTAAATTCATTCAGCCAATCTGTGTCTCTTGATTGGAGAATTTAATCCATTAACGTTCAGTGTTATTATTGATATTTCTGGATATGCTCCTATTATTAAGTGAGCCATTTTCTTGGGTATATTTTGTTCTTTTATAGCTATCTGTCTGACTTTATTTTTCCTGGTATAGCACTCCCTTCAGAACCTTGTGAAGAGCTGGTCTGGTGTTGGTAAATTCTTTCAGGTTTTGTTTATCTCAGAATGATTTTGTCTTTTCTTCCCATATGAGGGACAATCTTGCCTTGTATAGTATTTTTGGTTAAAATTGTTTTCACTTAACACTTTGAATATATTTCTCATTCTTTTTTTGCTTGCATTGTTTCTGACAAGAGGTCCAACGTTAGCCTGATGGGATATCTTTTGAAAGTAACTTGACATTTCTCTCTTGCCAAATTTAGTATCTTTGTGCTTTTGGTCAATCTGGCTGTGATGTGCCTTGGAGAAGATCTTTGGTTGATTGTATGTGGGGTCCTTTGTATTTCTTGGGTCTGGATATATAAATGCCTCTCTAGGTTTGGGAAATTTTCTTCCAAGATTTCATGGAAGAGATTATCTTTACCTTCTGGGATACCAATTATCTGGATGTTTGGTTGTTTAATGGTATCTAGTATTTCTTGTATATTATACTCATTTTTCTTGGTTTTCTCAGTCTTTTTGATAATTTTTTCTAGGTCAGTTGTTTTGTCTTCTACATTTGAGATTCCATCTTCTGCATGATCTAATCTGCTTTTAATAGTTTCAAGGGAAAGGCCAGCAGTTAGCGTAATGGCTATGTTGCTGGACTCCCATGTAGTTGACCGCGGTTCGCGTCCCGGCCCCGGTGGCTTAAAACTCACACCGGGTGCGTGTGTGTGCGTGCCCAAGATCCCGAGAGGAGAATGGAGGAGAAGGGATTGCGGCATGGCTATCCCCCCTGGGGTGTGATTTCTCGCTTGTCTCTCTGTCTCTTTCTGTATGGTGAGTGCATGCGCCCTATAGCAAAAACCTCTCCAAAAAAAAAAACTCTCCAAAGAAAGAAAAAAAAAAACACATTTTAAGGGAAGTTTTAATTTCCTGTATCACTGTCTCCATTTCTAACAATTCTGTTTGATTCTTTTTTATGGTGTCTGTTTCGTCTTTCAAATCATGAAAGGACTTCTTCATCTCCTGGAGATTGTTGTCTCTTGCATCTCATTTAGTTTTGTCACTATAAATAATCAGAGTTGTTTATCTGACATTTCCACGAGTTCCATTGTGTTGTCTGTGGATGATGAGGAATTGATGTTTTCCCTTGGGGGAGAGATATTTTCTTGGTTGCTCATATTTCTTGTGCCTCTATGATGGTTTCTAGTCATCTGGTGATTTATATGTTTCTTCCTAAATTCTTCAAGTTAATTCTGAGCTTTCATAGGCGTGCAGGAGTAAGTGATTGGTGATATCTCTGCTACTGTACCTCCCTGATGCTCACCAGCAACCTGCACTGTTGTTACTGGTCTTGGATGATTCAAAGTCATCCAGTTTCTAGAGTACAGATGTGCCTGGGACTGAGCTGCTGAGCTTTAATTGAGGAAGGTAGAAGGGATGGTGTGGCTCACCACATGTGCTATGCACTTTAGAAAATGCTGAATCTTAGAATTCAGAGGTGTGTGGCAGGGGATAAGCCACAGTCTCTTTTCAGCTCAGTATCTCTGTACTGGAAGAGATATCCTGATGTGGTGGGGAGGGACACAAAGTCTTCTCAATGTCCCAGTCAACTCACCTGAGAGTTCAAAGGAAAGTAAGGGAGAGGATAAGCCATGGGTCTCTGCCTCACAGCCTCCAGCTGTAAGCGGCCTGCCGTATGGCAAGGCCCTTCACTGGAACAGATCCCAATCTTTTCTGCACGACATCCTCTGATTCTTTCCTTATTGTCCCCTTGCATAAGCTTTTCAGTATCTTTGCATTACACTTGAAAGAAAATCCAAAATAGAATATCTGGCATTTGCAATATTTTACAAAAATGCTGTAGTTCCTATTGTACTCCTGTAGGGGTCTAATGGTTGTATTTCCCCCTGTGATATAGCAAGGTCTGTCATAGTTATCTGCATATTCTCTGACCTCTCTCATTTTGAATTTTGATGCGTGTTTTTTTTAGAGAATTGTCTGGAACTTGAGAATCATGGCACCACAACTGTGAAGTGGCACCTGTCCTCTTTAGCTCCACCTTATGTCAAGGTCAGTCATGATTGCCTTGAGTATTGATTGATATCATTTGTGGTTTGTTCCACCAGTTCATTTACTTGTTCATTTGTTTGTTTGTTTTTTTCTATAGATGGGGATGATACTTGCCCATGTTTTTTACACAAGGTAGTTTTGAGAGATTAGTTATGAAATGTGTGAAAATACATGCTTGGTTCATGTAATACTGCCTCTTAGCCTTGATTTTTATCTGAAATAACTTTATTTTTAAAATAATTATAAAGCAATGTGTGTGTGTGCACATACATATATTTTTCTCCCCTGTGTTTTGAAGTACCATTATATGTTTTTAGCCCAGGAGATTAGTTTTTTAGATAGGTTGACCGCTCTTTGCCATTGAGTGTTGTCCCACCTTTTACTGCAGTATCTCTGCCACGGCACTGCCTGAATCAAGTTTTTTGTTTGTGTTGTTTAAAACAATGACTGTTTAGTACTAGCAAAATGTGTGTAAAAGATAGTTACTGGACCTGCTACACACAGAGAACAGGTACTGGTATTGCATAGGATATTAAAATGCAGTAGGGCTTTCAGGGTTTTTGAGGAGAAAATAGTCATTTGACATTGTGAATAGCATCAAGATTGCTCTAGCCAGGAAGGTCGTAAAGAGCCCGGCATGTGACTTCTTGGGTGGTGGTGCCAGCAGTGTGAGGTCTTGTGCAGAGATGAGGTAAGTGGCAGGCACTCCCACTGCTAGGATGCACAGAGCTTTCCTGTCTGCTGCTAAGCTTGGTGTGTTATTGATAGCCTGAAAAATAATGGTGTCACTGTTGAATCAATCCAGTACATTGTATATTTTTAATTTGATTGTTTAAATGATTACTTTGCAGGGAGTTGATGACAGTGGAGATATTTTTAGAGCTACCTATGCAGCATTCAGATGTTCTCCTATTTCTGGCATACTAGAAAGCCACGAAATCCAAAAGGTAAGTTTTGCTTTTTTTTTTTTTTTTTTTTTTTTAAAGATGTTTGCCATAGAGCACAAAAAAAATTCCCACATTTTTGCTGGGGGAGTGAGAGAGAGACACAGAGACAGATAGTGAGAAGGAAAGTGAGAAATCACCATCCAGGGGGGAATGACCACTCTGCAGTCCCTTCTCTTCCATTCCCCTCCTGGGATTTTGGGCATGCACGCACATCTGCCCAGTGTGATTTTCAAGCCATTAGGACTAGGACTCGAACCACTTTGGCTATGTGGGAATCTGGTACCTTAACTACCATGCCACCTGGTGGCCCCTTTTTTTTAAGAGAGAGATTTTTTGCTATAGGGCATGTATGCTTGCCAGAGAGAGAGAGACAGAAAGCAAGAATTCACCCCTCCTCCGGGGGTGGTGGTGTAGTCATACCACAATCCCTTCTCCACCATTTTCCTCTCAGGATTTTGGGCACACATGCACACATACCTGGTATAAGTTTTAAGTCACTGGGTCTGGGACTCCTGCTGCAGTCGACTACGTGGGAGTCCAGCAGCATGACAATTGCACCATCTGCTGGTCTCTTGACATTCGTGGTTTTTTTTTTTTTTTGGAGAACTTTTTGCTATCGGGAGCATGCGCTCGCCAGAAAGACAGAGAGAGACAGAGAAATAGAAGGTGAGAAATCACCCCCCAGGGGGGATAGCCACGCTGCAATCCCTTTTCCTCCATTCTCCTCTTGGGATCTTGGGCATGCACGCACACGTGCCCGGTGTGAATTTAAGCCACCAGGTCCGGGACTCAAATTGCATTAGACTACATGGGAGTTAAGCGACATAGCCGTTATGCTAACTGCTGGTCCCTCTTGATATTCTTTTTATAACCACTTGGTAAGAACCTAAAGTGAATCATCCAGGATCCCACCTATTTTAGTTCATTTTACCAAGACTGGTGCTACTTGCAGAGCCAGCCTGCCCATAAGAGAAGAGGCTTGCCCTGATGTAAGGCAGCATATTCATATTGCCCTGCAGCAGAACACCTTTGTGTGAAAAAGTCATCAGCTAAATCAGACATAGTGTTTCATGATAAAGATTGTAGACTGCCAACACTTACCACACACTTCACTCATCTGGGCTATAGTTTTGTCTACTAGTCATTGCCAGAAAAAGCTACCAAGGCTCGAAATAACTCAGTGTTCTTAACATAGTTAACAGTATATTTTTATGGGTGACAGATCCCTTTAGCTACTATGACCCTCTGAAATTTTAATTCATTTCTAGACCTGACATAGTCTTTTGAAGTATCTCCCAGTGACACTAGTCATTCACTGATCTCAGTAATAAACCTTTTTATTCTGCTTGCTAAAACTCATTTGCACTGTAGCACTTAATGTGCTACTGGCCCATTTATTGTCAGACTTCTAATCTGATCTCAAATATAGCACTGAACTCATAACTAATTAAAACAGAGTCAGAGCAGCTGTAGTTATTGCAGACTCTGTGTCTTTTACAGGGTCTGTATAATAGGCTTTCAGAGGGTTTCTTATACAGTTTTTGTTGTTGTTTTGTTAAAGACACACAGTTCTGTAAGTATGGTTTATTTAGTTTCTTAAATCACAACAGAAGCAAAGAAGTGAACAGGGCACATTACTCAACAAAAGTTAGCATAAGAGAAGAGATTGCAGCAGCAAATGTCATGGATTGCAAGACTTAACGTTAAAACAACAGTACTATCTGAATTGATCTACAGATTCAACATAAGTCCAGTCAAAGCCCCAGGTGTTTTTGTTTGTTTGCTTGTTTTCTTTTTATTTTATTTGTTTTGTTTTGCTTTGAAATTGACAAGCTGATTCTAAAATTCATATAGATATGCAAGGGACCTAAAATAAAAATAATTATCCAAAAGATCAAAGTTGGGAGACATATGCCTTCCATTTTTAAGACCTACTACGTTATAGTATTCAAAACTGTAGTAGACATCTAGAGTTCCACAGACACATGGAATAGAATTGAGAGTTCCAAAATAAACTCTTATGTTTATGGTCAATTGATGTATTTTTTTTTTTTTGGTCAATTGATTTTTTTAAGTTAGGGTACCAAGACAAGTCAATGGGGAAGGGGTGTTTCTCAACAGATGATGCAGGGACAAATGGACGTCCACATGGAAAATAATTAGGATGGACCTTTACATAGCACCATATACAAAAATTAACTCTAAATGTAGGAACCATAACTATAAAATCCCTAGAAAATAACAGGAGTGAAATTTCATGACCTTAGGTTAACCATTGTTTTCTGAAATATGACACCAGTAAAGTATAAGCCAGAAAAGAAAAAAACTAGATGAATTATCAAAATGAGAAACATTAGTGCAACAAAGTGGCACCATCAAGGACGTTAAAAAAAGGGTCAGCAGGTGGCATAGTGGGTTGAGGCACTGGACTCCCACATGGATAACCACAGTTTGAGTCCTGGATTTGGCAGCTTGAAAATCATGCTGTATGTGGGGGCATGTATGACCAAAATGCCAGGAGGAGAATGTAGGAGAAGAGATTGCAGCGTGACCATCTCTCCTCGGGGTGCTTTCTCACTTTCCCTCTTACTGTCTCTCTCTGTCTCTCTCCAGTAAGTGCACATGCTCTATGACAAAAGACAATAAATAATAAATAAATAGAAAAGAGAAGAAAAAAAGAAAGTGAAAAGGTTACCTACAAAGTGAGAGAAAATATTTGCAAATCATATATTTTACAAAGGACTTGTGTCCAGAAGATGTAGTAAACAATTGAATATGAAGGCAAATGGGGCTGGCAGATGGTATGATGGTTAAAGGCACTGGGCTCCCACATGGCCAACTGTGGTTCAAGTCCTGGACCTGGTGGCTTCCTTTCTCTCTCTCTCTCTCTCTGTCACTCTTTCTCTCTGTAATCAAATTGGAAAATAATAATAAAAAATAAAGTTAAAATAAAAAATAATTTAAAAAAATATATAAAGGCAAATTATATAAAGGCAAATGAATCAATTTAATGAATGACTAGATGATTTGAGTGGACATTTCTCCCAAGATAAGTCAGTAGCCAAAAAGCATATGGAAAGATGTGTAAGAAAACAAGTCATTAGCAAAATACAATCAAAACCAGAAATGAGCTATCATTTCATACCCACTAAGATGGCTGACTTAAAAAAGACAGACAATAATAGCTGTTGGCGAGGCTGTGGAGAAATTTGAAACCCTCATACGTTGACTGGTGCGAGTAAAGTGGTACAGCCTCTGTAGAAAACAGTTTGATGGTTCATTAAGCTTAACTGAATAACCCAACAATTCCATTTCTGGATATATAGCAGAAGAATTGAAACAGGTGTTCAAATGAAAACTTGAGCATGTTTGTTCGTGGTAGACTTATTTACAACAGCCAAAAAAAAAAAAAAAAAAGTAGAGAATAACTTGAATGATCATCAACTGATAAACAGATAAACCCAATGTGGTATATCTATGCAATGCTATATCATCTGGCAATGAAAAGAAATAAAGTTACTGCTACATAGTACTGAATGAATGAACTTTGAAAACATGCCAAATGATGGGACCAGCAGTTGGTATAATGACTGTGTCATTGGACTCCCATGTAGTCAACCATGGTTTGAGTCCCAGACCTGGTGGCTTAAATTCAAGCCAGGCATGTGCGTGTTTGTGCCCAAGATCCCGAGAGGAGAATGGAGGGGAAGGGATTGCGGCATGGCCATCCCCCTGTGGGGGTGATTTCTCGCTTTCTGTCTCTCTGTCTTTCTGGTAAGTGCACACACCCTATAGCAAAAACCTCTAAAAAATAAATAAATAAATAAATGCTGGAACCAGCAGTTAGCGTAATGGCTGTGTCGCTGGACTCCCATGTAGTCGATGGTTCGAGTCCAGACCTGGTGGCTTAAACTCATGCTGGGCACGTGTGCGTGCGTGCCCAAGATCCTGAGAGGAGAATGGAAGAGAAGGGATTGTGGGGTGGCCATCCCCCCTAGAGGGTGATTTCTTGCTTTCTATCTCTCTGTCTTTTCTTCCTGGTGAGCACATGTGCCCTATAGCAAAAAATCTCTCCAAAAAAAAAAAAAAATCACATATTATGTGGGGACCAGCAGTTAGCGTAATGGCTATGTTGCTGGACTCCTGTGTAGTCGACCGCTGTTTGAGTCCTGGACCTGGTGGCTTAAAACTCACGCCAGGCGTGTGTGCGTGTGCGCCCAAGATCCTGAGAGGAGAATGGAGGAGAAGGGATTGCGGCGTGACCATCCCCCCGGGGGTTGATTTCTCGCTTTCTGTCTCTCTGTCTGTCAATATATTTCTGGCGAGCGCACACGCCCTATGGCAAAAACCTCTCCAATAAATAAATGAATCACATATCATGTGAAAGGTAAATCTATAAAGATGGAAAGTAGGTGAGTGGTTACTAAGGTTTAGGGGTGAGAGTGGAGAATGGACAGTGACTACTGATGGTAAAGAATTTCCTTTTGGATTGTTGAAAATGTTTTAAGATGTGATTGTAATGATGACTGGACAGTTCTTTAAATATACTAAAAACCACTGACTGTACCTACTTGATACAGGTGAATGTTATATTTTGTGTTCTTTTATGTATGTGTTGGTCAGTCAGGTGTGGTTACAAGAGGAGACATAGGAGAGGCACAAGAAAGCAAAGTTTATTATACTCACAGGTTCTGGAGAGGAGGTTACCGCATGCCATCCAGGAACACCAGGGTGGTCAGGCAGCAGAAGACAGGAGTAAGGCAATCGCTTAGACCCAGCCTTTGTTGGGGTGTCCATGGGAAAGGTAAGACAGGGCATGGCAAATAGTATAGAGCTGACTAGTTAATATTTTTGGCAGTTTCTGAACATAGAGGTGGTTTGTAGTTGCCTGGTACCTGGCCATGGGATGACTAAAGCAGAGAAGACATTGCCTCCCTGCGATTTGAGGAGGAGCTGTGGCTCTGCATTGACTGGTTGGCATATCAAAGATGTGCTACTGGCTGAGCCCTTTGCTACCTTGTACAAAGTGACTGACCTCACCAAAATGTTTTATTAAGATGTTGAAACATCATAATATATAGAACACTTAAGTGTGAATGATACATATAGTTGTGAACTGAATCTCCATAAGGCTGTTAAAAAGAAAAGGAAAACGATTCCTCCATTTCATAAAATAAACATGAAACTGTAAGCTCCATGAAGGCTTTGGTTGTAGTGTTAATCACTGTATATCCTGCACTGAACTGTTTACCACGTTGTAGATAATAAATCTTTGTCAAATGGATGCTAAGTCTGGTTTCTTAGTTTGTATTAGGGATGAAACAGCAAACAAAGCACATCTGAAACTGTTTAGGAAAGTAATACCAAATAGTACAAAACCGATGTGTATAATAATAACCCAGAAGGAAGAAAAAAGTTAATTAGTTATAACCCGTTAATATGACATCCTTTTTTAAAAACATATTTTTGGTTTGATGTAAGGATTAAATGAAGTAATGAACATTAAAGTTCCCAGTACATACCTTGAGTGTAACAGTGTTAGTTTTCTCCCTTCTCTTTGTTTTGGTTTGTTTGAAGGCGGAAATTGGTATTACATGGTACTCTCAATTGTTTGAGATAATGCTATATCTTCACCATTCAAGACATGGTTATTTTCAACTTTCGTTCCTTTATCTTCTCAGTGTATTCTCTTAGTGTAATTCCCTAAACTTAGTACTGTTCTTTGACCAGTCCTGCCTGTGACTTTATGCTCTTAGATATCTTAAACTCAAACTTGCTGCGTTATTTATGTTCCACATGGGCAGAAATTAGGTCATTTAAACGTCTTAATGATTATTTAAGTCTAGACTCAGAGATAAAAAATTCATTGTTAATCTAATTGGTGATCAGTATTAGTAACACAAAATTATTTGATAAAATTAAGGCTCTTTTTTTTGGAGAGGTTTTCGCTACAGGGCACGTGCGCTTGCCAGACAGACAGAAAGCGAGAAATCACCCCCCAGAGGGAATGGCCACGCCGCAATCCCTTCTCCTCCATTCTCCTCTCAGGATCTTGGGCACACACGCACATGCGCCTGCCGTGAGTTTTAAGCCACCGGGTCTGGGACGCGAACCGCGGTCGACTACATGGGAGTCCAGCGACATAGTCATTACGCTAATTGCTAGTTCCCATAAAATTAAGGCTCTTAATGGTGGCAAATGTTATAAAATACCTTTTTTTTGGGAGAGGTTTTTGCTGTAGGGTGCGTCTGCTTGCCAGAAAGACAGAGCGACAGAGAGACAGAAAGTGAGAAATCACCCCCCAGGGGGTTGACCATGCTGCAATCCCTTCTCTTCCGTTCTTCTCTCTGGATCTTGGGCACACGCACACATTCCCAGTGTGAGTTTAAGCCACTGGGTCCGGGACTTGAATCGGGGTCGACTACATGGGAGTCCAACATAGCCATTATACCAACTGCTGGTCCCTAAAATACAAATTTTAAATATTAAAATTTTCTCATTATTGAGCTATTTTTACAGATTATGCACATTCAGGACATATATAACCTTGAGCTGTCTAGTCAGGGTAACTGGCTCTGACTGATACTCTGAGGTTAGTCATAACAAAAGTTTTTATTATTTAGTTTAATGGTTCTTATTCTACTTCCTGTTACTGCCCACCCTCCCTTCACTGTTACATAGTAATAGTAATTTCTCTACAATTAATGACTCTTGCTAGACCCTTGTCCTTTTTCTGCTTGGCCAGCAGAGGGTTCCATAAGCATTGAGATGAGAGTGGCTTGTGTTTTTGTGATAAGTTCTTTCTCTTGTACTTGACAGCTATAATGATTCTGGATAATCATTTTTCTCCAGAAAAGCATTTACTGTAGATTTTGAAGACTACATTATAAAAAACCTTCAACAAAAATGTATATTGGATGTGGCATAAGAATAAGCCCACTAGAAATAAAATTATTCAAATTATTTTTCAAGTAGTGGGAAAACCAACCAATGTGAAAGCATTTTTTACTTTAATTTCTTCATATCAAAATTTTTAATTGGTTCTAACTACCTGTATATAATATTTTGTGTCTAAGTTTCTCTTCTGGATATGTTTTGTGTAGGTCTCCATCACATTTTTGCCCAGAGATAAAGGGAATTATGCCCAGTTCTGGGATGTTGAATGTCATCCTCTTAAAGAGCCTCACATGAAACACACATTGAGATTTCAGCTCTCTGGACAAGTGAGTATTACAGTGAATGTGAACATGTTATTGTGTATTTGTTAAAAACACTAAGTAAAACTGTCACAAAATAATTGGCCTGGGCCACTAGGTGGCATGGTGGTTAAGACTCTGGACTTCCACATAACTGACTGTGGTTCTGGAGGCATGCTTTCTTTTCGTCTCTCTCTGGTGAGTGCATGTACCCTATAGCTAAGAATTTAGAAATAATAAATTAATTAATTAAATTAAATAAATAATTGGTTTTTAAAATATGGCCTGAAAATGCAGAAGGTGATATATAAGGAACACAAGCAACTTATCTGCAGAAAAACTAGTTATCCAGTTTAAAAATTGGCAATTGACCTTATTAGACAACTTTAAAAGGAAGATATATGAATGGCCAAAAAATATATGAAAAAAAGTTCAACATCTCTTATCATAAGGGAAATATAAATTAAAACAACAATGAGGTATCACTTAACACCAGTAAGAATGTCTATGATTGAAAAAACAAAGAACAACTAGTGCTGGCATGATGTTGTAATGAGAAGGGAACCTTCCTGCACTGTTGGTGGGAATGTAAATTAATAGCCAGTGTGGAATATATGGAACAATATGGAGGTTCCTCAAAATTTTACAGTTGAGGGCCAGCTGGTGGTATGGTGGTGAAGGCATACCATACCAGCTGGATTCTACATGGTCAACTGTGTGGTTCTAGTCCCAGACCCAAAGATTAGAAAAACACACTGGGCATGAGTGCTTGCATGACCAGAATCCCTAGACGAGAATGGAAGAGAAGGGATTGTGATGTGTCCATCTTCCCTGGAGTGTGCGTTCTCACTTTCTCTCTCTCTCTCTTTCTGTCTATCTCCGGTGAGTGCACGTACCCTGTAGCAAAACTGTAACAGGAAAAAAAAAAAAAAACCCCACAAAATACAAACAGGAAAAAAAAAAAAAAAAAACCCCACAAATTACAAGTAGAACTACCATATGACCCAGTAATCCCACTCCTGGGTCTTTACCCAAAGGATGGGAAATCACTCAGTTGGAAAGCCACTTGCACATTATTGCAGCATTATTCATGATAGCCGTGACATGAATCAGTCTAAGCGTCCAACAGCTGATGAGTGGATTTTAAAAATGTGGCACATATACAGTGGAATAATAGTCATATAGAATAATAAGATCTTATCATTTGGTACAGAGTGATTGAATCTAGAAGATGAAGTCCTGAGTGAAATAAGCCAGACTATGAAAGACAAACACTGCATGTCCTCACTCAATGTATATCAAATGTTTGCGCTCTATGACAGAAATTGAAAGATTTGAAGACATAAATAGAGAAGACAACTCTATATACCAGAGACTGTATGAGGGGTGTAGGGTAGGAGACAGGAGGGATTCCAGAAAAAAAAAAAAACATTTGACAGCCAAAGGAATGCAGGTAGATGGGGTAAATGGGTTGTAGAATGGCATATCACAACAGACTGAAAAGAACAAGCAATTACCAGTCTTGTATGTATGTATGTATGTGTGTGTGTGTGTATATATATATATATCTCCAAAAAAAAGAAATGAAAAAAGAAAGAAAAAACAATAGAGCAAAATTAATGTTATACATCATGATGTTTTGTCCTTTGTTGAAAATGATGTATATGGTATTATTTGGTTTGATGATTGTACACTGCATGCATGCTTTGAGAATCCAAATTGTACCCTACAATGATGTACAACAATAGATGTAAATAAATTATAAAATTTTTTTTTAAATGCAGAATTTTTTTTTTTTGGCATTATTCCTGCTTTACTGATTCTACTGTGTATCCCCATAATGTTGTTTGTTTTGTTGATTGGCATGTTTAAGTTCTAGGTATGTCTCCATTGTCACATGAAACTCATGTTTGACTTAATTATGTAAAACACTGGGTTTGGGGCCCATAGGTGGCATGGCAGCTAAGGCTCTGGATTCCCACATGGCCTGCCACAGTTCAAGTCTCAGACCAGGCAACTTGAAAATCACAACAAATAAATACATAAATTTAAAAAAGGTTAAAAAATGTTTTAATGGAAAAAAAAAAAGCACTGTGCATGTTTGTGTGTGTGTGTGTGTGTGTGTGTAAGTGTGTTGAGACAGAATAGACAGTATATAGTACAGGGTTTGTAATTTAGGTGATTTAAAAATCTTAAGTCTCCTTTTATAATTTTTAGAGGAAATGATAAAATTCAAATATGTGAATATCTGTTTTCCCTACAGTGTTAATTTCTCTTCCCCCACCCTGTGATTTTTCTACACAGAGTGTCAGAGCAGAAAATGAGTCTGAGAGCACATCTATTTCCATGGATACTCTTGTTAAAATAGATAATTTAGTTAAATCCCGAAGACGAGCTGTGTCAGAGGCATCTACCCTCATACCTGGGTATGTTGTTTCATCATTCTTAAGACTTTTTTCTAGTACTTTATTGAGGTATAGTTATATTCAGTGACATGCCCAATGACTTTATCAGTTCATATAGGTTATTAATACTCTAACCAAGGTGCAGAATATTTCTCTCACCCTGGAAAGTTCTAATGTGTCTCTTTGCTGTCAAAGTTTGTTGTGTTTTAATTTCTATTATCAGAGACTGATTTTGCTTGAACTTCATGTACATGTACACTCTGGCTGCTTTCTTTTTTTTTTCCTAAGAATCATTCTATTTAACTTTATTTATTTTTATTTTATTTTATTTATTTAATTTGACCAGAGTGAGAGAGAGAAAGTGAGAAAGCAAACCACCAGGTCTAGGACTCAAACCTCAAATGACTGTGGGAGTCCAGCGCCCTTAACCATCACGCCATCTGCTGTCCCCTCAAAATACTGTCTTAAGGATTCATTGGTTTCAGACTTATTAGTTCGTTATTGTTTGTTGTTTAGTATTCTATTATATGAATGTATTACAATTTATTCATTTTTCCTAATTTTTTTTTTCTTTTTGGAGAGATTTTCGCTATAGGGCACGTGCGCTCACCAGACAGACAGAGACAGAGAGACAGAAAGCGAGAAATCACCCCCGAGGGGGCATGGTCACGCCGCAATCCCTTCTCCATTCTCCTCTCGGGATCTTGGGCACGCACACGCATGTGCCCGGCGTGAGTTTTAAGTCACCGGGTGTGGGACGCGAACCGCGGTCGACTACGTGGGAGTCCAGTGACATAGCCATTATGCTAACTGCTGGATCCCCTGCTGATATTTGGACGTCTTATAATTTGAGGCAATTTTGAATTAGAGTGCCGTGAACATTATATTGTGTGTATTTTTTTGGACATATTTTTGTTTCTTTGGGGTAAAAAAAAAATAATACCTAATTTTACTCAAAATTGCTGGTCACACATGATAAACATGTGGTTAACTTTAAAATAACCTGCCTTGGGGCCAGCAGGTGTCATGGTGGCTAATGCGCTGGATCCCACATGGTCGACCATGGTTCAAATCCTAGACCCAGAGGCTTGAAAAATCACACTGGGCATGTGTGTATTCCAAAAATCTTGAGAGGAGAATGGAGGTGAAGGGATTGTGGCATGGTCATCTACCTGGAGAGTGATTTCTCATTTTCCCTCTCTCTGTCTCTGGGAAGCACATGTGCCCCATGGTAAAAACCTTATTATGAATAACCTGCCAACTAGTTTTCTTGAAGCTGTTGTACTTATATTAAACAAGCACTAGATTCCTAAAAACTTCAAAATGTGAACTTTGTATCAGCAACTAACAGCTTTAATGATATTATTTGTATATTATAGCTAATAAAAATGTTCTTTTTAATCTTTAATAAAATTTAATTTTATTCTGGAGAAAGATGCTTGGAAGAAAAATATATGTTAGATATCTGTTGGATTTAAATTTGGTCATTTATTTTGTTATAAGAGCAAATACTACATTTTGGAAGAAATTAGAACCGTTAGGGAATCTATGTTCTTAGCCTCCTCCCTCTGTGCCGTCAGTGTGCAGTCATTGCATACTTCCTGAGTGCTGTGTATCGGAACTGGAGACAAACGAGAGCGAGCAGAGTTCTCTGTTCCTGCTGCAGTGGATGCTCTTCTCAAGGAGGAACCGTAGCAAACCATAATCTCAGTAACCTGTTTGATTACAAACCATGGAAAAGTGATGGGAAACATAGGAAAACATGACAGGCAGGAGCTCGGTTTGTAGAATCTGGGAAATATTTCCTGAAAAAGGACATTGAAGTTGAGGAGTAGGAATTGAAATAGCCTAAATGAAGTATGTAGAAATGTCCAGCTATGTGAAGGACAGGGTGGTAGAGATTGTTGACTTTCGAGTAATCAAGAGATTCCCAGGTTTGGGCGCATGTGGGATGAGAGAACAGTGTGGTGCGGTGAGACTGGAGAGGAAAGTGGGCAGCCCGCAGACCACCCTGAGAGCTGTTGGGAGCCATGGCATGATATGATCAGATTTGATTATCAATAGAAAAATCCTCTAATTGTAGTAGGGACTGATTAGGAGACAAGGGGATATAGAGAAAGAAGGCAGAGCTACTTCTGAGTAGTCCAGGACGAGTAAGTACAATAGTGTCAAGGAATATTGAAATGAGTGGACAGGTTTGAGAAATGTATAGGAAGCAGACTTGAGAGCCTCAGTGAGAAGTTGGATAAGGGAATGTGAATGATAAAGACGATGTCAAGGCTGGCTCCAGATGCCATTCTTGGAAACTGAAAATATAAGGGGAAGATCTGGTTTGAAGAGAAAGATCATAAGTTTAATTTTTTTTATCTGTAGAGACTGAGATATCTTTTGAGATACCCAGAGAGATAATTGTGTAGTGACTGAATATATAGGTTTATTGCCTAGAGTCTAAGCCTTAGCTAAAGGTATAGGTCTAGACTTCATGTAGGTATATATAAGATCCATGAGTCCACTGCAGGATGGAGTTGCTAAGAAGAGTACAGTGCAAGCAGAGCCAGACCTTAGGAAACAGCGGTAGGAAGGCGAGGGAGTGGAGGTGAGCCTTCAGAGACCTGAGAGTGGCCACAGAAGTTAGAGTTAGTGGTGTGGAATCAGGAAGCCAAGGCAGTAGGAAGTGCTAACCACCATCAAAAGCTGCCAAGAGGCCAGAGCTTATATCAGGCTCTCAGAATATATGGTCTGTAGCCCAGAAGCAGTTAGGAGCAGCCAGTGGGCTATAATGTGACTAGTCCAGATAACATGAACTAAACTGATGTGAATGGACCACCTCAATACAAATGAGGTTTGAGACAAGTAGAGAGCCAGGCTTTAATGGCAGGGTGGCGTGGGCTTACAGCAGCGCTTTTGAAGCATCACCTAACCTAGCACCTTCTATGG
>NW_006203430.1:7661835-7700688 GCF_000334495.1 Tupaia belangeri chinensis
ATTTTATCTGCATATAAATTAGGTAAATTGCCATTACAGAACAAAGTTGTTTAAAATAAGTTGTGAGAGAAAACACAAAACAACACTACATAAGTACTATAAAAAGAATTTAAATGGATTTTTGTATAGTTAATTGTTATATCTGCCCCCAAAGCAGGCAGCTTGATTTGACCCAACGTGGAATCTATGCTCCAGTAGACGTATATAGGTTTCTGCCAACTAGAGTTGGGGAATCCAGGACGTTAAAAGTCAATTTGCGAAATAATTCTTTTATTACACACTCGGTAAGTCAGATATTACTGTGGGTTTTGGAAAAGTAAATGCATTCAACTGTTTGATAACTGACATTTTACTGATGACTAGTAACTTGTCCTATAGATAATATTATATTGTAATCATGAGTTAATTTTTTTATTACATTACTCCTGTATTTGAAAAAAACTCATTGGAAGTTCATTACCTTTTATTTGAAAATCAAAAATTTTGTTTGCATATTTTAATTTTTTCTTTGTTTTCTTCCCATTTTTCTATCACACATATTTCTAGGTAACATGTACTTTACTTAAAACTAGAGTGAATTTATGTTAAAATGCCCTAAAATATGTTTTCTGAGCATTTGTTGTTTTACCTAATTTTGTGGCTATATCTGAGTTAACAAAATGTGTCTTTAATTAAAGAAATACATCATATGTTTTATATAAGCTAAAGTATCTAATTTGCATAACTTCATAAAGTGTTTCTTATTAAATTTCAGCTGAAGTTTTTAAGTCCCAGAGAGCCTTTCTATGTCAAACATTCCAAATATTCTTTGAGGTGAGTTTATTATAAATCACATTTTCATCAGTGATAGAAGCCTTTGTCTCTTGGGAGTTAGGGCTTGGAGGTCTCCTCTGTTACAGGCTCTACCCAGTTCCAAAGAGTGCTAATAAGCACGTGATTGTTCACAGTAGAAAAACAGGAAAAAAGCCTGCCAGGGAGAAATTTCAGGACTATCCATAGTGTATGTGGCAGCTTTGCAGTGTTGAGACCGAGTGTGATTTCTCTTACCTAGGGTTCCAGTCACACTATTACATTGAGCCTTAACTTTCAGAACAATTCCTCCTCACTGTATGCTCAGAATTAGGAATTTACATTTTCGGGAACCAGCAGTTAGTGTAATGGCTATGTCGCTGGACTCCCACATAGTCGACCGCAGTTCGCGTCCTGGACCCAGTGGCTTAAAACTCACGCCGGGTGTGTGTGCGTGCATGCCCAAGATCCCGAGAGGAGAATGGAGGAGAAGGGATTGTGGTGTGACCATCCCCCCCTGGGAGATAATTTCTCGCTTTCTGTCTCTCTGTCTCTCTCTGTCTCTTTTTCTTTTTTTTTTCGGTGGGGGAGAGGTTTTTGCTATAGGGTGTATACGCTCATCAGAAGGAGACAGACAGAAAGCAAGAAATCACCCCCTGGGGGGGATGACCACACCGCAATCCCTTCTTCTCCATTCTCTTCTCTCCTCTCAGGCTCTTGGGCACGCATACATGCACATGTGCTGGCGTGAGTTTAAGCCACTGGGTCCAGGACTCGAACCGCGGTCAACTACATGGGAGTTCAGCGACATAGCCATTACACTAACTGTTGGTCCTCTAATTTTCTTTTTTTATATGGTGTACATATAGTTTGAAATCTCCAACTGGGTTGTTACTATTATTTAACAGTAGGGTTGTATTGGGCTTAATGTTAAAGAACAATTTATCTTTGGGGCCAGAAGGTGGCATAGTAGTTACAAGTGCTGGACTCTTACATGGCCAACTCCAGCTCAAGTACCAGACCTGGATGCTTGAAAATCATGCAAGGTACATGTACGTGCATACTCAAAATCCCAGGAGGAAATAAGAGGAGAAGGGAATGCAGCACGGTCATCCCCCCTGGACAGTCATTTCTCACTTTCTCTCTCACTGTCTCTCTGGCAAGTGAATGCACATGATAGCAAAAACAAAAAAGGATAATTTTTACTTCATATTTGAATCATTAAGCAAACTATTTGAGCTTTCATTTTAGGACTTTATTTTAACATAGGGAACTAATCCAGAAACACATTGTTATAGTCTATGAAGTTAGAGATCACTCTGCAAACATCTGGCTATCTTTGAGTTACTGAGGCTAGCAGTGCTGTATAATTGAAACTTGTATCTCTAGATACTAAAGATATAGGGAATCACCCCTGGGGGGTGATTTCTCGCTTTCTGTCTCTCTGTCTCTCTCTGTCTGTCTGGTGAGCGCATGCGCCCTATAGCGAAAACTTCTCCAAAAGAAAAAAGATATAATTTGGTGAGGCAAACTGTTCTAATTCTTACCGATTCTTTTCACCATTTTTCCCTTTCTATCACCCTTTCCCTGTACTGTGTACTATAAAACATGTTTATATCCCTAGGGCTAAATACTGCCTTCCTCCCAGAAGACTGACCTAAAGGCACAAACTGTAGATTTCAGTTCTGTAAATTCAGCAGTGAGTATCTAGAAAATTGTCATAGACTGAATCTCTCTAAGCCTCATTTTTTAATTTTTAAAATGGAGATGACACAATTGGGAGTATAGAATTGAGTATGTAAAAGATGTATGTGGGGGCGGGGAGCAGGTGGTGTGGAAGTTAAGTTAATTGGATCTCAAATGGCCAGCTCTGCAGTTGGAGTCCTGGACCTGATGGCTTGAAAATCACACTGGGTGTATATGCATGTGTGCCCAAAATCCCAAGTGAAGAATAGAGGAGAAGGGATTATGGTATGGCCATCCTCCTTGGGGGAGGAAATGATTTCCCACTTTCCCTCTCTCTCTCTTGGCAAGTGCATGCACCCCATTACAGAAACTTATAATAATAATAATAAAACTTGTGTGAGGAAGAGTGCCCAGACATAGGAACCTTTGGCAGATGTTGGTGTCTTCATCATCATTAAATCTGCTCTCTAGATTGCCCTTACTGGCAAGATTGAGAGAACATCATTATCACAGTTTTATCTCAGTGTTGCTTCATTTAATCCTTTCAACAACTGTATAGAATGGCACAAGTTTAAAAACTGACTATATCCAAGTTTTCCTACTTCTGTGTTCTGTCTTAGCTCTAGTTTTATAGTAGTATGTAGATCTCTTTAGTTATGATAGGGTGCCCTGACTAATTGGAGACTAGTGATATCGTAGTCTGTATGATAGTAGCTTGGTACTGTTACAGTGGTAGTAGAACTGAAGAGACAATTAGTTTATCCAAACAAGATCATTTAAATTCCTAATTGTGGAAACAATCTTATTTTCAGTAAGTAATTGCAAATAGACTTCAGGGTAACTATTATCAAAATTCAAATTCTATCATAACTGCATTATTCTACTTATATATTTTCAAGCTGGTTTACAACCCACATCTTAACTACCTTTTACTGGGTATATATTTTTAAACAGACAGTGGATTGATTGACTACTTCTGTGTAAACAAGCATATACCTGTCACAAATTAGAAGGATTTCAAATTTTTATTTCAAAGAACTCATTTTTTCAATTTTCCCATGGGGCATGTGTGCTTGCTCAAGAGAGTGGGAAATTGAGAAAGTCCCCCCCTCCTCCGTTCTCTTCTCAGGATTTTGGGCATGCATGTACATGCACCTGATGTGATGGTCAAGCCACTGGGTTGGGGCCTCAAGCCACACAGTCGGCCATGTGGGATTTTTTAGAAAGTTCTTCTTTTAAAAATTCTGTCAAGGGACCAGCAGTTGGCATAATGGCTATGTCGCTAGACTCCCATGTAATCTACCACAGTTTGAGTCCCAGACCTGGTGGCTTAAACTCCTGCTGTGTGTCTGCGCATGCATGCCCAAGATCCCGAGAGGAGAATGGAGGAGAAGGGATTGTGGCATGGCCATCCCCCCTGGGGGGTGATTTCTTGCTTTCTGTCTCTCTGTATCTCTCTGTCTTTCTGGCGAGCGCATGTGCCCTATAGCAAAAACCTCTCCAAAAAAAATTCTGTTGAGTCTAGTACCAACTTTTATCATCTCTAGTTTTGGTAAAGAATCACCACTTCATTTCTTGTCATCTATGTTTCTCAACAAGCTAAGTACTGCATTGTTCTATGTACAGAACCTACCTGGACTTTACTACATAGTTTCATTGCTGCTGCTCATGCAGGTTCTGACTTCAGTATCACAGATGTGATAGGAAATGCCTAGAACATGATTAGGAGAAATTCAAGTTTTAGAAATGAGATGACACTGGGACTAACAGATGGCGTAATGGTTACGTTGCTGTCCCATGCAGTCGACTATAGTTCGAGTCCCAGACCTGGAGGCTTAAAACTCATGCCGGGTTTGTGTGTGTGTGCGTGCTCAAGATCCCAAGAGGAGAATGGAGGAGAAGGGATTGTGGCATGGTCTTCCCCCTGTGGGGGGTGATTTCTCACTTTCTGTCTCTGTCTCTCTTGTCTCTCTGAGTACATATGCCCTATCCAAAAATCTCTTTAAAAAAAAAAAATGGGAGGGAGGTCCAGCAGGTGGCATGGTGAACCAGTTTAGAGTACTGAACTCCCATATGGCTGACTGTGGTTCAAGTCTTAGACTTGGTGGCTTGCTTTCTCACTTTCCTTCTCTCTTTCTTTCTCACATTCTATCCCTCTCTGGTCAAATTAAAAATAAATTAATTAATAAAGGTAAATGAAAGTACTAAATAAATAAATAAATGAGATGACATTTTGCTGAACTTCACTTTGTTTTCTAAAAGCCAATTTTGTAATGTAAAATGTGTTCACTGCTAATAGCCATTTAAAAGTAGGCGTTTTCATAGAGGTGAAGTTGTTGACTTGTGCCAGTGGTAGAGATTTTAAGCTGTCATAAATTGGAGCACCACTTTTGTATGTAGCCGGGGTCATGCTAATGGCATCAGAAGGAACTCAGAAACATGAGAAAGTATTTTTATTTTTTTAAAAAAGAATTATTTAATTTTGTTATTCTCATTTTTAAATTTGACCAGAGAGAGACAGAGAGAGAGAAAAAGGGAAAGTGAGAAAGGAAGCCACCAGATCTGAGACTTGAACTGTGCTTGACCATGTGGGAGTCCAATGCCATAACCACCACGTCACCTGCCAGCCCCAGTATTTTTACATTAAGCAAAATTTAGACATAGCTTAGGTAAGTTAGCTTTTTACATAGCTTCACAAGATAATTTTTGTTTATGTTCTCCGAACATATGTAAATCTTTTCAAACATGCTTTGAAGATAAAATCTTTTATACTATTATTAGTGGCAGGGGGATAATCTATTCAGATCATGATTTCCAGAAAGTATTCATCGACATTAGCTATCATGGACTTGTAGAATAAACACATATTACAAATTCCAACATCAACTTTTTTTTTCTTTTTTCGGAGAGGTTTTTGCTATAGGGTGTGTGTGCTCGCCAGAAAGCCAGAGAGAGACAGAGACAGAAAGCGAGAAATCACCCCCCAGGGGGTTGGCCGCACCACAATCCCTTCTCCTCCATTCTCCTCTTGGGATCTTGGGCACGCACGCACACATGCCCGGCGTGAGTTTAAGCCACTGGGTCCAGGACTCAAACTGCAGTTAACTACATGGGAGCCCAGCGACATAGCCATTACGCTAACTGCTGGTCCCCCAGCATCAGCTTTAATAGCTGTAGAGCACTATAGATTTGATAAAATAGGAATAAGAAACCTCTGTGTGTGTAGATAACTGATTCTATGATCTTTTTAACCAGATGAAATAAACTGTAGGTCATAGGAAACTTTTCGTCATAGGCTTAAATTTTGCATAAAGTAAGGTAGAAAAGCTGGCTTCTTTTTACTATAACAATGACTTCTCTCAGCCTTAGAGAAGAAACAGAGTATGATCAGATTTCTCCAGTAATCTCACATGAGAATTTTTACAATAAAACTAAATTAATGGACCCTTATTCTTATCGTCTTAAGTACTTTTGTATTTGTCCCAAGTATTAGATCTTTTGACTGTGAACAAAGACTCATAAAATATAATTGCTTGCAAAGTTAGCTTGCTTTGGCAAATGGAACAAATCTCTGTTCTTAAAACCCTGAGAAACAATTTCTAGCCTTTCATTAATCACATTTTTCATTTGTTAGATCACTATCTGCTCTGTAACACCACTAACTACACACTTCCAGAGCAATAATGTGACTCTAGCCATCTGTAGGGTCCATGAGGTAATATTCACTTCACAAGTAAGCACGTTTTCCAAGGCTGTGGGAGGGCCTGCCGAGCTGCTCTCTTAAGTTCTGCCACTAACACTTAGAAGTGGCATGGGACCCAGGCTATAAACTGAGGGCAGCATGAAGAGGAGTCATTCCCTCTGAAGGTTTTCCCAGACAGAGTTGGGTGCACACCAATGCATATTGGAGATATTTAGCCCCCTTAAAAGGATTGATCATTATTGAGGTGATAGCAAAAGGAAAACATTACAGTTTTATTTTTTGTTTGTTTGTTTGTTTTAAACTACTTTTTAGGGGATTCTAGTTGATCAGCCTCGTTCTCATATCTTTTAAACAGGAACTAGTGCATGTTTACAGTTAGCCCTGCAAAGCATCCTTCTCTGAACCTTTTGTTGTATACACGTCATACTCCCTCTGAGATGTCATTGCTCACAGTTTCATCTCAATTGTGTCCTTGTGTCCACTTGTGTAGCAAGCTACATGCTTCTGTGAGCTCCTGCTTCTGAGCTGAGCCCTGCCATGTCATCTGAGAGGAAAAGACAGTTATAAAAGCCACAAGCCAAGGAACAGCATTGTCTCTGAGCTTTTACAGCTTTTCACTGATATGTAGAAACTGAATAATTTGCTACTCAATTTTCTTGATAATTGTGGTAGCATGCCAGCTTTTTCCTACAAAAAGTGTTTGTTTAAAAAAAAATTTTTTTTAAAGGAAGAAAGAAAAATCCTGGTTGCTGGAATTTAAAGGTTCTGCTTAGTCCTTTCTATGGAAATGGAGCATGTAGTGAATGAGGGGCTGGTGGCCTCTGCTTGCTGTATATATTGAGTTGTTAGAAAGGTCATGGTGTATTTTGTCTGTGTTTTTCTATGCAGAATGTGTCATGACTTTTCCAGTGACCCAGTAGTTATTCATTATGGACCTTTGCTGCCACTGCAGCTGTCAGCTAGTAAGGACTTCACTAGGCCTCTCCACTGAGCTCAGTGAACTTTATATAGATAGAAAGAGAGAGAGAGAGAGAGAGAGATATTAAAGCAGTTCTAAATAATAGTGCAAAGTGCTGTTTGAAATATATCCATTTTGCTCATAGTATTTTCTAGCTATATTAAACTTCAGGGTTCTTTCTTAGTTGAATTCCAGTTTATTCAAAGTTATCTATAAATCTAAAGCAGATGATATATGTTTATCATAGTATGCTTTTTAAAATACTTTTTCAGTTGAATATAGAAAGCCCTGTATTCCATATTGAAATTTGTTAATGGCTCTTCCAGAGATTTATTTTTGGATATTTTATTACTTTTAGTAATTGATAAATGATAGAGTCTCTTAAGTTGCCAAATTGTACTACAATCTTCTGCATATGCTAACATGGGAGCTTGGCAGATGGTGTGGTGGTTGGAGTACTGGACTCCAAAATAGCTGACTGCAGTTCAAGTTTTGGACCTGGCGGTTTGCTTTCTCATTTTCCCCCTCCCTCCCCATGGTCAAATTAAAAAAAAAAAAAAAAGAAAAGAAAATTAAATAAATAAGTCTTTATAAAAGAAAAGAAAAGAAAAAAAGAAAGAAATGCTAGCTAGCATGAAGGAGAAAAATCATAGTTACTATCATGGGCTAGATTCCATTTTTTTAAAAGGAGCACATCATCTTTGGCATGGTAAAATAAGGTTTAACACATTAAGGGAAACAACCCAGATTTTAAATAAAAATAGAGGCATACATAAACATCTTTGCTACATATGGATATACACACACATATATGTTACATATATTTAAAGATATATATGTATCTCCGCATAGAGCTATCTCATCAGAGAAGTCATGAGACATTTTCGAATGGAAAAACAAAAAACACATCATGACTTTTTCAGTGACCCTATATGCACGTGTGTGTGTGTGTGCCTGCATTATCAATTATATCCAGGAATAGGACTTTGATGTACTCAAAATTGATTTCTAAATTTCTTTCTCTTTGTTACAGAGTGCATGCACTCACTAGAAAGAGAACAAGAGAGAGAAAGCACTCTCATTAAGTCCTGGTCACACTATGGTTCCTTCTCCATTCCTCTCCTTTTGGGATTTTGAGCATGCACATACACATGCCTCACATATATATTTTTTTAACTTTCGAGTCCAGGACTCAGCTGCATAGTCAACTATGTGGGATCCAGCTGCCTTCACCACCACACAACGGGCTGGCCCTTATTTCTAAATTTCTAACCCAACATACTAGATTTTGTCAGGAATAACATTGGAGCAAAACCATATATCACTTCTGATTACCCAACTCTAAAACATATAGCACAGTGATTAAGCATGTGCATCAGGAGCCTGATCTCACATGGCCAGCCATGCTTTGTCCTGGCCCTGGAGGCTTGAAGAGCATGCTGGGTGCATCTGTGCGATATTATGCATGCCCCAAATCCTGATGGGATGGACAGATGGAGAAAAGAGGATTGTGGCATGACCACACCCCATCGGAAGGAGGACTTTCTCTCTTTCTATGGCAAGCACATGTACCCTCTGACCAAAAACAAACAAACAAACAAACAAAAAAAAAAACAGTTCTGAGATGAGACTAAGGGGTGAAATATTGTCCAGGGGCCAGCAGATGGCATAGCAATTATGTCTCTGGACTCCCACATAGCCAACTGCAATTTGAGTCCCAAACCTGGTGGCTTGAAACTTGTATGAGTTTGTGTGTGCATGGTGCATGTAAGCCCAAGATCCAGAGAGGAGAATGGAGAAGAAGGGATTGCTGTGTGGCCATCCCCCTTGGAGGGTGATTTCTCACTTTCCCTCTCACTTTCTCTCTCTCTCTCTCTCCAGTAAGTGCATGTACCCTAATACAGAAAACCTCTTAAAGAAAACAAAACAATTATGACTGAAAGTTGATGATGTCACATAGGCTATACATAAAATATGTGTAGTCTCACTTTACCACAGTATATAAAGGGTGTATTTCGAAGCTCTTGAAACATCATGTTGTGGATAAAAACAAGCTCCCTGAAGTACTACTTTTTTTAAAAAAAGAATTATTTTATTATTTAATTTTATTAATTGTCTTTATTTTATTTTTATATTTATTTTTATTTTTATTTTTATTTTTATTTTTATTTTTTGAGGTTGACCAGAGAGAAACAGAGAAAAGGAAAGTGAGAAAGCAAACTGACAGGTCTGGGACTTGAACCATGGCCAGCTATGTGGGAATCCAGCCTCCTTAACTACCATGCCACCTGCCAGCCCCTAAAATACTGCTCTTTAAACAGAATATTCAATACTTGCCTGTACATAATCTGAAAATAAATTTCAAGATAAAAGTTGATAGTAGTTATGATGTTTCATGCATGGGACCACCAGCTGTCATAATGGTTTTGTCATTGGACTTCCATGTAGTCAACAACGGCTTGAGTCATGGACCTGGCAGCTTAAAACTCATGCTGGGCATTGGACCAGCAGTTGGCGTAATGGCTATGTTGCTGGACTCCCATGTAGTTGACCACGGTTCGAGTCCCAGACCTGGTGGCTTAAACTCATGCTAGGCGCATGTACGTGCGTGCCCAAGATCCCGAGAGGAGAATGGAGGAGAAGGGATTGTGATGTGGCCATCGTGCCTGGACGGTGATTTCTTGTTTTCTGTCTCTCTCTCTCTCTGTCTTTCTGGCAAGTGCACGCGCACCCTATGACAAAAACCTCTCCCAGAAAAAAAAAACAAAAAACTAAAACTCATACTGGGCGCATGTGCGTGCTTGCCCAAAATCCCAAGAGGAGAATGGAGAAGGGATTGTAGTGTGATCATCTTCCCTGGGGGGTGATTTCTTGCTTTTTGTCTCTCTGTCTCTCTCTCCAGTGAGTGCACATGCCCTATACCAAAAATCTCTCTCTACAAAGAAAGAAAGATGAAAGAAAGAAAGAAAGAAAGAAAGAAAGAAAGAAAGAAAGAAAGAAAGAGAGAGAGAAAGAAAGAAGGAAGGAAGTTTCATGCATGGGGCCAGCAGGTGGCATAGTGGTTAAGGCATTGGACTCTCACACAGCCAACTACAGTCTGAATACCGACCCAGAGGCTTGAAACTCAGACCAGGTGCATGTGTGTGCATGCCCAAAATCCCAAGAGGAGAATGGAGGAAAGGGATTGCAGCATGGCCATTCCCCCCGGGGGGGTGGGAATTTTCACTTTGTCTCTCTGTGTCTCTCTGGTGAGCACATGTTCCCCATAGCAAAAATCTCTCCAAAAAACAAAACAAAGTTTCATATAGCTTTTTAGAGCAAAAACTGTGCAGCCCTGTTAATCAGAATGGGACAAGTTGCTTTAATATCCTTTCTAGTTCATCGTGCTGCCTGAATTGAGTGAAGGAGAGCCTTTTAGGGTGATCTCTAACCCTTTCTTAGGTAGACCACTCCCTGCTTTTGCAGATAAAATGCAAAGCTCTATATACAGAAGTCTAATTTTCCATTTTCTGTTTTTGTCGGATAGTCAGGAATCTATGCACTATTGTTTTCATCAGTGTTTAGATTTTTGTCTCCTATATACCAATTTCTTATTAAATAACAGTATCAAAGTAATTAGGAATAAATTTAAGATGAATGTAACATGACTAGGTTCTTTCATCAAACCCAATCCAGGCATTGTCCTGAGACTGGTGATCTTGTTGCTGTAGCGTTGCGTAACGGCCGTCTCCTTTCTCTTTCCAGAGCCCAGCATTACATCAACATGCCCGTGCAGTTCAAACCAAAATCGGGGGGCAAGTTTGAAGCTTTGCTCGTTATTCAAACAGATGAAGGCAAGAGTGTTGCTATTCGGCTAATTGGTGAAGCTTTTGAAAAAGCTAACTAGGGTGCATTTCGTGTAAAGTAAATTACTTAAGTTATATTTTGGTAACTTCATTTTTCTACACTACAATTACGCTTTTGTATATTTTTTATATAATGAATTGGATATGTATGACTGTAAATTTCTTGTTTTGAGGAGCCAGCACTGAAGACCTAACTAAATATCATGTATCTACCCTATAGTATTTTACTTTTACAGGGGAACAGAAAGTTCTGTTTTTGAATTATGATACTGTGAATAAACATGGTATATATTTTAATGTGGGTATAGCCAATAATATTTAATTATTAAAAACTATTTCCACCAGACTTGTCTTTTGATATGATATCATCCTGAAATTAGATGTATCACTTTATTCAGCTAATTATTTCCGAGTTTCTGGATCTGCTCTGTGATTTTTCTTCTCATTACAGTTTTTCCCCCCCTAAGAAATTCCTTCTCTATTCATTCTGTCTTTATCTAATTGCCAAGAGGAAAAATGCTAGCTTACTTTCAAAGAATTAGTTTTCTCCAGAGTGGGAAAAGTCTTGATATTTTGTACAAATGCAGTGGAGAGGCTGGGATAATTTTAATTTGTCATTTATTGTAATTAAAGCTACATAAGACAGCCACTCCAGAATCCAACATAGAAGGGGCACTGTGCAGGTAGCAAACAGTGGGACCCAGGGTAAGGGGCGAGCAGCAGGTGACCACGAGGCAGAGAGAGTGGACCTGTAGTGAGGTCTTGAACTCTGGCAAAACCTGAGGTCAAGTAGGAAGAAGCTCCGGCTAGCAGGTGGCATGGTGGTTGAGATACTGTACTCCCATATGTCTGACTGCAATTCGAGTCCTGGACTGCGTGGTTTGAAATTCACTCTGGGCACGTGAAATTCACTCTGGGCACGTATGTGTGCTTGGACAAAACTCTCAGAAGAATGGAGGAGAAGGAATTGTAGTGTGGCCATACACCCTGGAGGGCAGATTCTCATTTCCCCTCTCCCTGTCTCTCTTTTTCTCTGTCACATTTTTCACAAGTTATGCAGGTGGTACTTTACTGATAATTGCCTGATTCCTGTTCCAGATTTTGTGCATTAAATGTGAGATGACTTCACACATGAATGTGTATTTGACAACATTCAGTTTCAGAAATTTGTTAAAAGAGTAGTATTGCTTTTTAAAAATGTTTGCCACAGTGGGACTAGCAGATGGTGTAATGGTTACGTTGCTGGACTCCTATGTAATCGACTGTGGTTCAAGTCACGGACCTGGTGCTTAAAACTCATGCCAGACCTGTGTACGTGTGTGTCAAAATCCTGAGAAGAGAATGGAGGAGAAGGGATTGTGGCATGGCCATCCCCCCTGGGGGTAATTTCTTGCTTTCTGTCTCCCTCTGGCTCTCCGGTGAGCACATGCACCCTATAGCAAAGATCTCTCTCAAAAAAAAAAAAAAAAAAAAAAGTGAAACTCCTTTTATAGACCATACACATTTTATGTATCTGTACTTCTTCCTGTGCCTTTTTGTTTTGGAAACACAATGCTTGGAGTCTTAAGGGCAGTAGATGTGGACAAATAGTTTGTGCAGCCAGTTGCCACTATTAAAGCAGTTACTGCAAACTCCTGACTGTCCTGATTATAGTTGCTAATGTGGAAAAGCATCTAACAGGCAAGGTCACACTGTGAGTGTTCCTTTAATTAGCTTTCCATCTGGAAGCTGTCTCCCTCCCTTCCCCTCCTTTCCCAGATTGAAAATGTGAACCTATACCTCTTTTCTGAACTCCAGACTACGTCAAACTGGGCATCTCTATACACTTAGTTACCAGATAAGCATCTCAAAATTTTGATTCCCTGGCTGCCTCCAGTGTGTTTCTCCTAACTTTTCTTTGCTAGGTAGATGTCACCACCTAGGTACTCAGCCAAAGGCCTCGGTTTTGATGTCTTTTATCCTCACCCCTCACATCAACTCTTTCCAAAGTAGACCTAAAATAAGTCTTTGTTTCTCTGCTGTGCCTCAGTAGCCCAAGTACGGTCATCTCTCTCTCTCTCTCTCTCTCTCTCTCTCTCTGAGGCCATTGACTTAGTTTTCTCTCCTGACTGCCTGCTCTGCCCCTAGCCCTAGGGCCCTTTCTTCACCATATGGCAAATTTACATCTTTAAGCATAATTACTTTGCATGGAGTCTAAAGTCTGGATGACTCCTCATGGCCTGAGGGCGGGCAGGGCTGTCATCACTGGCCCTGTCTGCCTCCTGTGGCCTTGCTTGCTCACTCACTGGGCTCCAGCTGTGCTGAGCTTCCTTGGTCTGAGGCTCTTCCAAATATCTCCATGGCCGGCTCCTCATCCCTCAGGCCTTTCCTGACCACTGTGTCCAAGCTAAGCCCCTGACTCTTCCTCCTCATGCAGTTTCATTACATTAGAGCCCCTCATGTCCACCTGCTGTTTCCCTGCTTACTCTTTCACTGGTTACTCGTCTCCCTCCTGAAGAATGTAAGCTCTGTGTGAAGACCTGGGCTGCCAGCTCATCACCGCATCCTCAGCACCTGGACAGCGCCTCTTGTGGTATGTGTGATTATCTGTTAATTCTTCACAATTGTGTGGGATTGGGGCTTTTACCACAGGGAAGCTGGAGGATGAGATCCTCCTACTGTAGTCCCTGGGAGGCTGAGGCGACATCTGCTGAGAGACAGACAGTGTTATAGGAGGCTTCTGGGGGACATGTCCGGCGTGAGGTTGAGACTTGTATTAGTGTGTAGATGAAGAACCTAAGGCTCCGCAAGGTTAAATAGTTAGCTAAAAGTCACACAGCTAAAAGGATTTGAGCTGGGATTCAAACCTTGTTTATTCTGACTTCGGTGCCCAGTTACAGGTAATAGAAACTATTCTTAATAAGAGAAAATGTAATACGAATGTAAGGCTGCTTTTAAAAGTTTGATTCTTTTTGGTTGAAAAGCAGCCCTAAGATTTCAAAGTAATGTGTCCTATGAATTTGGTTCATTCAAGTCCATAGAAGTAAGGAGCCCTTTTAACCAGGTAAGACATTTTGCAGGCAAGACTGAAAGTTCTATAGAACTCAGTGATTATTAATGTTCATCATTACTGATTTAATTAGTCCAGAAATGAAATTGGATAAGAGGGCATCTGTTTTTAGTCTTCAGTTAAACTCTGAGATTGAAATGATTTTTTATATATACAGTACATATGTTTTACGGACAGGGATCTCTGGGTAGTATTAAATTGTTCTTTTTCTCATAACTATGAATTTACTCTTTTTGTTATTTCTTAAATGACTTACTTTTTGATATATTTTTTAAAGAATTATTTAACTTCATTTGTTTATTTTAATTTGACCAGAGGGATGGGGGGGAGGGAGTGAGAAAGCAAACATCCAGGTCTGGGACTTGAACCACGGTTGGTCATGTGGGAGTCCAGTGCCCTTAATTACCATGTCACCTGCTGGTCCCTCAATATATTTTTAAAGAATTATGTATTTTATTAATTAATTACTGTTTTTTAATTTGACCAGAGAGAGACAGAGAATGAGAGAGAGGGAAAGTGAGAAAGCAAGCCATCATGTCCAGGACTTGAACTGTGGTCAGCCATGTGGGAGTTCAGCACCTTAACTACCATTCCATCTGCCAGTCCTTTCAATTCAAATTTAGTTTCTTTCTTTCTTTCTTTCTCTCTCTCTTTTTTTTTTTTTTTTAGTTTGCCAGAGGGCGCATTTGCTTACGATGGGGCCTGATCATGATTTTTTCTTTTCTTTCTCCATCCTGTCAGTGTTCTGGGCATGTTTGTATGGACACCGAGTGAGTTGGTATTGGGGCCAGATCTGAGCTGTCATTGGCCATGTTGGATATAATTCCCTCTGCCCAGCTCTTTACTACTACTGTACTACAGGGCTGGCCTGTAAAACTTTTAATTTTAAGTTTATTTTGCCTTTTTTCATGAAAAAGAGACAGACACACTTGACAGGTCTTCATACTGTGATCCTTCTCCCAGTCCTATAGATAGCCAGGGTCATGGGCTTGTCTGGTGTGTTCAGATAGACCCAGGAACTGAACTCAGAGCCTTGCGGGGTGCCCTCTAGCGTCACACCGCTGTGCCCCTCCTACCTGTGCTCCTGCAGCCAGATCACAGATTGTTTTCTATGTGTCTTTTCCACTTAGTGGAACTAATATATCAGCCTTAAAGATACATTTGTTGGCCACTGCACATTTTGGATACCCAGATTGGTTAAGATATTTTGTATTGTTGGTTCACACACTCTAGCAACAGACTCACTTGGCATCTGATAAATTTTACTCTTCAAATTTCATTCGAGTTTTATCTTTTTAGGTTGTTAGTCAGCTTTTACTGGAATTCACAGTGCCACTTTGTGGATTCCCACAACCACAGGTCTAGCCTCTTGCCATTTCTACTGTGTGTCATCACTGTGCTCTACAAACTCAGGACTTCTTCCCCCAAACCTGTTCCTTAATCCAAAAATCTCACAGGGGTACTTTTGGAAAAATTGGAAAAAGGATGGCTTGTTTTGAGTTTTATACCATTTTCTTTATTACCTTATTCTGAATAGGAAAATGAGATAACTTTGTTTAAAGATGTTCAGAGCAGTGACATTCCAAGAATAGTTACTTTGTAAATAACCATTATTAAAGAATGTGATGGATTGATAGGCAGCTTCTTAGGTGGCCCACAGTGATCCCTACCTAGTATTTATGGCCTTGTGTATCCACCGTCCCCTTTGGAGTAACTTGTTTCTAACCAATAGGGTGCCTCGACATTGATGGAAATGTCACTTGCCTGATTAGAGCTCAAAAGATTCTGACTTCAATCTTGCTAACAGATTCTCCCTGTCTTTAATGAAGCAAGTTTTTTTTCCTGGAGAAGGCCGTGTGGCAAAAAATTGAGGGGTAATCTCTGACCAGCAGTCAGCTATAAACAGATTATCAGCCTAGTAGGCCAAAAGGAAGCCAGTCCCACTGCCCACCTTGGAAATGAGCTTGGAAATGGAGTCTTCCTCAGTTGGGCCTGCAGATGAGACCCAGTTCTCTCTAACACCATGATTGCAGTCTTATTAGAGACCCCAGAGGGCCTAGCTAAGTTGTGCCCAGATTTTCAAATCACAGAAACTTAAAATGCTTGTGGTTTTATGTGTGTTTATTATTTTTATTATTATTTTAGATTTTTGCCATAGGGTGTGTGTGCTTGCTGGAGAGAAACAGAGAGAGAGAGAGAAAGTGAGAAATCACTTCCTGGGGGGATGGCGATGTCACAATCCCTTCTCCATTCTCCTCTTGGGATTTTTCATGCACATGCACCCTGCATGATGCTCAAGCTACCAGATCCAGGACTTGAACTGCAGCTGGATGAGTGAAAGTCCAGCACCTTAACCACCATGTCCTCTGCTGACTCCAGTGGACACTCATTTAACACAATAATGCATTTTTATCTTCAAGTCAAAACCAAACTCTGCTAATGCAGAGACAGTGGCAGCATTAAAGTCAAGTGTAAACCAGGAATGTCCACCACAGCTACAGTTCAGTTCAGGGCTGCTTCTGAGGCCACCTGGTACCAGTGCCTAGGCAGAGAGAAGAGGCACAGATCTGAAAGGAGGAGGCCAGTAGTACTTGCAGGTGATTAAATTTTTGATAGGGGATTCCAGAAATTCCAGAATTTCTTCTAAAACATAGAAACAATAAGATATTTGTACTTAGTAGTGTGGGTACCAAATGGATATACAAAAATCAATAGTCTTTTTATGCATAATAAATAGCAATGGACAATCAAAAAGTACAATGGAAAACAAGGTAAAAACACCTAGATATTTACAAAGAAATGTGAGGCCACCCATCATGTTGGGGAAGCGAAATCCCAAGTGGCCAATTGCGGAAGCCAGTCCCACTGCCCACCTTGGAAATGAGCTTGGAAATGGAGTCTTCCTCAGTTGGGCCTGCAGATGAGACCCAGTTCTCTCTAACACCATGATTGCAGTCTTATTAGAGACCCCAGAGGGCCTAGCTAAGTTGTGCCCAGATTTTCAAATCACAGAAACTTAAAATGCTTGTGGTTTTATGTGTGTTTATTATTTTTATTATTATTTTAGATTTTTGCCATAGGGTGTGTGTGCTTGCTGGAGAGAAACAGAGAGAGAGAGAGAAAGTGAGAAATCACTTCCTGGGGGGATGGCGATGTCACAATCCCTTCTCCATTCTCCTCTTGGGATTTTTCATGCACATGCACCCTGCATGATGCTCAAGCTACCAGATCCAGGACTTGAACTGCAGCTGGATGAGTGAAAGTCCAGCACCTTAACCACCATGTCCTCTGCTGACTCCAGTGGACACTCATTTAACACAATAATGCATTTTTATCTTCAAGTCAAAACCAAACTCTGCTAATGCAGAGACAGTGGCAGCATTAAAGTCAAGTGTAAACCAGGAATGTCCACCACAGCTACAGTTCAGTTCAGGGCTGCTTCTGAGGCCACCTGGTACCAGTGCCTAGGCAGAGAGAAGAGGCACAGATCTGAAAGGAGGAGGCCAGTAGTACTTGCAGGTGATTAAATTTTTGATAGGGGATTCCAGAAATTCCAGAATTTCTTCTAAAACATAGAAACAATAAGATATTTGTACTTAGTAGTGTGGGTACCAAATGGATATACAAAAATCAATAGTCTTTTTATGCATAATAAATAGCAATGGACAATCAAAAAGTACAATGGAAAACAAGGTAAAAACACCTAGATATTTACAAAGAAATGTGAGGCCACCCATCATGTTGGGGAAGCGAAATCCCAAGTGGCCAATTGCAAGCCCTAGCTCTGGCAGCTTGGAAAAAAGCATGGAGCATCCGCTGCTGCGTGCTCAAAGTCCTGAAGGGGTGAAGAAATGGAGGAGAGAGGATTGCAGTATGGCCACATTCCTTTGGGGTGGGGGTTGCTTTCTCCCTTTCTCCACCTCTAGGAAGCACATGTGCCCTCTGGCAAGGGGCCAAAAACACTGACAAATTTTCTAAAGTAAAGTCCAAAGATCCCCCTAGGAGACATAGACGGACATTTGAGTAGGAAGATGGTGCACACCAGCTTAGGCATAGTGCACTGTTCTGTGATATACATGTGATTAGGGACAAGGTCGTGGTGGTCCAGGCAGCGCTTACCCCTGCATGGTCACTAAGGAGGCAGCTCTGCAGGTGCTCAGCTCTTCACATTCTGTTTCAGCAGTGCTTGTTACCAAGTCTCCGCTGACACGCGATGGCAGACACAACCTCCCTTCTCTGTCATCAGTGCTCTGAGTGTGACTTGCACCTGTCCAACCACGCGCAGTTTCCCTGTTCTCGCCTCACTCTTCCTTGGAGCATCTTCTATCAATCTAATTTCTGTTTGTTTTTTTTTTTAAAGATATAAAATACTACATTTAGCATGTATTTCTGTTAGGATTTTGTATGTCTTTTAAATTGTGCCAGAGTTTTATGAGGATTGGTATAACGGTTATGAGGGCCGAGGCTTCAGAATGTTTACAGAAAATGCATATTATGAAAAAACTATGGATTTCAATTTTTTTGGTACCAAAATTGTACTTTAATTCTACTTCTTAAAGTTCCGTTCTATTATCAGTGCTTTAGGTAAGAAATTGAATAGATTTTTAGTAGGTGGCCCCAAAAGCTTTGCCTATTAGCCTCATTTATTGTGAGAATTTGAGGCTTATATTAGGAATGCATATTTTGTTTTATAGTAGAACCTACTTTTTTTGAGAGTTTTTTTTTTGTTGTTGTTCTTTTTTTTTTTTTTTTAAGCTATAGAGCGCGTGCACTCGCCAGATAGAGACAGAGAAACAGAAAGCAAGAAGTCACCCCCCAGGGGGGATGGCCATGCTGTAGCCCCTTCTCCTCCATTCTCCTCTCGGGATCTTGGGCATGCACGCACACGTGCCCGGCATGCCAGTGGAAGAAAAAGATCCAATAACTAAAGTTGTCAGTTCTCCCTGAACTCGTATCTACATTTAATGCTTTTATAATTGTGCCAATAAAAATACCTATGAAGTATTTATTCAAGTTAAGGAAGTAGCTCTAAAATTGATACGGAGCTATAATATCATATAGGAGTAGCCAGGACAGTGCTGAAGAAGAATGATGAGGCTGGCCCACACAGTGGACTGCAGACGACTCCATCACCTCACTCCAGGCGTTGACAGCTAGGTGAAGAAACTTGTATTCCCTTTGAGAGATGGTAGTAGGAACTTTACCTTGCCCACCTCTGTCCTAGGCTTTCTTGAGGGACCAATTGAGAGACCAATCCTCAAGATTCACATTTCCCTCCTTCTGCTGTTCTGCTGTTTTTGGTGGTTGGATTTAATTCAGGAGAGGAAGTATTCAGAAGCAACATAGCAACAACCAAGTTTGTATTTCAGCTCCCATCTGTCAGATTCCTGCGTCTTCTCTCACTCACTGGAAACTTGTGGAAAGACACTGGTGGTGTGATTCATTGGCCACTTCCCAACCTAACAATAGTAATTAAAGTAGCCTCGCTTATGAAAAGATCAACAAAACAGAATGGAATTCTGAAAGACCCAAATACATACAGAAATTTAGTATATGTTAAACATGGCATTTCTGTGGAAAAGATGATGGGTTATCCCAAAATATCTTCCAGATGAATCGCATGTTAAAAATGAAACTATGAGTCCCAGAAGAAAATATGGGAAACCAATTTCAGTTACTTATTTCAAATTAGAAACAAAAACTGGAAGTCATATAAGAAAACCTGATAAATTCAGCCACATAAAAGTTAAATTCTTCTGGATGGAAAAAACATAACTTTAATCCAAAGGCAAATGGCAAACCAAGAAGAAATGTGAGAGGGCTTCAGAAAATTCATGGAAAATGTATATTATGAAAAAAGTGCATGGATTTCAAAATCTTTTTGCACCCAAATAAACTTGAATTATAACACCATTTTTCCTTGAACTCAGGTAGTCTTGGCATTGGTCATTTTTGGGTCAGTCGATATTTCGATGTTTCATGCTCTCATGATGAGCGCAGGGATCAGGGAGGATGAGCAGAAACAGGCCTCGGCTTCTTCACTGTCACATCTCCTCACACTCCATTGGCCAGCACATCACACGAACAAACCCAACATGGAGAATGAGGCTAAACCCATAGCACGAGGCACCAGAACCATATGGCAAGCATGCAGAATATGGAACAGCAACCCGATTCAGGGTAGCAGCCATTCCGAATAATCTTCGCAGTTGATATAAAACAGAAAGGGTTATAGTAAATGAGTCCTCTTTTTACACTTGTCCAGTGTCACGGGATGACTCTCCTCCAAGGCAAGTAAGTGTGCCAGTTCCTTGTCTTTCTATCTTGGGCATATGTTTGTGGCAGAGAGGAAGAGAGGGTTGCCAGGGTTCAAATCCCACCTTCCTCACTCGCTAGTTTTATGACCTCATGCAGACTTGACCTGTCATTCATTCCCCTCACTGGTACAATGAGGATAATCACCTATTTTGTAGTGAAAATTAAATGAGTAAATACATATGTACATAGAGTATTTAGAACAGTGTGCCTGGCTCATAAGTGATATAAAAATGTCACATATATAAAATAGCTATTTCTCATTCTATGTTAAAATTTTAAAACTCAAATGATAGCATAGTAACCTTTCTTTTTTTTTTTTTTTTTATTAATTGCCAGACAGTACATGAGCTTATCAGAGAGAGTGAGAGAAAGACCCTTCCCGTGGGGCATAGTCATGCTGTAATCCTCCCCCCCCCCATTTCTCCATTCCGTCAGGATTATGGGCATCCACACCCACATGTACTAGAATGTTTTTCAAGCTGCTGGGGCAGAGATTCAAGCCACGGTTGGTCATGTGGAATTGGGCTTCCAACGGCCAGGACTTAACTGCTTAAAAATATGTTAGAAATCATTCTGTGTTGACGTATATAAAACTGCTTCATTCTCATTAATGGCTGCATAGTCTGTCTTTATATGACTGAGCCTTTTAACAGTCTTTGTTTAATGGACATATTAGTTATCTCAGCCTTTTTCTGTTACAAATCGTACTAAGATTGTGTATGTATATAGTAATTTCATGCCTGTTCCAGGATATTGTAGGATAAAATACTAAAAGCATGGAATTTGCTGGATCAAAGGACATGAGCACATTTCATTTTGATGGATGTTGATAAATTGTTGTCCATAGTGTTTGTGCAAGTTTTTATTCCCACCAGAAGTTTATGAAGAGCCCCTATTTCTCTATATGTTTGCCAGCAGTGTGTTAACAAACTTTTATCTTTTTCCATCTAATAAGTAAAAAATGGCAACACATTTAATGTGCACAAATGGCTTTTAACCGTAGGAACAGGACCCACTTAAGGCAGGTGTTGAATGGTTAGCCAGTAGCCATTCCCCTGTCCTAGCCTTCCCTGCTTCTAAAGACTCCTCCTTGGGGAGAGACACCCACTCTTCCTTTTGGGTTCTGGATGCTGTCACGTGTGTAGCCATCTGTGACCATCAGGCAAAAAGACATCTTTAAGACTGGCATATGGGGGACCCAGCAGGTGGCGTGATGGTTAAGGCTCTGGAATCCCACAGGGCTGACCACAGTTTGAATCCCAGACCTCATCACTTGAAGGTGGGGTGGTGGTTAAGGACACTGGACTCCCACATGGTCGACTGTGGTTCAAGTCTTAGACTTGGAGGCTTGCTTTCTCACTTTCCTTCAGAGTGTGTGTGTGTGTGTGTGTGTCTGGAAATATTAAAATAATAAAAATCAAGTTAAATAAAATAATCCTTAAAAAATAAAAGAAAATCACACCAGGTATGTGTATGTGCTTGCCCAAAATCCTGATAAGAGAATGGAGGAGAAGGGATTGCAGTGTGGCCACCCCTCCAAGTATGATTCCTCTTTTTCCTTCTCTGTTTCTCTCTTCCTGGTGAGACACACACACTATAGCAAAAGTTAAAAAATATATAAAAAGAACGACTGATGCAGTGATAAGGCAACATTTTTGTTTTTAGAGAGAAATTTTTGCTATAGTGTGCTTGCACTCACTGGAGAGACAGAGAGACAAAAAGTGAGAAATCACCCCACGGGGGATGGCTATGTTGCAATCTGTTCTCCATTTCCTCTTGGGATTTTGGGCACGCATGCATGCATGCATGTAGTCAACTTCATGGGAGTCCAGCAGCATAACCGTTGCGCCATCTGCTGGTCCCAATAAGGCAATGTTCTGTGGGGCTGGCACCCACATGGGAAAGTTCCAAATTTGTGTCTGGAGCTTGTAAATCACAAGTGTGAAGATCCTCTTAGACTTACCTATTTCTCTGTCACACTCTGTCTCCCTGTAATGGAAGAAATAAACTTAAAAAAAATAATAAGAATGGCAGAGCAGAGGATGGCTCTGTTGGTCACTTAGCACAGCTGTGGAGCTGCCGGCCCAGCCTTCTTACTTTGTTACAATAGTGATAGCCAGCATCCAGCTAGCACTTGTTGATCTAGAGATCTTGCCCATAACAACTCATGTAATCTTCACAACAACCTTCTGCCAAAAGGCTGTTATCCCTTTTTTTTTTAACAGATGAAGAAATGGAGGCACAGGGAATTCAAGTAGCTTGTCCAAGGCCACTTAACTACTAAATGGCAGGTAGAAGATGAGGCCAAGCAGTTTGGTTGAGGGTCCTTGCCCTGACTCAATGACTCATGTTGGGCAACTAAAAGGCATAGATAGCTTAAATCACTGCATGACTGGTCTGTTATATGCAACCAAAGCCACCCTGCCTATACACCCGATCTCACTCATTGAAAACCACACCTACAGGGAAATTGGAGGTGATAGTGGATGGAGTTGAAGCTTCACTGGGACTGTTTAACATCCAAGAGTAACTAGAAAACTGACACCACGGGACTTGAAGGGGAGACTCCATAGGCCATGGTGGGGCGGCCAGCAGGTGGTGTGGTGGTTAAGGGCGCTGGACTCTCACATGGCCGACCTCAGTTCGAGTCCCAGACCTGGCGGCTTGCTTTCTCTCTTTCTCTCTCTCTCTCTCACTCTCACTGTCCCTCTCTGGTCAAATTAAAAAATGAATAAATAAATAAGTTTAATAAAATAATTTTTAAAAAGTTAAAAAAAAAAAAAGACCATGGTGGGGCTGAGGTTAGTATTGGCTAAGAAACCAAAGCTATCAGCCTAGGTGCTCATACCTACAGTGGCTGGGTTCTGTCAACCCTTCATGGGGCTTATGTACTTCAGTAGAAGGAGGGCTTGCTTTGCACTGGACCACCTCAACTTTCTGTCACATTCAAGTATAACTATCTTTGTAATAAATAGTATTTTAAATGGAATTGTTTTATTTAGTAAGAGGTTTTAAAATCTGAACCTCATTTTTTCTGCTGACATTGAGTAAACATTGGAAATGGGTCACTATTATTAATTAAGGTGTTTGTTTGGACCAACTTATTAGACAACCAAATGTTTCCAGTTAGTGTTGGTATTTTTCAGAAGGCTTTTGAAATGATCTCTCCTGGTTCTAGATCAACTTTTCTTTCTGAAGAGCCTGAGTTTGGGATCCCTGGGTATTTTCACAGGTGTCTCTGCTGAGCTGGAGATGATGATTTCTCTTACCAGTGCAATGTGTGAAGTCTCATACGACAGAATTAACCAGGTGACTTCAGGCTGGAGTGCTGGCTTTGCCTACAAAGTGTGTTCATAATAAGGAAACTGAGGCTTAGTGAGCTGAATAATTCAATTACCTTCTGGGCCAGTCACTGTGGAGATTCTCCAGGGGAGAGAAAGATCTAAAGGGCTTTCTCTGAAATTCCTTATTTTTCAAGATGTTCTCCAGAGAGAGAGAGGAAGAGATGGTAAAAAGGGAAAGAAGAATCAGCCCCCCTCTCCGCCCCCACAGGGGGAATGGACATGCCACAATCCCTTCTCCTCCATTTTCCTCCTGGGATCTTGGGCATGCACACACATGCCCCTGGCGTTATTTTCAAGCCACTGGGTCCAGGACTCAAACTGCAATAGGCCATGTGGGAGTCCAGCCACGTAACCATTATGCCTCCTGCTGGTCCCCTTTCCTGTAATTCTTTATGCCAAGCTGCTCTCTGGTACCTTTCCTGTCCTTAGGAAGCAAAATTTTAATCACACCTGGATACCTTCAGTGGCATTGCTGCTAGTTGCTGTGTTGCAGTACAAGTTTGGTTTCCCCTTTCTGTTATTTATTTATTTATTTATTTTGGAGAGGTTTTTGCTATAGGGCGCATGCGCTCGCCAGACAGAGAAAGACAGAGCGATAGAAAGCGAGAAATCACCCCCCAGAGGGGATGGCCACGCCGCAATCCCTTCTCCTCCATTCTCCTCTCGGGATCTTGGGCACGCACGCACACGTGCCCGGCGTGAGTTTAAGCCACCGGGTCCGGGACTCGAGCCACAGTCGGCTACGTGGGAGTCCCGCGACATAACCATTACGCTAACTGCTGGTCCCTCCCCTTTCTGTTATTTTAATATTGGTCTTAGACCGTGAGTGTTTCCAGTTATTTAATTCTTTAGACCATGAAGAAAGCCATTCTTTTCTTGGCTGCTATAGAGGAGTATGTTGGGCCAGGCTGAGCCACCTTCTAGAGCTGATTAGAGATCAGTTACTGAAATTGTCAAATCATGCAAGGATGGCCAAGATAGAATAAAAGAAAAAGTTGTGAGCAGTATGTGTCATAGAGTCCTTTTCTGTAAGGAAACATTACTGACGTTGGATGTTAGTAAATATACAAAGGATATTTTGGAGAACATGCACCACGCTGCTAACCAGATTGCTTTTGGGAAAGACGATTATTTATGAGAGCACTTCAAAAGTTCAGGAAAGTGTAATTAAAAGTTAAGAATGAAAAAATGTAAACTTTATTCCTCAAAATAATCTCCATGAGGCTCAAGACACTTTTCTAAGTAACGATACCAGCGTTTAGTTCATCACTGAAGAACTGATGGTTCACATCAGGGCAGTCATTTGTACATTAGTAACTGAAGAAAAATGATTGCCCTTGAAGGAATTTTTTTAAGATCAGTAAACTAAAGTCAGAAAGAGCCAAAACAGGACCATAGGTGGATGCCTGATGATTTCCTATCGAAACTTGTGAAAAGTGGCCCTCATTTGATAAGAGGACTGAGCAGGAGCAACGTCATGGTGGAGAAGGACTCTTTTTTTACAGATCAAGAAATGGAGGCACAATGGGATCAGCAGTTAGTATAATGGCTATGTCACTGAACTCCCATGTAGCTGACTGCGGTTTGAGTCCCGGACCCAGTGGCTTAAACTCACGCCGGGCGCGTGTGCATGCGTGCCCAAGATTCTGAGAGGAGAATGGAGGAGAAGGGATTGTGGCGTGTTGGATCCCACATGGTAGACTCCACCATTCAAGTCCCAGACTCAGTGCATTGAAAATCACGCTCTGTGTGTGTGTCCATTTGTTCCAAAATCCCAAGAGGAGAATGGAGGAAAAGGGAATGCAGTGTGGTAATTTCTTACTTTCCTTCTCTCTGTTTCTGTCTCTTGCCAGCAAATGCAGTCACTTTGTGGCAAAAAATCTTTTAAAAAGCTTCAGAATCTTGATCTCTTGTGTTAAAATTCTCATTGAAAGCTTTACTCTTGTCTGCTGCTGATTTGGCCCCAACAGTTTGACACCCAAAGAGCAGAAAGTTTGCTGAACTTTTTAAAGTAAAAGTTTTGTAAGCTGAATCAATTGAGATGCCTACAGTTTTGACTATTTTTTTTTAATGCCGTGATAGGTTTTCTCTAGTTAGGGAATGGACAAGATTAATTTTTTTTCTCACAAATTTATGTGGATGATCCCCTGCAGTGTTATTTTCCACATCATCTCATGCCTTCTTAAAATGAGTTGTCCATTTTTAAATTGCTGATTTGGGGTGTGGGGGAGGCATCATCCCCTCAAACTTTTGTAAGCATCAATATTTTCACTATTTTTCAACTTAATCTTCACAGTAAATTTGATGTTTGTTCTTCAGTTTTAGCAAAATTCATGTTGCTCTGATTGGGGTGCAAACTGATGTGTTATCCTTAGTGATTCAAACTATTGGGTTGTGGGAAAAGTCATGAATTTTTGCATAGAAAAATAACATTTCTGATGAAATAATATATCCCATTCAGACATATTATAACAAGTTAGTACAAATTTATTTTGGTGTGCACAAATAAAATCCATGCATAATTTTTCATAATATGCGTTTTTCATGAACTTTTTTTTAGAGAGGTTTTTGCTTTATGGCACAAGCGCTCTCTGGATAGACAGAGAGACAGAAAGTGGAGAAATCATCTCCTGGGGGGGATGTCCACTCTGCAATCCCTTCTCCTTTCTCTTCTCTTTCATGATTTTTTTTTTTTTGAGAGGTTTTCGCTATGGGACGCGTGCGCTCGCCAGACAGACAGAGAGAAACAGAGAGACAGAAAGTGAGAAATCACCTCCCAGGGGGGATGGCCACGCCGCAATCCCTTCTCCTCCATTCTCCTCTCGGGATCTGGGGCACGTACGCACACGTGCCCGGCGTGAGTTTTAAGCCACTGGGTCTGAGTGGTCAACTACGTGGGAGTCCAGCAACATAGCCATTACGCTAACTGCTGGTCCCCCTCATGAATTTTTTAAAGACTCTTCATATTGTTTACATTATGTCTTTTGTTACATTTAATTTTTATTTTTAAACTAAAAATTTTTAATAATTATTTTATTTATCATTATTAAAAAAATTATTTTTTTATTGAAAATTGGGGTAAAAGACCAAGAGTCAGGGAATATAACCAACCTAATGCTCCAAAAGCTAATTAAGCCAGGGACCAGCAGTTGGCGTAATGTCTATGTTGCTGTAGTCTCCCATGTAGTCTGCCGTGGTTCAAGTCCCAGACCTGGTGGCTTAAACTCATGCCAGGTGCGTGTGCATGCATGCCCAGGATCCCGAGAGGAGAATGGAGGAGAAGGGATTGCGGCGTGGCCATCCCCCCTGGGAGGTGATTTCTCACTTTCTGTCTCTCTGTCTGTCTGTCTGGCAAGTGCATGTGCCCTATAGCAAAAACCTCTCCAAAGGAAAAAAAAAAAAACAACCCTAATTAAGCCATCTAAATATCTGATCCCAGGATAAGTTGTGATGGGCTGTGGGATTGGAGCTGGAATTAGATCCAGTAGTGTTGGGGCTACTCTGTGGTACCCCGTGCATGTGTAGTTTAGTGTCTGCTGCTGCATGATGTGTCTGCACAGGGGAGTCTGCCTAAGCTGTGTCTGTCCAGGAGCTGCCTGCCTAGGGCATGTGGGTACAGGGACTTGCACACTGTGTGCACTGGGTGCTGTGCTGGGGTTTGTGGGGTGGTCTGCTCAGCCTGGTGAGGGCAGAATCAGGGAGGACCTGGGGAAGGCTGATTAGGCCCAGGGCCCTGTGGGAGCCAGGTCTGCAGACCTGCCTGCTTTATTGTGCAGTGACAAACCAAATGGGGGTTCAGACGTTTTGTGTTCAGGCCACAATGGGTGAATTATGTGGGTGTGTCCAGGCGTCCTTGCCACTCAGTGCTGCTGGGCTATCAGGTTAAAAGCAAGAGCCCCCTCAGGAGTGTGGGGAAGGGGTCTCAGAGCCTGGCACCCTCCCGCTCTCACCTTCCTGCCGGGCTTCCCTGCGAGGTTGGCGGGCAGTGGGACTCATCCCACAAAGGCTGTTCTTCATTGTGGCTGCCCTGTCACCAGCCAGAGCTGTCAGGTACGTCAGTCACGCTGCTTTGTGGCCATGTCACTGACATAATCAGCAAGATTAGGTGGCCACAAAGAGCCATGAATGAGGTGGTAATTGCGTTCAAGGGAAAAGAGAGTTAAAGAAAGAGAGACTTCTTTCTCACAAGATCCATGAATGAAGTGACAGCTAATATTTTAAAGCTGAAACAAGATGATTGTGGTTAGAGACTTTGTATGTTCTCTGAAAAATGCTGCATGCTCACAATAAATACTCAAAGGCTTATTTTGTGTTGTGCATACCAGAAATCCATTTACAGTGAGACCATTTACATTTGCCATTTTGAGCCGTTCCAAGCCCAGCTTGCAGTATCTGAATGAACAGACCACACAGCCCAGGGAGAGTCTGGATGCCTGTGATCCCCTAAGTCTGTAGGGATATGACCGTCCCCAGACTCTTGTCAGGGAAGCCCAGAGCTTGGTGTAACTCTGGTGTGTGGACATACTGCCACTGCCACTCAAAAAGAAAGCCTGCCTGCTCAGAAGTGTTAAAAAAAAAAAAAAAAAAAGGCAAATGGAGAAGAGAAATCAATATGAAGACAGTCTGTGACCAGCTGCCTCGGGGAAAACAGTGAACCCGTTTTCTAGGTCAAAATGATAAAGTCAGCCACAGAAAGGTGCCCAGACTTTCTGTATAAAAGTGCTTCCTTGGCCGGCTCTGTGGCCTGATGGTTATGAGAGCTGGATCTACTATTAAAATAGCTGATTGTGCAGTTCAAGTCCCAGCCCTGACCACGTGAAAGCACGTCGGGCCAGTCTATGCTTGCCCGGGATCCTGACAGGATGGAGAAATGGAGAAGGGATTGCAGTGTGTTCATGTCCCCTGGAGGGGTGCTTTCTCCCTCTCCCTCACTGTCTCTGTCAGGCACAGGTGCCTTCTGGCAAATTTTAAAAAAGAAAAAGTTCTCAGTCTCATCCAGACATGGACAGGCTGTTGCCTCTGTCTCTGTGGTATTATATATTTTATGCTGTTAATCGTCAGTCCTCTTCTATTAGGGCATGGATAAGATTAATTTTTTTTCTTGCGAATTTATATGGATGACTCTCTGTTAAGATGTCATTTTCCACATGGCCTCAGGCTTTCTTAAAATGGATTTGCCTTTTGTGAATTGCTGTACCTGGTGGCACGTGATGGCCTGGAGGTTCAGGCACTAGCCCACTGGGCCCTCCCACTCTGAAGCTGCTCCCTGTGCTGAAGGGGAAAAACATGATGACAAGACAAAGCCAGGCTGAAGACTTCACCAACTTATACTTGCCTGGGTTTGTTGTTTTGTTTTGCTTTTCCGGCTGTATGTCTTTCCTGTACATCATAAATTGAGCCTCGGACATATTAAAAGCTGACAGATTTGGTTTTGTACATTTTCACTACAATCCTTTATCAATCCTTCAAAGTTTCTTTTTTTCATTTTAGGGTTGGCATATCTAAAGTTCTTAGTGACAAGGCTCATATGAGCGTCAAAACCACACACAGACTCAATGAGGCCATGAACAGGCTGCAAAAACCTCTGTGAGTTTCACAAGCTTTTGTGCTCCTGCAGGTTTTATAGACAAAAAACTACAGGGGTCCCATTTAGAGTCTTCTAGCAGCTCTCAGATAGGAGGGGGGCAGCTTTTCTAGCTGAAGTACCCTCTTCTGAGCACATTAAAGCGATCTTGTTTGCTTTCCACTCGGGGGTTAAAAAATGTCCAGAGGAGACGGCCCTTAGGAACCTCTCCATCACCCAGGAAGGACTCCCCTGAGTTCCTGCCATGAAGGCCTTGAGTCTCTTCACAGAGTTCAGTGCTGTCCCTGTGTCCCTCTGCCTATGTGCGCTCTGAGGCCCCACTGATGACATGTAGAAAGGCATGAAGACAGTCCTGCAGGAACTTGCTCAGCTCTCCTCTCCAAATCAGCTCCACATTGCTGACCTTCGTGAGAGCCTGTCCCCATGCAAGGTCTCCTGTGCCGAGTTTCAGGAGAAGAGAGGCCGAGGGACACATCAGGGAGACCACTCTCCCACATTGGTTCCAAAGTAACACCAGAAATCGAGGCAAGGGAGGAATGACAACTTAGAACGATGAAGAACCCCTGAATAGGACAACTAGAATGACTGAGGTGACAAGGCTTACACAGGTAGGGAGAGGAAGGGGTGAGAGGTTCCACATTGGGGAGAGTAACAGGGTGGGAGGGAAGGAGTGACCGAAGGAGAGGGAGAGAGAAAGTTCTGCTCTCGTGGACTCACACAAAATGATGGTGACCTATTCCCCCCTCCCTGGAATTGGAAACACGGAACATGCCTGTTTCCCACCCTGAAACGCCTTGAATTTGAAAGAAAACAAAAAGATATACCTTTGATTTGCTTCATATTTTAGTTGAGAGCATGAAATTCAATCTTACCCCAGATGTCATGCAGACCAAAGTATTACTAGGATAAAAGTGTTTTGTGTGGGACCAGCCGTTGATGTAATGGCTGTGTCGCTGAACTCCCATGTAGTTGACTGTGTTTTTAGAGTCCTGGACCCAGTGGTTTACACTCACGCTGGGCACGTGTGTATGCATGCCTGAGAGGAGAATGGAGGAGAAGGGATTGCGGCATGGCCAGCGCCCCTGGGGGGTGATTTCTCGCTTTCTGTCTCTCTGTCTCTCTCTGTCTTTCTGACGAGTGCATGCATCCTATAGCAAAAACCTCTCAAAAAAAAAAAAAGTTTAGAATCCTGGACCCAGTGGTTTACACTCACGCTGGGCACGTGTGTATGCATGCCTGAGAGGAGAATGGAGGAGAAGGGATTGCGGCATGGCCAGCGCCCCTGGGGGGTGATTTCTCGCTTTCTGTCTCTCTGTCTCTCTCTGTCTTTCTGACGAGTGCATGCATCCTATAGCAAAAACCTCTCAAAAAAAAAAAAAGTTTTGTGTTAGTCACTGAGTCTAAGTGCTGAAGAAGTTGTTGGGGCCTGCTGAGGTGCTGTGGGGCAAGGCTCTCTATTGTAAGCTTGCCCACCAATCTGATTTTCAAGCTGGTCCAAAGCAGAGGTCCAGTCATGGAGTTCATTCCTGATGGACAAATGCTTTGGGGGGGAAGGGAGCTGATGGAAGAGGCTGGTCCCTCCCACATTTGCAGTACCCACAGCCCTGCTGACTTGTTGCTCCCACTCCTTGGCTGATACCCCAGACCTCGTCTGCCCCTGCCCCTTGCCGCGAGCCTCTCATCCTCACTCTCTGCTCTTCATTTTTTTCTGTCTTAGGTCCAGGGAGCTAAGTTATGCACTAGCCTTCCTGCTCTGGAGTAAAGGGTGCAATGTATGCATGAGGACAGCAGGGGGCTCTGCAGCTGGGCCGCCTGGGTTCAAGTGGCAGTAGCTCAATTTCCTCATCTGAAAAATAGGGCTTGTAATAGCAGTGCCTTCCCAGATGGTAGGCCTCAAATGAGCTCATACAATGAAAGGGCTTAGGACTGACAGGGCTTGAGTCCTAGACAGGGTTCGCTGTTGTCCTGCTCATGCAGGCTTGTTTTTGTACACTCATCTCAGCAAGAAATCTAGGCCGCCCTAGATTAGGATCTGCCCCTTCGCGAGTGTTGTGTTCTGCCTTGGTTTTGCTCATTTGTTTGTTCTGTGGCACTTGGCTGTGGAGAGATGTAAAAAGTGGTGCCCCCGAAGAGTCACCTGCCTGACCCCTGTGGTCCAGCGGCTACAAGCCTGCATGCTGAGCTGCAGCGTCATCTGCTTTGATGTAGGTACTCATGCTTCTTGGTTTGAGGTCACCTTGGCAGCTCTGATGCATACATACTTTTTAGTCTTCAAGGGCAGAAAAGAAGACGTGATCACTCCCAACTGCTCTGTCCTGTGTTTGCACACGGGCAAGATGTCCTCTCAGAAGTCTTGTGAAGGAGGAAAGGAGAGGTGTTTTTCCCTAAAGATGTTTTAAGTGGAAAAGCCAGCAGCAGACAGGAAGTCACAAGAGAGTGAGTCCAGGTCAAAAGAGAAAGGAAGGCAACTGAAGCAGCTGTACAAACTTTGCCTGGACCCTCACAGTAACAAACCTTCTGTAAAAAGACATTTTGAGGGGCGGATGGTGACAGTGGTAAAATGTGACTGCAAGATGACCCACATGGGGAAGTTCTGAACTCTCATCTGTAGAGCTCCTTGTGTATGCTGGGCGTGCGTGTGGCCATGATCTGGGCCTGTCCAAGCTAGGGGTGGATCATGGCATTGAGACTCTGTTGAGGGCGGCTGTCTCTCTGTCTATGTCTCTGTCTCTCTGTCTTGCTCATAGAAGAGAAAAATAAACAAACATATATATATATATATATATAAATTATCTTTTTCTGAGTGGGAGAAGTTGAAGTGTTGAGCCAAGGTACTGTGCTCAGTGGAGCGATTTGACACAGGCACAAAGACCACTTTAAAGGCCTTATCCAACTTGGTCACATGCTCAGTGAAAGGAGGCTGAGGTTTGTCCCCACTATAGCCACCTTCTTGGGACAGAGGGACTACCTAAGACCCACACCCGCTCTCCACCGGGTCACCCTTCACTCTCTTTGTTGGCCCAAGATTTCTCTTTCTCTCTCTCTCTTTCCCCCTCTCTCAAGAGACAGGAGTAAAAGTATTAGAGCTGGCTTATGTGAGCCCGAGTGTCTAACATGAGACAGACTAGGAAGCTTGACATCCACCAGACTAATGACCAGTATTCCTTTCAGTTTATAGTACATAAATATGCATGAGTCCACATGGATCCCTGTGCAAGGATCTTTGCTATAGTGCCGTGTGCACAGGCTACACATTTGAAGCAGCCTAAATGGTCCTCGTTGGGGGCAGATTAAATACATCGTGTTGATTCAAGCAATAGAGTGCCATGCAGACATGGAAAAGAATGAGTTGAGTCTGGGGGGTTTTGTTTGTTTGTTTGTTTTTGATTTTTAAGAGACATTTTTGCTATTGGGTGCATGTGCTCACTGGAGAGACAGAGAGACAGAAAGCGAGAAATCACCTCCCCCAAGGAAGGATAGCCACGCAGCAATCCCTTCTCCTTCATTCTCCTCTCAGGATTTTAGGCATGCACACACACGCTCAACCAGCATGAGTTTTAAGCAGCCAGGTCTGGGATTCGAACCACAGTTGACTACATGGGAGTCAGCAACGTAACCATTACACCATCTGCTGGTCCCGAGTCTGCATTTTGATCTACAAACAACCTGAAATGTTGAATGAAAAAACCAAGTTGCCTAACTTTATGGTGTATATTTTGCAATATTACAATCTCATGGAACCTAAAAGCTTATGTTTCGTTTGTGACTATGCTTGGCCAAAGCGAACTCCATTCTGAGTACTTTGACAACATAACTGCATTTTGAGCATGTACGGTTTTGTTTTGTCACACTGCCGTAACTGGACCACATAATTTGATAGCCACCTTGTCAATGTGCTTCAGAAGCTAGTGAGCTCTGAGACGTTTCTCCTCTCCAATTTGACATCTGGAAGCTGAGATCACTCATCTTTGGGGGGCTATAAAATAAGGGCCTCTGGACAGTTTTCTGAGACACATTTTGCTGTGACTTCACTCTTTGCAAGAATATATTTGATAAAACAGGTGCAGCAAAAACCCTTGTTCTATTGGAAAAGACTTAGAACCTCAGTGTTGATGACTTAACGTGTTCCAGACTTGGTTCAAGTGTCACTTTGTGGGGACTGGTCTCCTGGACCAGGTGGAAGATTTGTTATTCGCTCAGGGTGCTCACATGCTCTCCTTTCTTTCTCTCTTTATTGACTTGCCCTTTAATCTCTGGGACAGTAGTTGCCTCTTCTCTGCTTGTAAGTGTGTGTTCTTAAATAAATCAATTTACCTGGGAATGTTCTTTTTTTCTGCATGGCTTGTCATTCGAATTAGGCATAAAAAACCCTGCTTCTTGGAACCGCTAGATGGCGGAATGCTTACGTCTCTGGACTCCCACGTAGTTCATTGTTATTAGAGTCCCAGACGGAGCAGCTTAAAACTCATGCTGGGTGCGTGTATGTGCATGCCCAAGATCTTGAGAAGATCATGGAGGAGAAGGGATTGCGGCGTGGCTATCCTCCTCGGGAAGGAGGGGTGACTTCTCACTTTCTATCTGTTGGGCTCTCTATCTGTCTCTCTGGTGAGCACACATGCCCTTTAGCAAAAATATCTTTTGAAAACAAACAAAACCTGCTTCTCACAGAGAGGCTAAATTGTCACCAGATATTGGAGAAAGCTGACCACCTTTGACTGGTTTAGAAAATGACCAATATGGAAAGCACACTTCTTTTCATTGTAAGTGTGGGTAGGAGGACAGAGCAGATATTAGACATGGGTATATAAATTCAGAGTAAGCTCATGAGTCAGGAGTATCCTGGAGATTTCTTTGGTGATTATTTGGCACTGGAATTAGAAAGGATTTTCTTGTGTTTTTCAATTTTTATAGTACTTTCAAATGACATAAAATCTGAAATGATGATGAGTAATTGCCTTTTAATGCTACCACACAGAGAGGATACCTGTGACCCACAGAAAGGAGGCAGCCTGATGAACACCTGGGGCCAGCCCAGGAGCTGACCTACGGCATAGTGGATGCCATGGGGGCTACTCTAGGGTTCCAAATTCCAGCTGGTAGTTTGTGCCAAGTGTTCGGCCATCTCCAGAGGGGCACCAGGGGGACCCCACGGCCCCAGAGCTGCTGGAGAGGCTGGGTATATGGTTGGGGCCCAGCTTCTACTGGAGCCTCAGCATGGGATGCACTTTGGAGGGTTACGAGGTCCAGGATGTCATGCTGCCTGCTCAATGCCTTGCAGAGCTGATGAACTCTGCCCAGATCCCTGGAGGCAGGACAGGAGTACTGTACCTGCACTTTGCAGATGCACTGCCTCTCCTTGAAATGACTTCTTTCCCCCTTTCCCCTTTTCCAACCTCCCTTCTCCTCCCCTTCATTTTGCCAGAGGGTACATGGGCTTGCCAGAGAGAAAGGGAGAAGGAGAAAGCACTCCCCAATAATGTGGTTACACTGCAACCCCTTCTGTGTTTCTTCATCCTGCTGGGATTTGGGCATGCATATGCACATTGCATAGCATGTTTTTCAAGCTTCCAGGGCCAGGATTTCAACTCCATAGTCAAACATGTGGGTTCTGACTCCTTTAACCACTAGGTCACAGGAATGACTTTCTACACTCTTCTCTTCACAGTGTCCTATGCTGAATCCCTCTACCCTATATCTCGGCTGACAAAGATCACTACTTCCCAGCTCCAGCAGCTCCAGTAATGGTTTGACTCAAAATTCTTACATCTTCTCTCACAGGGCATTAGAACAGCATAGGCTTCTAACAGTGTATATCAAAAAGTTAGAACTTAGTTTTAGTATTCTACTTTAGCACTCAGATAAAGGTAGTTGTTGTTAGCATATTACATTTAGAAATAACTTTTAAAAGTAATGAGATAAAGATGATAACCAAGACCCGAAACCAGATTGAATCAGTATGCTAGGGTGACTCATTTGATTTGTGTTTCTCCAGAGCCGTAGAACAGGGGCAGATACCAAATTATTCCCTTGTGTTGATTTCATTATTTGGCTGAAAATGAAGCTTCATATAAGGACATAGTTTAAAGCAGTAATATTTTTACTTGTTTTTTTTTTTTTTTTTTTCCCTTCAGAGAGCTGAGCTTTCTGACTTCTGTTTTACCTAAAACTGAGTTACATGCATTGGGTTAAATATTGCTTGTGACTTAAATTCGGAGACAACTCTGTACATTTGTTATCTTCAGGTTCATGAGATTATTATTTAGGTGATTCTGAAATGTATATAAATCCACGATTTCTTCCCAGTGTATTATTATTCTTCAGGGAGATGGTAGCCTGTTAACATTCCAGAAATTCTGTGCATGTGTTTTCAAAGAGTATATATGAATGCTTCTGGAAAAAGTTAGTGTCTTAATTGCTTTCCTGGGTGCACATCAACTGAATGTTCAATTCCGAAAAAAAAAAAAATACAAATTGAAGGCAATGGTCATAGTCTCTAGAGGGTTCAATTCTGAAAAAAAAAAAAAACAAAAAACAAATTGAAGGCAATGGTCATAGTCTCTAGAGAGTCACAGTTATTAAGGTAAAAACTTGCCTGACTAGCAGCTTTGCAGCCCATTGTTTTGTATAAGAAAAAATAAATTTATTGAAATTCTAATTCTTATGCTAAAGGGCTATTTTAAGTTCATGTCTTTTCAGGACTTATTCAAGGCAGCTAGATTATTCCAGCATGAAATAATAAATGCACCTGCTTGGGGAATCTTCATCTCAAGAGGAAGGCAAATTTGTTTATTCAATGTATTGTTCTTAATGGAATATACAATCTGTACTAATGTATAAGAGTTTCATTTAAGCAGAGAGGTCACTTTGCTCTGAATATCTGTGGGAACTAAACATGCAAATTTTTCCCTCTGGTACTTTACTCAGTTTCAGTATTATACCAGGGACTTCTTTTTTTAAAAAATAATTTATTTACAGTGTATTTATTTATTTATTTATTTATTTTAAGAATTATTTTGTTTAGCTTTATTTATTTATTTTTAATTTCACCAGAGGGGAACAGAGAGAGAGAGAGAAAGTGAGAAACCAAGCCACCAGGTCCAGGACTTGAACCATGGTTGGACACATGGGAGTCCAGCACCCTTAACCACCATGCCACCTGCCAGACCCTATTCCAGGGACTTCTCATGGTTATGTCTCATCATTCTGTTCACCAACCCACATGAACATACCTAGTTAGACACATGCTGTGATATAAAAATTTCTAATTAACATATCCATTTACTGAGTAAAAGTTTGGAAGACTATTTAGACAGCATTTCAGTACAGAAACACTTAAGCCTAGCAAAATATGTGCAAGATCTGTATGCTGAAAATTATAAACTCTTATGAATGACCGAAGACCTAAATAACTTAAGAGATATTCCATATTCATGGATTGGAACACTTAGTATTATTAAGATGGGAAATAATGCAATTCCAATAAAAATCCTGTCAGATTTTTTTATAGATACAGATGGGGTGATTCAAGAATTTTTATGGAAAGGCAAAAGGATTTGAATAATGAAACAGTTTGAAAAAGAACAACAAATTTAGAGAAGTCCACTACTTCATTTTAAGATGTATTATAAAGCTACTATAAGGGGCCAGCAAAAAAAAGCAGGAATCATGGTGGTTAAAGCGCTGGACTCCCACAGGGCGACCACAGTTTGAGTCCTGGACCTGGTGACTTGATTTCTCACTTCCCCTTCCTCTCTCTGTTTGTCTTTCTCTGGTCAAATTGAAAACTAATTCAATAGATAATAATAATAAATAAAATTAATTCTTAAAAAAACTTTAAAAGAAAATAAAGTTACTGTAATATAATACTCTAAAGTGTCGTATTGACAAAATGATAGACACAGAGATCAATGGCAATCCTAGAACTAGACACACACAAATGACTAACTTTTTAAGAACTTTGACTTCTTCTTTATGTACAATCTGTAGCTTTGTGAAGTACAGTATAGTCTTCTTAGACAGTATATAATAATCAAATCAAGGGGATCAGGTGATGGCATGTGTTTAACGTGGCTGGATCCAATATGGCTTACCTCACGGTTCGAGTCCTGGACCTGACAGCTTGAAAAACTGGTGCACTGCTGGTGCCCAAAATCCCCAAAGGAGAGAAAAATAGAGAAGAAGGGATTGCAGTGTGACCATCCCTTATGGGAGGTCCTTTTTGTACTTTTCTCTCACTGTCTCTCTTTAGTGGGTACACTTTGGGTCTGGGACTTAAACTACAAAGTTGGCGATGTGGGCTCTAGCCACCCTAACCACTGGCTGGCCCACCATTTAGTATATTATTATTATTATTATTTTGTAAAGGTTTTTGCCTTAGTGTGCATGTGCTCACCTGAGAGAGAGAGAGAGACAGAGAGTAAGAGGGAATGTAAGAAATCACCCCCTGACCCTGGGGATGGCCATGCCACAATTCCTTTTTCTGTATTCTCCTTCTGGGATCTTGGGCACACATGCATACATGTTTGATGTGAGCTTCAAGCCCTGGATCCAGGACTCCAACCACAGTCAGCCATGTGGGAATCCAGTAATGTAAACACTATGCCATCTGCCCCCTCCTCAGTGTATTTTTAAAATCAGTGACTGTGGGAACAGCAGATGGTGTTATGTCACTGGCAACTTAAAACTCGCCCTGGGCATGTGTGTGTATACGTCAAAATCCCGAGAGGAAAATGAAGGAGAAGAGATTGTGACATGACCATCCACCTGGGGGGTGATTTCTCACTTTCGGTCTCTGTCTCTCCAGTGAGTGCATGCACCCTATAGCAAAAATCTCCTAAATCAATCAATCAATAAATAAATAAATAAATCAATAAATTTGAAAAGTCAGTTGTACTCATCAGCTCCAGAATTTATGTTTAGTTCTTTTCCCTTTCTTTTCTTTTTTTTTTTTGCTTGTTGATAATTTCATTTTGTTCATTCATTGCTGTCTTGATTTAATTTAGTTGTTAATCTTTGTGTTCTTATAACTTGAACTTCTTTAAAAACAAATATTTTAATTCGTTGCCAGGTAATTGATAGATCTCCATTTTTTTTTTTTTTTTTAGGGCCAGTTGCTGAGGTTTTTGTTATTGTCATTCCTTTGATTTGGTCATGTTTTCCTGTTTCTTCATATTTGTTATTTTTTGCTGTGATTTGTGTATTTGAAAAGCCAATCAGCTCTTGTGCTCTTTAAGACTGGCTTCATAAGGAGAAGACGTTCACTAGTTATCCTGTCTAGAGATTTAGGGTTTAGGGTAGCTTTTCACATCTCTTTTGGGGATATATTGAATCTGAGCTTGTCCAAATAATTTTCTAGTAAGAGAGGGTTGCTATTTTTAGAAACATAATCTCTTACTCCCTCTGGCGGCTCTCTGCAGTACTGTAAGTTCTCTGGCACTGCAGTAAACCACCAAGCTCTCTTTTGTTCACTGTGGCTCCTTGGGATCCAAAGTATCCAGTTCCATTAGTGTTCCAGTTCAGAAGAGACAGAAACCAGAGCTTGGGCGCCCTATAAAGTCAGAATATTTGACACATATTC
>NW_006203430.1:7701468-7732292 GCF_000334495.1 Tupaia belangeri chinensis
TGTGGCATGGCCATCCCCCCTGGGTGGTGATTTCTTGCTTTCTGTCTCTCTGTCTTTCTGGCAAGTGCACGCGTCCTATAGCAAAAAACTCTTCAAAAAAAAACCCCCCAAAAAACGAGACCAGCAGTTAGCGTAATGGCTATGTCGCTGGACTCCCACGTAGTCGACTGCGGTTTGCGTCCTAGACCCGGTGGCTTAAAACTCACGCTGGGCGCATGTGCGTGTGTGTCCAAGATCCTGAGAGGAGAACGGAGGAGAAGGGATTACGGTGTGGCCATCCCCCCTGGGGGATCATTTCTCGCTTTCTGTCTCTATGTCTCTCTCTGTCTGGGGAGTGCATGCGCCCTATAGCAAAAACCTCTCCAGAAAAAAAAAACAAAACTTAACCATTTTTAAATGTCTAGTTCTGTTTCTCTCTGGTGAACACTTAGCAAATTAAAATAATTATAATAAAATTAAATAAGTAATTTTTTAAAAAATAAATTTTTATTGAAATTATTATTAGTAATCTATGCTAATATATTATTGCGATAGTAATTTATTATCCTTTTTGAATAGCAGATTAAATATCCCAAGACCACTTTGTTATTTTAACAGAGAAAAGACCAACTTGTAGTCTTGTATTAATGTAATATTTGTCAGTGGACAAATATTATGAACAAACTCATGAAGTGAACAAATTTTTCCAAAATTTTAACACATTTCATTACTTTTTTGTTGTTGTTGAGAGGTTTTTGCTATAGGGTGCGTGCACTCACCAGACAGACAGAGAGAGACAGAGAGACAGAAAGCAAGAAATCACCCCCCAGGGAGGATGGCCACTCCACAATCCCTTCTCCTCCATTCTCCTCTCGGGATCTTGGGCACGCACGCACGCACACGCGCCCGGCGTGAGTTTTAAGCCACCGGGTCCGGGACGCGAACTGCTGTCAACTACGTGGGAGTCCAGCGACATAGCCATTACGCTAACTGCTGGGCCCAACAGTTCATTACTATTTTCAGACTCATTATTTATAGGCATTTGGAATTAAGGAAAATAAGATTTACTTTCTTTAAACCTTCAATAACTTTCTGTTTTAATTCAGTTTTAATTCAGATTGTGTTGTTCACTATCCTTTTAATCATTCTGGAGAAGTGAGACGCTGAACACTTTATTTTAGACAAAACAAAATCTCTTTTTTCTTGATAAACGGAAGCACAGCCCATTAAACGCACTGTCATATTTCTTTACTACCATAGCCTCTAGTAGAGTCACAGTCAATAATGTTAACCCAAAACCATTGGCTTGGAGTTTTGAGGGTATTACATTTATGTAAACACTTATCACTCTCTCTGAACCAATCAGAACAAAGTTTCTTTGTTGTAGTAGACTTTGTAATAGGACTTACTAATATTCTGAGCAGACAGCATGAGAAGAGGTGAAATCTTTTCTTGGTTATAAATACACAGACCTATGAAGTCCTTGCAGCTTTCATTGTGCAGGTAAGAACAGAGGCAGAAACACAACTCACTGATTCTGATCTTAAAATCCTGTTGTTTTTCCCAGGGGGCCCAGCACATTCTTTTTTTTTTTTTGGAGAGGTTTTTGCTATAGGGCGCGTGCGCTCGCCAGACAGACAGAGAGAGACAGAGAGATAGAAAGCAGGAAATCACCCCCCAGGGGGGATGGCCACGCTGCAATCCCTTCTCCTCCATTCTCCTCTCGGGATCTTGGGCACACACGCACACGCGCCCGGTGTGAGTTTAAGCCACCGGGTCCGGGACTCGAACCGTGGTCGACTACGTGGGAGTCCAGCGACATAGCCATTACGCTAACTGCTGGTGCCCAGCACATTCTTTTGATGGAACTAAACTCACAGCACACACACGCACACATACACACACCCAAAAGAGAGAGAGAGAGAGAACAAGATTGGTTTTTAGCCCTTTCTCACCTAGTGGCGAATGACCCCTCCCATTCCAGCAGAGATAGATAACCAGCAGGAAGGCCAGCAAACCTGGCTCCAGATCATGGTAGCCAGTGGGGAATAAGTAGTGAGTAGGACCGAATCAGAACCAGAACCAAAGACAGCCAAAATCAGAAAAAATACACAAACACCAAGTCAGGAGAAAAGGAGGAGTCTGTGAGTCAGTGAAAAGAAAGTTATTGCACCATTTGGCATTCACTCTGGGGATCAAGGTTAGTGTTCTGTGGACATGTTCAACAGCCACATGGCACATGGCTCTGTTGGGTGAGCCACTGGCATCTTTCTGGGAACTCCAAAATTGTCAAACTAATTTGCAAGAAGATAAAAACATTACTTTCCTATAAATATAGAGTGAACACATGTCACAGATTTCTCAAACTTGTTAATGAGGGAGCCAGCAGGAGGGTGAAGCTAGTTCCCATGTTACTCTTCTGAAATAGCTTCCTGGGGCGGCAAGTTGCATCTACAAAAGAGTAAGTCCTAGTAATCCTCTCTATAAGGTGGCTGAACCTGAAAGAGGTCCTTGACCACAGCCCTTTCTCTCTGGGTCTACTGAAGCCCCTGACTTTGAAGTTAGAAGGGAAGGATTCCACAGTCACTCTGAGACGGCCTGTGTGAAAACAGCATGTGAGAAAACCTCTTTTTTATAAATTATTTAACTTTATTATTATTATTTTCCAGTTTGATGAGACAGAAAGAGAGAGAGAGAGAGAGAGAAGTAAGAAAGCAAGCCACCAGGTCCAGGACTTGAACCACGGTTGGCCATGTGGGATCTAGCACCCTTAACCACCATGCCACCTGCCAGCCCCCAAGAAAACCTCTTTTACTGATGTTAGTTCCCAGAAGCCTCTGAGCATTCTTTTTTTTTATTATTAAATAAATTTTATTGTACGTATTTGAGGTTTAGAACATGTTTTGGGATACATATAGACAGGAAAATGGTTACTGTAGTGAAGCAGCTTAACATATGTATTATCTCACATATAAGAGCAGCTAAAATGTACTTATTTAAGAATTCCTAATATAATACTTTTCCATTAACTCTAGTCCTTGTGTTGTAGATCATCTCTCTTAATGTTTTTTATTCTTTACATCTGCTACTTTGTACTTTTTATCTACATCTTTCTATTCGCCCAGCCTTGCTCCTGGTACCCACTATTTTGTCCTCTCTCCTTATATTTGATTTTCTTTTGTTCTTTTTTAAATCTCCCTATAAATGAGATTGTACAATATTTTTGTTCCTGTGTTTGGTGTAGTTAAGTTAGAATAATGTCCACCAGGTCCATCTGTGTTGAGGCGAATGGAAAGATCTCTTTAAAGGCTGAATGATATTCCTTCTCATGCTCATGTGTGTGTGTATCACATCTTCTTTATCCATTCACCTGTTGATGGACCCTTAGGTCGTTTCCATATCTTGGCTATTGTGAATAATACCGAACTGAACATGGGAGTGCAGATTTATTTCCGAGGTAGTGATTTCATCTCTTTTGGGTATATACCCAGAAGAGGGATTGCTGGGTTATATGGTAGTTCTGTTTTAGTTTCTTTAGAAACCTCCATGTGGTTTTTCATAAGGGCTGTACCAGTCTACATTCCCACCAACAGTGTGCTTGGGGTGCCTTTTCTCCATACTCTCACCAACATTTGCTATCTTTTGTCTTTTTTGTAATAGCCATCCTCACAGCTGTTATGTGGTTTCTCACAGATTTTGATTTGCATTTCTCTGATAATGAGGGATGCCAAACACCTTTTCAAACATCTGTTGGGTATTTGCGTGTCTTTTTGCCTCTGAGCATTCCGAGGTCCATATTCTGAAGGGAAGGCAAAGCCAGTGGTGCTCTGGGGTATCAGCCACTTCCAGAAGTGCTGAGGCCATCATTCCATGGAAGCTCATACAGTAAGCCTCTGTCGGCAGCTACACAGAGGGTTTCTCACCTGAAGAAATAAACCTTTACCTTTCTTTTTTAAAGTTTATGGTATTGAACTAATGCAGAATGTCTCTTTGCAAAGCAAAATGCTACCGAAACTTCCTTCTTAATAAAAAGTGACAGCTATTCATGTTAACATATTTTGTAAAAATACAATTTCTGCAAATAAACAGTTTCTCCCAGCATAGTTTATTTTAGAATAAAGAACATCACACTGTCATGCTATGCTACTAGATCATGCTGATATGATTTTAGAAGCTCATATGATAGGGCAGTTGAGAGCTTGGCTGATCAAATTCCTTCAGTTCTTTCAGTCTAGCTGGAGTCTTCCATCCCACAAGATTTAGATAACCACAGAATTTAAGATACTCCTTCCTTGGCTCTTTCCTTTCTGGGATTTCTGGGCTGCCAAAAGTATTTTTTCCCTCTTTTTTCTAAGTTTATTTTATTTCTGTCATGAGAGAGAATATATGCACATGTGCGTGAGAGAGAGTGAAACATACCCTTGAGAGGGTCTCATGTTTTCCATTTTTAAAAACATTTTCACAGTGGTCTCTTCAGAGACAGAGAGGAAGAGTGAGAAAATATCCCCCACATGGTCATACCACAATCTTTTCTCCATTTCTCTGTTTGAGCTTTAGGCACATGTACATGCACCAAGTGTGGTTCTCAAACCGCCATGCTGGGATTTGAACCTTTTGGTCAGCTACATGGTATCCACCTTCTTTAACCACCAGGTCTTGGGTTGACCCCACAGGATCTCATCTTTTTTTTTTAAGAATTATTTAATTTTATTTATTATTATTGTAATTAATTTGCTGTAGGGCATGTATGCTCAGTAGTGACAGGAAGAAAAAGAGGGAAAGTGAGAAAATAAGCCACCAGGTCCAGGATGCAAACTGTGATCAGCCATGTAGGAGTCTAGCACTTCAACCACCTTGCTAGCTGCTGGTCTTCAAGTTCAAGAAGTCTTTTTTTTTTTTTTTTTCATTTATTTTACATACTTTCACTGAACATCACTACAGCATACAATATGTGATTTTCCCAGCCTGAAAACACACTATAAAAAGGCTAAATCAAACATGTTATCATCAACAAATAATTTTCCATTTCTTATTTCTTGTATATATGAGTATATAGACACACACACATGCACATGCACATGCACACACATATATATTTTTCCCCCTCTATTTCTTACCCTCTCCCATTTCTCATCCTCTTTCCACCCTGTTTCTGGTATCTGCAGTTGCTTTCCATTCCTTTATTCTTTTCTACATTATATTGAGTCACAAAATATCTTAATTAATCTAAATACTTTCAATAGTAAGTTCAGCTGATAAATACATACTGTGGACAAAAGTTGACTTTAGGCATGAAAATTCTGTGGGTAGAATGAATATACTATAAAATAGCACGTAGTTGAGGCTATATACCTTACTGTGGTTACTAAATAGGTATTTTTAAATACATTTCTTAATTTCAAGAAAGGCAGCATTAGCTTTAATAAATCGAAATAAAAAATCGTTAAGAGAACTTTGCTTAATACTTAAAGCCAGGAATCAGGTTAGAATTCTGTTCGAATAGTAGATATATGGACCTGTCCACAACTCGAGAGAAGACAAAACTCCTTAACACTGCAAAACAAAGCATAGAAGGTCAGTTATGTTTTAGTCAAAATTCATACAATTCTATTTCGCCAGTTCGAACTCACGTTCTTTATCTTCTGTTATGATCCAATCTTTCCATTTAAATTCTGGAAGATAACATTCAATTCTGGACTTACCATTAAGCTGGCCATTTTCTTAGCTGTTTTAGAACTCTTATTTCTGTGTGTTTGACTTTAGTTTTCTTGAGATAGCACTCCCTTCAGAACTTCTTGGAGAGCTGATCTGGTGTTGATAAATTCTTTCAGGTTTTGTTTATCTGAGAATGCTCTTGTCTTCTCTTACCATATGAAGGATAATCTTCTGGGATATAGTATTTTTGGTTGAAATTGTTTTTCACTCAGCATTTTGAATATATTTCCCCATTCTTTCCTTGCTTGCATTGTTTCCGGTGAGAGGTCTGCTGTTAGCCTGATAGGATATCCTTTGTAGGTAACTTGCCATTTTTCTCTTGCCAATCTTAGTATCTTGTCTTTGGGGTTTGGGTCAGTCTGGCTATAATGTGTCTTGGAGAAGAACTTCTTGGGTTGATTCTATTTGGGGTCCTATGTATTTCTTGGGTTTGGATCTTTGAATGCCTCTCTAGGTTTGAAAAGTTTTCTTGCAGGATTTCATGGAATAGATTATCAATTCTCTAATAATAGGGTCTGAAAGCCAAGAGAATATTTTACCTTTACCTTCTGAGATACCAATTATCCAGATGTTTGGACATTTAATGGTATCTAGTATCTCTCATATATTATTCTCATTTTTTGTACCATTTTCTCAGTCTTTGTGGTAGAATTTTTAGGTCAGTGATTCTGTTTTCTACATCTGAGATTCAATCTTCTGTATGATTTACTTTTAATACTTTCAAGGGAGGTTTTGGTTTCCTGTATTGTAGCCTTTATCTCTAACAGTTCTGTTTGATTTTTTTTTTTTTATGGTGTATATTTCCTCTTTCAGATTGTGCAAGAACTTCCTTACCTCCTGGAACTCTTTGGCTCTATTCTCCTACCTCTTCTGGAGTTCATTTTCTCTCTTCTCTTGCATCTCTGTTAACTTTGTCACTATGAATGTTCTAAATTCTTTATCAGATACTTCCATGATTTTGTTGAACTGTCTGTGGAAGAAGAGGAGTTATTCTTTTCCTTTGTAGGAGAGGTATTTTCTTGTTTTCCCATGTTTCTTGTGATCCTGCAGTGATTTCTAGTCATCTGATGGATGGTGTGTTTCTTCCTAATTCTTGAAATTCAGTCTTAGCATTCAGGAGTGTGCCGAAGGAGGTGATCTGCAATCTCTTTGCTGTTCTGTTTTTACCCCATTGTGCAGCAGATTCAGTGGGTATTGAGGAATATGTTAACCCTAATAGTATTTGGATATTTGGCTATGATTCCCTTAGATCTGTCTAGACATTCAGTGAACAGAGATTGAGGAGCAAAGTGATGACGTAAAAGAATAAGAAAACAGGGAGGGAGGGAGGGAGGGAGAGAGAGAGAGAGGAAGTGAGAAAGCAAGTCCGTAGTCGACCGCAGTTCGCGTCCCGGACCCGGTGGCTTAAAACTCACGCCAGGCGCGTGCGCGTGCGTGCCCAAGATCCTGAGAGGAGAATGGAGGAGAAGGGATTGTGGTGTGGCCATCGCCCCTGGGGGGTCATTTCTCGCTTTCTGTCTCTATGTCTCTCTCTGTCTGTCTGGCGAGCGCACGCGCCCTATAGCAAAAACCTCTCCAATAAATAAATAAATAAATAAAAAAGCAAAAAATTAAAACCGCGTGGCACACTAGTTCTCAGCAGTAATGGAGGAGTCTTCTGAAGGCCTGTCCCTTGCCTCTCCTAGAGTGGAGGGGAAAAGGGGATTATTAGCAAGATAAAGAAGAGTCTGAAAGCCAAGGGAATATTTTACCTGAAAAAATTTTAAAAGGGAAAAATTACAAAAAAAAAAGTGAGAGGACAGAGAGAGGCAGAGAGAAACAGAGAGAGGCAGAGAGAAACAGAGAGAGGCAAAGAGAAACAGAAATAAACAGAGAGAAGGCTAGAGGGGCTCCCTTCCACTCGAGACTAGGGGCTGGAGGCTGAATTATCAGTAGACAAATCTTAATTTCTCCTTTTCCCTGAAATCACTAGTTATCAGCAGCAATGGGGGAGTCTTGTTCTGAAGGCCTGCCCCTTGCCTGTCCTTCCAAGGACTCTTCTTGACCTCCTTCCCCCAGCACTCCATGTCATCAGGATCTTCAATGTGCGGATGTGTGCACAGCGGTCTCTCAGGTGAAAGCCTGGACAGGTGGAGTTTATATCAGCCTGAGGAGACACTGCCCTCCATCCCGCCAGCTCAGGAGTGAAGGCCAGAGCTCTAGGTTAGCTAAGCATCATGGGGGAGAGAGTCCCATTGTGCTTACACTGGGTGTCACTCCTGCTGCCTCCCCTGCATTCACAGAAACTTAAGGTGGCAAGAGCCATCTGGATAGAACGAGGCTACCCCCGGAATCCTCAGGGCCATGCTCCTACTCATCCTGCCTGTTGCTGGCCTTGCCACCTGTGTCTCCCTCTGCAAGGCAGCTTCTCCAGCACTAAGCCACTCTTCATTTAGCTTTGTATCTACAGAGCCTACCATAGGTAGGTGGTTAATAAATCCCTGTTGAGTGAGATGTAGATGGCATCTTATAGGTGAGGAAATTGAGGCCTGCATACCAAAGAGAAGTAGCCTGGGCAGGGAGCAGGTCATCATCCAGGGCTTCTCCCTCCAGACCTAACCCTGCAACCGGCTCCTCACCTTTGTGTACAATGGTGAGACCCACCAGACAACTGTCCAGCCATCTCAGAGGAAACTGGCAAAGAGCAAACACCCTTCCAGAGAACTTTAGTCTGCTTTGGGACCCATTGCAACGTAGTGCACATTTTTAAATTCTGTGATTTACGTGGGACTGTTGGGGATGGCTCAGGACACAAAGACCTGTGAGACAAAGCTGTCCTCAAATAGTTCAAGATGCTAGCGGAACCAGCAGTTAGCATATGTCGCTGGACTCCCACGTAGTCAACCGTGGTTCGCGTCCCGGACCCGGTGGCTTAAAACTCACGCTGGGTGCGTGTGCGTGCGTGCCCAAGATCCCTAGAGGAGAATGGAGGAGAGGGGATTGCAGCGTGTCCATTCCCCCTGGGGGGTGATTTCTCGCTTTCTGTCTCTAATGTCTCTGTCTGTCTGGCGAGTGCACGTGCCCTATAGCGAAAATCTCTCCAAAAAAAAAAAAAAGTTCAAGATGCTACAAGAATGTAGAAGACAAATTACATTTTCAGAGTATTTAATTTCAAAGACTATGTTCACATAAGTATCTTCTCTCCAAAAATCCGGTGATTTTATGAGAATGGTTATGCTCAACCTCCACTGTGCAGATGAGGGCACGTGTGCATCAAGGTCAGACAGCAAATAGCAAGGCCTGGAAGCCATGCCCTTGCTTTCTGGGTAAACTACTGCCCTCCTCCCCAGCACAGCCCAAATTAAGGACAGAGTGTCCCCCACCGGAAATCTGAGTGATCTAGTTAACACCTCTGAAAGGCTTGACTTACTCCCAAGGAAGATCATGAGCCAGTTACATTCTGGCATGAAAAAATAATCCAGCAATCCATTCAGAACTCTGTGCCCTTTATTCATTGATCATAACTGTCATATACGCCTAGGGGTTTCTTGTGAAATAACTCCATTGTGAAAATCTATTGCATATGTATTGATTAGTATGCAGGAGGCATTGTGTAGGGGAATTTGGCTCTGGAAGGCTTAGTGTGGGAGAAACTGGAGTTAATAATTCTTATGTGTATTTTTAAACAAAAGCCCATGGCATAATCTTTAAACAAAAGCTTATCAGAGGAAGGAAAAAAAGGAGATTTAATGAAATAAAGGAGCAGTATCATTTTCTAAGTTATGCTTTGAGCTAAGAAAATTCCCTTTTCTATAATGTAGCTATTCATAAAATGCAGGAATAATGATGAAATGCCAAATATAAATATCACGATGAAATGTAGTAAAATGAGAATTTTGTTCATACATATGCATTACATTTTATGAACTATATAGCATGTGTTTTATTGTATTTATATCTCTTCAATAATTATTACCTAGCTTAAGGATGTGAATTACATAAAAGTTGGAATCTAATTTCTAAATCTTTTCATTTCACTTCTTGACTTAGGAGAAATGTTCTTGTACGTTGCCACTGTGGCATCCTCCAGGAGTAAGCCGTCTGTGCCTCACTCAGTCAGTCAGATCACCGGCCCTTGTGGGCCCTCATGTGCAAGGGCCAAGAGTCAGAGCCCAGCCAGGATCTGGGAAACTGGGCATGCTGTAGAGCAGGCTCGGAAGGGAGAGCACTGAGAACATGTTGTAGGATCACGTTAGTCTCAAAATGGAATTTCAAAGTTAATTTAACTATCCGTCAGTTTCCCTGAATCTGCTGTTAATAATGTTCTAGAAATTTATTCTAAAGATACACAGGTAAAAATACAAAATAACCCAGGCATAAGGCTATGGCTGGGTAAACCATCACGCACCTGCAGCAGGGACAGGCCCTGAGAGAGGTGGAATTGCAGGGCACAGACGAAGGGGGTACCTAAGAGAAGTGGAGAAATGGGAGTATGTACTTACGAACTTGTTGCTGTATTTGTAAAAAGGAACACCAGAAGACCAAGTGATAACTGCTGCGGGGAGAAGGGACTGAGTGAAGAAACCAAGAATGTAGAATTGAAACTTCTCTGAATAGAGTGTGCGACATAGTTTTTTATTTTGGGTCATGTAAATACCTTTTTTTTTTTTTTTAAGGTTTTATAGATTTAGTTTTTGAGGGATAAAACAGACAACTTAAATACAAGTCCAACAGAATTACTCTGTCAGTCGGCAATAATGCCAAAATGTGTTCTCACTTCCAGACACTTGTCAGCATCGTCAGCCTTCTCTCAGTGAAGAAAAGGGCTCTGGTATTTTATTCATAAACATCCTTCTTAGCTGCAATGTCATCTACAATTTCTTGAGGACATATTAACTTTTCTGCATCTGTATCAGGAATTTCAAATCCAAATTCATCTTCCATGGCCATGATAATCTCCACTTGGTCCAAACTATCTAAGCCCAGGTCTTTCATAAAATGGGAATTTATAGAGTGCTCTTCTGGATCAATCTTGTCATAGAGTTTGAGGACGTAAAGAACACGGTCCTCGATGCCCTCTAACGTCAAAGGGGGCGCGTCACTGGACTAGCGGCAAAGCTGTGTAGCTACACCTGGACCCTGAGCGAGCACCAAGGATGACTGCAGAGCCCCGGGCTTTGTCCTGGCTACCGCGGGGCACAGAGCGGCGCTGAGCGTTCGGATCGCGGCCACAGTGGGCACCCGGGGCAGTGGCGCCAAGGCCGCGGGCAGGCGGCGGACACAAGCGGAAAGGACACAAGCCGCCATGGCTACGCCGACCCAGCGTGCGCTCGTAAATACCTTTCACTAAGTTCCTTCAAAAACAGAATTGAAGTACAGGTTTATTTTACTGCAGAAATGTGAAATACATGCATTTTTTTCATAATATGCATTTTCTGTGAAGTTTTGAGGACCCCCTCTCAGTATGTATTTTATATATAAAATAGCTGTGTGTGTATATATAGATATAGATATCTCTATATAGATATATAGATCTCTCTCTCTCTCTCTCTCTCTGTATGTATGTATGTATATATATAATGGTTTATCAGTTAATAATTCCAGATTGCCATGGATAATAAAACTACTGACAGAAGCTGAAGATCTCTGCTACTCTACTGTTGCTTAGAAGATTTTACCTTAAGGATTGATACAGAAAATACTGTATTCTGAAGTCTCTTAAAAGAACTAGGTGGCTATGTCAACGGCCAAGCAGGTTCATTCATTTTAGCTTCTTCTTAACTTCTAGGATTTTATCTTGTTAACATTTAAAAAATATTTGTGTGGATGCTGGGCACATGTGCCTGCATACCCAAGATCCCGAGAGGAGAATGGAGGAGAAGGGATTGAGGCGTGGCCATCCCCCCGGGGGAGTGATTTCTCGCTTTCAGTCTCTCTCTCTCTCTCCGGTGAGTGCACACACCCGAGGGGCATCAGGTGGCATGGTATTCAAGATCCTGGAATCCCACATGGCCAATATGGTTTGAATCCTGGACCTGGTGGCTTGATTTCTCACTTTCCTTCTTCCTCTTTCTGATCAAAATAAAAATGAATGAATGAATGAATGAATGAATGATTATTTAAAAAATATCTCATGGAAAATTAAACTAAAAATCAAAATAAAAACCACACACTTTACTTCTCGAGAGAACTCCATCAACTTTAAGGTGCTTTTGTAAGTGGTGATGCCAGCCATTTAATCCATCCCTAAAACTGAGGGTCCTTGTCTCTCTCTCAGGTGCACATGCACATACTTCATCATGAATAAAGAAAACAAAGAGCAGCACCATGCTGAGTAAAACCGTTGCAGCACTTGCTGTTCCTAGCACACGAAGTTCTCTTACACATTGCTAAGGAAAGGTACAGAAGCGGATGAAAGACCATGGCAGACATTTCAAACACACACACGAATCTGGATAGTTACAGACTATTGTGGATAAAATATAAACTAAAGCAACAGTGAAGTACCCTTCAGATCGGCAAAAATTAAAGTGAGTCTTGGGGCCAGCAGGTGGCTTGGTGGTTAAAATGAGTCTTGGGGCCAGCAGGTGACTTGGTGGTTAAATCACTGGACTCGCACATAGGTAACCACAGCTAACCACAGTTTGAGTCCTAGGCTTGGTGGTCGCTGGACTCGCACATAGGTAACCACCGCTAACCACAGTTTGAGTCCTAGGCTTGGTGGCTGGCTTTCTCACTTTCTCTCTCTCTGGCTGGGGTGGACAGTGGCATTGAGACTCTGTTGAGTGCTGTTTCTTGATTATAGAAGAAATAGTAAGTGAAGAAAAAACAATAAATGAACTTTTAAAGAAGAGGTAGAACCTATTTCTCCACCGCCTTAACAACTAGCAGATGTGATGTTGTACCAGCTCCAGGCATAGACCTTAACTGCCTGACAACTTCTGCTTCCTTCCTCTTGGAAGCTGGCAGCAGAGGAGAGGAATGCAAACATCCTGAAGATACTCTGCCTGGAAACCCAAGCCACCTGGAGGAGCCACAGAGAACTAAGATGCCATGAAGGGAGGGAGGTCATGGAGCCCAAGGTGCCAAGAGGTGAGTAAAGAAACCACTCCAGATTTTCGTCCTGGGTCCTACCACCCTTACTGATGCCACGGGGGTCAGACCAACTACCCAGCCCAAATTCCTGACCCCCACTGTTGTGCGTAAAATAAATTAGTTATTTTAAGCCTCTAACTTTAGGGCAGTTTGCACTCAGTAAGCAAATCGTTAGACAACAACAATGGTTTTAAAGGGAGAAAGGATTCATTCTGCTAGTTCTTCACATAATTTATTTTCTGTTAATAACATATTAACATGTTTTGCTTTGTGTTTTCTTTTTTTAGTCAAATCTCAAATCTCTTCTTCATTCACTTACAGACTCAAACAAGCAATTTAAAATTGGTGACAAAGGAAAAAGTTAAGATTTATGTAAAAAGTATTATAATATTGATATTTGTTTGGGAGAGAAACCCCTATAACCGGAGGCAATGATCTTTTTTGCAAAGTAAGCTACATTGCCTATTATTTTAGTAGGTAGTACATTGTAATTGCTTTGTTTTTATGATCCGTTTATGTTTTAAAACTTTGCCAGCAAACCCTTACTAATACTGCTGAAGAGACACTTTTCCTGCTTACTTTGCAGTTTGCTCTCTGAATTAAAAAAAGAAAAAGAGTGAAGGTTGTATTCATTCTTTTCTCTCCCTTTCCACCCTTCTGTTTATCATGACGACTCCCTCTATTTCCCTCCTATCCTCTTCTGCTTTTCCCCGTAATCTGTCAGTAAGAGTTCCCATGTGTGAGCAATAGGATCCGACCCTGCCTCTCTTAGGTTGGAAGAGCAATTATTTGCACAACTCAATGGCAGAATAATAATAGCTACCACTGTGCCCTGGAGGGAGAACAGCATACCTAATTTAGTTTGGGCATCCCTTTTCGTTAATTTGACTTCCAGTCACTCCCATGTCCTTAAACCCCTCACATAAAACCTGCAAGCACCTCAGTGGCCTACCCTGTCACATGACGCTCTCCTGCTGAGTGGGGTAAGAGGGGCAGATCTCTAGCTGAGGCACAAGGGAAGGTGATCTAAACTGGAGGAGGGTGCTAGCAGGCGAGGTTTGGATGCTGCACACAGATGGCCACTACAAATTTAATTTCACCAAGATTTTTCTTGGAAAAGAAGCAACCAAAAACTGAAGAGGAAATACCTTAAAATCTAGAAATCCTACTTAATATAGCTGCTAGGAAAAACTCATCTGCGTACAAAGAGATATGAAAAAATGGAGACACTGAAATATCAGCAGGACGATGGCTAAACATGTTGTGATGTCTCCGTGAGTGAAATACTATTGCCAGGACCAATTGTGGGGCACGCTGTGTCCATGATCCTCACTGATGGAGGCTGGAGGTGGATAGTGGCAGAAAGACACCCCACACACACACACTGTCATGGAAGAAAGAAAGAAACTTTTTAAAAATATGAAATACTATTGCCACTTGAAATAAATGAAATAGAACTATATAAGTGAACATAAATTCTGGTAATGTAATGAGTAAAAACCAGGTTATAGCTACTCTATCATAGCATTTATAGAAAGCTTAGAAACACACAAAGCAATGCCATATTATGGTTTAGGGATATGTTGTCTGCTATGTAAGTGTAGAGACATGGGAAGAAAGGAGCATGCTAATGTTGGGAAACAGTTCTCCATCCTTTTTTCATTTAAAAAAAAAAGTTTTTGCCTTAGGGCAGGTGCACTTTCCAGAGAGAGACAAAGAGACAGAGAGACAGAAAGTGAGAAATCACCCCCCCAGGGGGGATGGCCATGCCACAATCCCTTCTCCTCCATTCTCCTGGGATCTTGGGCATGCACACACTCATGCCTGATGTGAGTTTCAAGCCACCAGGATCAGGATTCAAACCATGGTCATCCCTGTGGGAGTCTATCCATGTAACCACTACACCATCTGCTGGCCCCACCTGTTTTCACTTTTAGCACACATGCATAGGTGTGTTTTCCAATCTTTTGGGGGCTGGATTTGAACCACAGTAGGCCATGTGGCTAAAGTCCTAGCTAATTAGAAGTCTGGGACATGAGGATCATGACATGTGGTCACAATCACACACAGTGTGTTCAGGTAAGCCTGGGAATTGAGACTTCCCCCTAACCCCATGCATGCAGCTTACAGCCTCTCAAAGGGTAGGGCTTTCTGTACCCCTCTGCAGCTGGGTTTTCTCTATGATACACAAAGCATCATATTTGGCCAGTGAGGGTTCTTTATTAACCAAGAATTCACATTTTGGAAAACATTCTCTGACAAAATATAAAAATTAGTTTGGCACGCTTTTTTTCTCCATCCTCAACATGGAATCAATGCCTCCCCAGGGATTTCTGACCTCCATATGTGGCAATGGTTGTCAGAGACCAAACTCAAGTCCTTGGAATTCTGAGTATAGGCTCTAGACAGGCGTTAAGAGAAATAGGGGATAGCCCAGTGCTTCTGCTAGTGACAGAGTTTTAAAAAGCTTATTTATTTTGGGCCTGGCAGGTGGTGTGGTGGTTAAGGGCACTAGACTCCCACATGTTCGACTATAGTTCAAGTTCTGGACCTGGCAACTTGCTTTCTCACTTTTTCTCTCTCTGTCACTCTGTCCCTCTGGTCAAATTAAAATTTAATCAATCAATCAGGTTTAACTTACACGTACTAAAACAGAATTACTCACAGTCAACAGTGATAATATTCATCCAGAGTGGCCATTAAAATGAAATTTTCCTCTAATTGGCTTCTCTTTTGTGGTCTATGGGAAAAATTTAATCTCTGGTCATGTAAAACTCTTTTCTGCTTCTCTTTTCCTCCACCCTCCTAATTGAGGAGGACTCTCTCAGTTATTTTAGGCTAAAGGCAAGTCCCTAATTGCTGAAAAATCTTGGCTTCATTGGGGGTGGTAGGGCTCTGTCAACCATAACTGCGATTCTTGCTGTATTCCATCTTTTATTCAGGCCATGTTGTCTCTACTCATGTCTTATCAGCCAATGGTTTCTGTTTATTTTTAATCTTTTTATACATCTAGTGCAACAAATCCTCAGGGAACATCCTTATAGTTCTACTATGCTGAATTTCGGGAAGCCCCTAGAATTGCCAGGCAGCCAGCTATCAATACTCCTGAAATCTGGGGGCTTTTTTCTCCTCACTTTTTTGTTTGTTTACATTTTGATATGGGGCACATGCACTTATTGGAGAGAAACAGAGAAGGAGGGAGAGAGAGAGAGAGAAAGTGAGAAAGCACTCCCTAGGGGAGATGACCATGCTGCAATCCCCTCTTCTCCACTGGCCTCTTGAGATTCTGGGCACACAGCACAGATACCCAGTGTGTTTTTCAGGCCTCCAGGTCCGGGACTTGAACCACGCAGTTGGCCATGTGGGATCCAGCTGCCTTATCCACCATGCCACCTGACTGGCCCATCCTCCTCCCGTCATTATGCTACCCCTGCATCAAGCTGTAGTGGCAGAGAAAGGTTTTGAATTGGTTTCTATCAGAAAAACCCTGCCCCTAGATTTTAAATAAAGGACATTATTGTACTACTGGGTCAGCCAGTTGCTGGGAGGGGACTTCAGTGTCAGCTTGCCCTGAGTACCACAGCTGTGGGATATGGGCTCTTCCAAGCAAGAAGAGTGGCTCTTGCTAATGCTCCCACCTTGATATGAGGAGGAGAGTCTAGGGCATTGTTTCTCCATGTGACTCCTCTGTCGGTAATCTCATGCCCCTGGTTCTAGAAAGCAAGACCTTAGAACAACCATAGGAAGCTTATCTTCTGCCATTCAAACTAGTTGGACTTCCCGCTTGAAATCCAGTGTCCAAACCTGAACTCTGGATCTTTCCATCCACCCTGATTCTTGCCTGGTAAACCCATTGTATGAAATGGCACCATGTCCTATCCACTGTGCAAGTCAGAAATGTGGAGGGCATTCTGATGCCCCCTATTTCCCATCCCATTCAGCCCATGAATAGCTCTCCTTGCTCCTCCCGAGCCTCCACTCTCTGGGTCACATCTCATGATCTTATACCTGACCCAACATGACAGCTTTCTCAGGGCCTTCCCTCAGCCATCCACCCCACAAGTTACTCTGCAGCCCTGTGTGCTGGAACAAGAGAGTGTCTGAGACTGGGTACAACAGATGCTAAGGCACAGGATAAGAGTGTGCTTGGTTTGCTCAGGAACTGCAGGGAGGCCAACATGTGGCAGTAGTACAGGGTGGAGAGAAAACTGTGGGAGGTGAGGTCAGAGGTAGTCAGGAGCTGTGGAGACCCTGTAAAGGACTTTGGTTTTGATTCTAAGTGTGATGGAGCCATCAGAGGTTTGAGTACAGTCTGACTCATGTCTTGAAGCATCATTCAGGTTTGTGGTAGAGAATAGGTCATGGGGTTGGGAGAGACAAGGAAGAGTTAGGGAAAGGAAGGAGGTTAAAATGATGTTGTTGTTGTCCTGGTGGGAGAGGTTAGTGGTTTGTGCTAGGGAGAAACAAGGGTAGTGAGAAGCACTTGGATTCTGGATAGCTCCTCCTGTGTGTCTATCTAAATCAAATTCATATTCCAGCCAGGTCAGAGTTTTAACTTCAAAAAATGAAAATCGAATCTTGCCACATTATTCCCTCGGTTGAACAAGGATGCCTGCCCATGTCCAGACAGCAACGGCGTGAGGTAGAGAAGATGAGGGAGGGAAATTCCCAAGGAACACCACGGGAGAGTTATTGATTGAGAAATAAATTAGAATTGTGTGTAGGGATGTTTCCCACCCTCTGCTGTGGGCAGCGTTCAAGAGGCTGAAGACACCCTGAAGGATGACCTCCTACCATGCTCTAATCGCCGGGTACTGCCACTAAGTGGTAAAGATGGAGACCGGGAGGGCAGAGAGCTCCGCAGGTAGATTGCCTTTGCAGCCTTGACTTGGAAATACTACTGAGCAGAAGATGCACTGCACCCAGGTATGAGCAAGGCAGATGCTAATATAGTTGTGAATGATGAGTATGTAAATATATGTTTAATGTTTCTTTCTTTCTCCCGTGATAGCAAGAGAGGGCACCCTCAACAGTGTCTTCACTCTACAATCCACCCTCAGCCTTAGCTATCTCTGAACCATGGGCATATGATGCCCAGCATGGTCAGGGAGGCCTCCAGGCTCTAACCAGAAACTTTCCCATATTACTGCTGTGCCACCATCTGGCCCCTATGAATGACCAGTATTCAAGCATCCATAGTGCTTTTGCCAACAATCTAAAATTATTATTTTGAACCATGTTGCCACTTAATGACAGCATACTGTTCATGTAGAAGAGCCAGTGATATCCTGACATTAGAGAGGCCAAGATAGGCAGTCATTTGGGATAGCCAACTTCAGGATGTAGAGCTGAGTCAGTAAGACATGCGGGCAAGGGCCAGACCTGGCTATTTAATGGTTGTATGATTTGGGACACATCATTTAATACATGTGAGATCTAAGGTTCTCTTTAAGGTAAGATATCAATAAATGTATAGAATTCTCAACCATGGTGCTTGTGTGCCCCTATGTACTCAAACACCAGTAGATGACCTAGAATTACTTTTATATAATAGGCTGATTTTTTTCCTCTTGTACAATAAAAGTTATTGACAAAATTCCAAATTTTACTTTGATTTCCTACTGATATTGATAAACTATACATAATATAGTGTCAGTCATGTAAATAACAACCATTCCCTCATCTTTGAGTATTTTTTGAACTAATAGGAGTTTTAGGCCTGGGTCAGAAAGGCAGCTGCTTACCTGGTGTGATTACAGGAACATGAGATGCCTAAGACATCTTTTCAATCAGCTTATTGATGCCTGAAGTTCAGAACCAGGATTAATTTATTTAACTTTGCTTCCTGTTTATAAACTTCCTTGGATTAAACCTTATAGTCATTTATTATGAATGATCTTAGTGCTTTTTCCTAAAAAGGAAGGGATGGGGAAAATGGGTGAGATATGTAAGGAAAGTGAGACAGATACAGTGCTATGAATGTCTGTGTCTCTCCAAAATTCATATGTTGTTGAAACTTGATGTCCAATATGATATTCCTAAGAGGTGGACCTTTATGAAGTGATTAAGGCACAAAGGCTCTGCCTTCATGAATGGGATTAGTGCCCTTATAATAGAGGATGAAAGGAGGGGGCATTAGGTTGCGTGGTCGTAGAAGTGCTGGACTCCCACATGGCCAACTACGACTCAAGTCCTGGACCAGGCAGCTTGAAGAGCATACTGGGCACATGTACATGCACGTCCAGAATCCCAGGAGGAGAAAGAAGGAGAAGGGATTGTGGCATGGCCATTCCCCCTTGGGGGGTGATTTCTCACTTTCCCTCTCTCTGTCTCTGGTGAGTGCATATACCCTATGATTCAAGCATCCATAGTGCTTTTGCCAACAATCTAAAATTATTATTTTGAACCATGTTGCCACTTAATGACAGCATACTGTTCATGTAGAAGAGCCAGTGATATCCTGACATTAGAGAGGCCAAGATAGGCAGTCATTTGGGATAGCCAACTTCAGGATGTAGAGCTGAGTCAGTAAGACATGCGGGCAAGGGCCAGACCTGGCTATTTAATGGTTGTATGATTTGGGACACATCATTTAATACATGTGAGATCTAAGGTTCTCTTTAAGGTAAGATATCAATAAATGTATAGAATTCTCAACCATGGTGCTTGTGTGCCCCTATGTACTCAAACACCAGTAGATGACCTAGAATTACTTTTATATAATAGGCTGATTTTTTTCCTCTTGTACAATAAAAGTTATTGACAAAATTCCAAATTTTACTTTGATTTCCTACTGATATTGATAAACTATACATAATATAGTGTCAGTCATGTAAATAACAACCATTCCCTCATCTTTGAGTATTTTTTGAACTAATAGGAGTTTTAGGCCTGGGTCAGAAAGGCAGCTGCTTACCTGGTGTGATTACAGGAACATGAGATGCCTAAGACATCTTTTCAATCAGCTTATTGATGCCTGAAGTTCAGAACCAGGATTAATTTATTTAACTTTGCTTCCTGTTTATAAACTTCCTTGGATTAAACCTTATAGTCATTTATTATGAATGATCTTAGTGCTTTTTCCTAAAAAGGAAGGGATGGGGAAAATGGGTGAGATATGTAAGGAAAGTGAGACAGATACAGTGCTATGAATGTCTGTGTCTCTCCAAAATTCATATGTTGTTGAAACTTGATGTCCAATATGATATTCCTAAGAGGTGGACCTTTATGAAGTGATTAAGGCACAAAGGCTCTGCCTTCATGAATGGGATTAGTGCCCTTATAATAGAGGATGAAAGGAGGGGGCATTAGGTTGCGTGGTCGTAGAAGTGCTGGACTCCCACATGGCCAACTACGACTCAAGTCCTGGACCAGGCAGCTTGAAGAGCATACTGGGCACATGTACATGCACGTCCAGAATCCCAGGAGGAGAAAGAAGGAGAAGGGATTGTGGCATGGCCATTCCCCCTTGGGGGGTGATTTCTCACTTTCCCTCTCTCTGTCTCTGGTGAGTGCATATACCCTATGTCAAAAAATAAATGAATACAAATAAAAAAGGATTAAGGAAGTGTTTCTGTCCCTTCCACATGAGGATACAGTAAAAAGGTGTCATCTTTGAAGCAAGGGAAGCACTCACCAGACATCGAATCTGTTGACACCTTAATCTTGGACTTCTCAGCTTCTGGAACTATGAGCAACAAATTTCCATTGTTTATAAATTATTAGTCTAAGGCATTTTATTGTAAAAACTGATGTTATAAGACCCACAGTGTGGCCAGTGCAAATTACTCACTCTACCTGTTTGTTCTGGGTGGTCTTACGTGAGAAATACCTTGCTTGTGGTCCTCTGAATTTAAATTTGAAAATGTCTAAACAGTATCTGTGGGCATGTAATGAACTCAGCAATTGTGTCTCCAAGGAAGCTGGGATCTTATTCATATGTTGTTTTCTTTTTAGTTTGAAGTTACCACTTACCACTGTCCCAATATGAATATAGATTGGAATAATCTTTCCAGAAAATCACTTGGTAGTATTTATCAAAAACTTTAAAATTTTCTTTGACACATTTGTTCAGTGTCTGGGTGTCTCTTCTAAAGAACTAATTTTAAAAAAAATTGGAAAAAAATGTAGAAACTGTTTATTCTGCCATCTATTACTTAAAGACATTAAAAAAGACAGAGGGGTCAGCTGGTGGTATGGTGGTTGAGGCGGCTGAATCCCACATGGCCGTTGATGTGGTTTGAGCCCTAGACCCGTGGCTTGAAAAACACACTTAGCGCATGTGTATGTGTGCCCAAAATCCCTAGAGGAGGATGGAGGAGAAGGGATTGGCATGGCCATCATCCCAGGGAGTGCTTTCTTTATCCCTCTCTCTCGCTCTCTCTGTGTGTCTCTCCAGTGGGCACACATGCTCTATAACAAATTTAAAAAAGAAAGAAAGAAAAAGAATAGGAAATAGCATGATGCCTAAGTATAGAGGAACAGTTCAACAAATTATGGTACATTCGTAATATAGGATACTACCTAGTACTTAAAAATTTGTCCAAAAATTCTTGGTGACCTAAAGAAATATTTCTGTTCTGTTATTTTAATGTTTTTTTTTCTTTTTTCTTTCTTAATGAGAAAGATATTTTTTGACAGAGTAATGCCGTGTGTTGATATTCCTGCCTCAGCCTCCACTCCATTAGCTGGGACCACAGGTGCATGTCACTGTGCCTGGCCTGTTTAGGTTGGGATGGGACTTGAACTCAGGCTTCCCATGAGATTCTGGGCTCCAAGTGGCAGCATCTTAGCAATATATGCCACTGACTGAGCCTCTATTTTAATGATTAAAAAAATAAGAGAGAGAGAGAACACAAGCAGCAGTGCCAGGTAGTGGTACAGTGGTAATGCAACTGGACCCACATGGGAGAGGTCCTGAGTTCATGTCCTAGGCTTCCCTGTACATGCTAGGTACATGCTATGATTCCTCTGTGGCAGGCACTGGCGTGGTGCTGACACCATGCTCAGGCTAGGTACTTCTGTGGCCAAGGTTCAAATGTGGCTCACAGGACCAAGTGAGCAGTTGTTCTTGCCTCACTAGCCTTCCTTCCACCTTTGGGTATTGAACCCTCTTTCTTCTGTGAAGTCATTTGTATGAGGATGGACACTGGACTTGACTTGTACTCATGACAGCACCTGGAAACTGAACATGGTCTTCAAGTGGTGTGGACTGCCCAGAGAAGCATGAGGTTTGGGAGAACTGAAAAAACACTTGGAGGTGGGAACCAGCAGTTAGCGTAATGGCTATGTCACTGGACTCCCGCGTAGTCGACCATGATTCGCGTCCTGGACCCGGTGGCTTAAACTCACGCCGGGCGTGTGTGCATGCGTGCCCAAGATCTCGAGAGGAGAATGGAGGAGAAGGGATTGCGGCATGGCCATCCCCCCTGAGGGGTGATTTCTCGCTTTCTGTCTCTGTGTCTCTCTCTGTCTGTCTGGTGAGCACACGCGCCCTATAGTGGAAAAAAAAAACACTTGGAAATAATGTCATAGAGGCTTTTTAATAAGTTCATTTATTTCTTCCATGAGCAAGAGAGACTCAGAGAAACAGGGATTCTCAACAAAGTCTTTGCTAAAGGATGTGTGTGCTTGCCAGAGAAAGACAGAAAGATAAGAAAGTAAGAAATCACCACCCTGGAGGAGGGGTAGCACCACCACAATCCCTTCTCCACTCTCCTCTCAGAATTCTGGGTGCACACACACAAATACTTGTGGCATGCCACACATATTTGCCTGGTGTGTTTCTCAAGCTGCTGAGTCCAAGACTTGAACCATGAAGTCAGCCAGGTGAGATCCAGTTGCCTCAACCACAATGCTACCAGATGGCCCTCCCAACAGGGTCTTCATGCTGCCACCCACCCCAGCTTCAGCCAGCCCAGAATCATGGACATACATGCACCTGGCATGTTCAGAGAGTTCTCCAGAAGTGAAGCTGAAATCCTCCCATGTGGGTCAGCCTTATAGAGCACTGTGTTACCAATGTACTCCGTCTGGCCCCCTTATGGAAACATCCCTAGACGGGCTTACCCTTAAGGTTACTACCCCTCAGGTTCTAACAGTTTTCAAAAATATTAAGCTATCAACTCATACTTTGAGATTAGCTGGCAGCTAAGAATAAGTTGCTACTTAATAATGTTGGCCTAATCAAATGTTGGCCTTGCTTCTAAATGCTTTTTTTAAAAAAAATATTTACTTATTTATTTTTAAGTTTTTTAAATACATTCAATCACATTATTTAGCTTACAAAGTATGCAATTTTGAAAAGGCATTACCAAGGAACAGGCTCTCTGGTAATGCCAATGTGAGTGTCTCAGTGCATACGAGCTTCAGGTACCCATCAGCACTGGCTGCTCATTCATTCTGTAGAAAGAAGGTGAGCCCTTCTGTGTGTTGGAGGACGACTAGCAAGGTGTTTGTGGAGTGGAGTGAGCAGAGTTCCTCTCTGCTGTTCCCCCATCTGTGTGACCGACTGCTGAGTGACCCTACCTTACAAGGTCCTCCAATAATATCCAGTAAATTCTTCCTTCTCACAACTTTTAAATGTTACTGTGTAATGTGCAGTACATATACAAAGTTCACTGACTTTTTAAAAGTTTATTTCTGCCATGGAAGAGAGAGGGACACAGAGAAAGCACGGTAGCACCCCCAACTGGATTTTCATACTGTGGTCTACTCCCAGCCCAGCTAGCCTGGATCTCAGGTGTGCGGACATGCCTGACACATAGAGGAAAGCCTCAGGACAGGAAGCCAGGGCCTTCTGATGTGGGTCTAGACTCACAGAGCATTGTGTTACTGTTGTACCACCCACTGACTGCACAAGTTCACTGATTTTGAGAGTTACTGAATTTTTATTTTGGTATCCATGAGGGGGCCTGGAACCAACCTTTTATGGATGGGGACAAGACACAGATAATTTCCACACCACCAGAAGGCTTCCTTTCATCCCTTTCACTTAATACCATCCAGAGGTAACCAGTGTTCTAACTGCTATCACCATTAGTTAGCTTTTCCTGTTTCGGAATATCGCATAAATATACAACATGTTACTAGTCTTTTGTACCTGTCTTCTATTGCTCAAACTTAAGTTTCTGTGACATTCATCCATGTCATGTGTGCCAGGAGTTGTAATTTTAAACTGCTGTGTGGTCTTCCATTATGTAAAAATACCCACACTCATTTATCCTTTCCTTGTCCACCAGTGGACGTCCGAGTTGTTTCCAGTTTTTTCTGTTGAATGTTGATGAACAAACTGTTCAAACAGACACTCTTGCCCTCACCCTTTGCTGGAGGTCTAAACTCCTTTCTCTTGTGCCCTTTGAGAGTAGAATGGCAAGTTCTAGTGGCCCTACATCCTTGTTAGTATTTAGAATTGTTAGTCTTTTTAATTTTGGCCATTTTAGTGGCTGTGCTATTTCATTATGGCTTTAATTTACACTTCTCTAATGAGTTGAGCACCTTTTTACTTACTGGCTATTTAAGTATCATCTTTTGTAAAGTATCTCTTCAAATAGTTCACTTTGTGTGTGTGTGTGTGTGTGTGTGTGTGTGCGTGCGTGTGCGCGTGTGGAATAACCTCCCTTAAGGAAAGCTAGATTGAGGGGGTTATGGTCTCTACTATCCATCTGTATTTAAGATAGGGAGGTATATAGGTTATGATTCGGTTTCAGAGTTTGATTAGAAAAGCAGAGCTAGGGCAAAATCGGTGTTCCATAGCGGCAAAACGTGGCACTCTGTGAGGCTAACCCACAGGGGAAAGCTCAGGGTTCAAGTCCGGAGACCTCACTGAATATGCCAGGCATGTGGGGGCTCATGATCCGGGGCTGACTGAGGCTGGTATGGATCACTATGTCAGCACCCTGTTGGGGATGCTGTCTCTCTTTCTTGCTCATTCATAGAAGAAATATAATAACTAAAAACGTTTTTTTTTTTTAAAAAAGTAAAGCATAGCCTTACTTTACTACTCTACTACATAGAGTGATGTAGAATCAAGGATTTATTATAGGCAATGGCAGGGATGGGTGAGAAATCTACAGAAAGTCATGACTCTGGTGCTGGCCAAGCAGCTAGAAAGAAAAACCATCTCAGAGGCTGGAGGAGGGCAAAGGCAAACTGACACACACAGGGACAACTCAGACAGAGTCCATGGGACAGACAAACCTGGGTCTTATTATTATTATTATTGCCATAGGGCATGTGCACTCACCAGAGAAGAGACAGAGAGAGGGAAAGTGAGAAGTCACCCCTGCGGGGATGGCCATGCTGCAATCCCTTCTCCTTCATTCTCCTCTCAGAATTTTGGGCACACATGCACGTGCACCTGACATGAGTTTGAACCCACCAGGTTTGGGACTCAAACAGTGGCACACTATTATGTGAGAGACAGGCGCCTTAACCACCATGCCACCTGCTGGATCTGTCTTTCACCCCTTTAGCTTCAACAATGCAAATCATTTGTGGAAGACAGTGGTGAAGTGCCCTGCCCCACAGGATTGCTCACAACCCTGACTCAGGATTTGGGATGCTGGGGTTGAGGGGCTGAAGTCAGATCAGGGAGGTGGGCAGGGCTTCACAGTGTCTGGAGCCCCATATGACCCTGCAGAGGAGATGGTGCCATCCTGGCTTCCTGCTTCCGAATCTCACACAACCTTTTCTTGAGACCAACCTGAGCCCAGAACCCCGCAGAAAAGGAATTGTGAGAAACATCCAGCATAGTTCATTGATACAGAATACAGTCCATAAGCAGTTTGCCTTTATTTGAAAAGGGCTGCAGGAAGCGAATATGAGGGGTTTTCAGAAAGTTCATAGAAAATGAATGTTATGAGAAATCTATGCATGGATATAGAAATTTTTTGACACCAAAGTAAAACTCATACTTTAATTCCATTTTTCCGTGAATCTTTGAGGTCCCTTGATATGTATGGAGCACATTTTGGGCCAGATACTGTGCTGGACACTTAATTCATTGACAATCTGTACCTTAGTAGGTATAGATCCCCAGGCTGTGTGTCAGAAAGAAATGTGGTACGGCTGACAGGTGGCACGGAGGCTGAGGTGCTGGATCTCACATGGCTAACTGCATACTTCGAGTACCTGATGGCTTGAGAATCACGCTGAGCGAGTGTGCATGTATGTCCAAGATCCTGAAAGAATGGAGGAGAAGGGATTGTGGCATGGCCAGCCCCCCGGCAGATGATTTCTCACTTTCCCTCTTTCTCCGTCTCTGGCGAATACATGTGCCCTGTAACAAAAACTTAAAAGAAAAGAAGAAAGAAAGAAAGAAAGAAAGAAAGAAAGAAAGAAAGAAAGAAAGAAAGGGAAAAGAAAAGAAAGATATGAAGAGGGGGTGATGATTAGTTTGGGGTGTCTACTTGACTGAGCCAAGGAATACTTGGAAACCTGGTAAAGCATTTTTCTAGGTATGTCCGTGAGTGTTTCTAGAGATTTTCTTTTTAAGAATGATTTAATTTAATTTATTATTGTTTGATTTGCTATTGGGCACACACACTCACCAGAGAAAAACAGAGAGAGAAAGCTGCCAGGTCTAGGATTTGAACCACAGTTGGCTATGGGAGTCTACTACTTTAACCACCACACCACTTGCTGGCCCCTCTGGAGGAGATTAACATGTGAATCTGGGAAGACTAGGTGGGAAAAACCCACTCTCAAGGTGGGCAGGCACCGTCCAGTCAACAGGCAGCCCAGAGAGCAAATATAGAAGGTCGATGGGTTGCTTTCGAGAGGGAGCAGGACGGATTTCTCCTGCTGCCTTGGACAGCAGAATTCGGGACTCCCTTGGTTTTGGACTCTATGATTCAGACCAGGGGCCCCTTTGCTCCAGTTCTCAGGCTTTTGGCATTGGACTGAGTTACATCATTGGTGTCCCTGCCTCTGAGGCCTTTGGACTTGGACTAAGCTCTGTCACCAGCACCCCAGATCTCCAACTTGCTTACAGCCTGATGTGGGACTTGTCAGCCGCTATAATAATGTGAGCTGATTTCCTCAATAACTCCCCTCATGTATTTACATACATATCCTATTGTTCTGTCTCCCCAGAGAACCTTGACAAATACAGAACATGAGGCCTCATGGCCACTTCACATCCCTGCTGCCAGTCTCTAGCTGAGAAGCAGCCCCAGAGCTTAGAGACAGATTCAGAGAACCCTAAGATGTTCTGCTGGGGTGTGGGTTAACGTGGAGGGCAGCCAGGTCACTAGAAGAGGCAGGAGCTGCGGCCCTAACAGACAGGAGAGAGAAGCAGGAGCTGTGAGGATGACTAGGGCACTTTTAATATTAATGCTTGTAAGTGACTTGAAAATACGTGTCATTGCTCAGGAATTGTTTCATCATTTTTGTTAACAGGTATGTACATACATCACACCACACAGACATGTGTCTGGATGGTAATCACTATTGTTTTTTCTTGCTGTGTTTTGCCATTTTCTTAACCTCTACTTCTTTCAACGTGCAGAATCTTTCTTTCTCTCTTGCTGGGGGGAAGGTATTGCAGCAAGGCTGAATAGACGTTGCCTGGAATCATTTATTTCCCTTTCCATTCTGTGTGATTTCAAGCCTAATCCCAAAGGCGTGAGCTTTGTGGGCCTTGGAGTGGCGGGCACTGCAGGCTCCCAGAGAGAGTACGTGTATACAGATGGGAGCTGGCCAACGGCACGAAAGACCCTGTGATGTGAGGACGGAATTATTATTATCTCCAGGTTACAGATTGAGCACTGAGGTAAGGCGATGCCGCGTAACAGGATGAAAGGCGCCCATGACATCCTCACAGCATATGGGAAGATCCTCCCTCCTGGAGCTGCTCATCGGTGGGTTCTGGTTCTCAGTATCTGTCTAGACAGGGGCTCTTCTCGCTTCCCCAGGACCAGAATTACCCTGAATGCAAACTTCTTTCTCGTTTCCTTCTCTTCATTTCTTACTTAAATGAAAGGATATAAAGAGGAGGGTGGATCACTTTGGATAGCTTAAGTTTCATCTAAATGTTATCATGAGATCCCAATAACAGAATTACATTCTCTGATTCACATTCATCTTGTGGTCAGTTGTGGCCCTTGGAGTCTTTTTTTGACATTTGCTCATGTTTGCCTTTTCTGCTTTTGTCTCCTTAGAGGACTGACTAGTAAATTTCTATGGTCTAAGTATGGTCAGGACATAATTGACACTAGATAAATTGTAATAGATTTACAGTGAAAAATAATTTTTCTCACTTCCACTACTTGAAACCAATTTCAGTTGATTTCTTCCCAATTTAGTGCTTATTTTACTTCAGTATTATTTACTTGTCTATCGCAATACTAGATTCCTTTCATTCTACAATAATCATTCAAACTCTTAGTGAGTGCCAGGCCCTGTTCTACCTACTCAGGGTATTAATTCTCTGACAGACTGAGAGCAAAGCAAAGTTCTTGTTTCCTGAGCTTTAGTCAGGGCCCTTGGATTGAATGCTATAGATTGCTGTCAGGACGAAGCTGCCATAACATTGTGTGGAATTTTACAGAGAACAAACATGACCAACTCTCTCATTGCTATAATGAGTATGTACGTATATGTGTGTAAGGGAGTGGGAGAGAACAGGTGAAAAGAAAAACAAATACAAGTAGAACAGAGTGGAAAATACAGGGACAGTTTCCTCCTGTGACTGCTTTCTAGAAATAGAAATAGAGATCTAGGAGCCAGCAGGTAGCGTGGCAGTGAAGGCACTGGAATTCCATGTGATCATTCATAGTTTAAGTTCTGGGCCCTGCAGCTTGAAAATCACACTGGGTGCATATGCATGCTTGCCCAAAATCTCAGGAGGAGACACGAATGCCCTATAGCCTTCCCTCCCCAGGGGTGGGGAGGTCGATTTATCACTTTCCCTGTCACTCTAGTGTATAGCTTCCCTCCTATGCCCCGGGGGGTGACTTCTCACTTTCTCTCTCTCTCTATTGAGCACATTGCCCTATGGCAAAAACAAAAAACAAAAAGCAAAACACAAAAAACAAACAAACAAAAAAGGAAATAAAGAGACCTGCAGTTTCTAGTTATAAATGAGAGGTGACAATAAGACAATGCGATGTTGAAATTCATCACAAGTGGTAACATCGAGGTTACAGTTTTAATATTCAACCTTTAACTTAGAAGGGTTAAATTATGCACAAGGAAATGATAAATGAAATAAATGTGTCATGGTCTTGGAGAAACAGCTTCTTCACTGCCCATGTGGGGTTTAAAAGGAAAAAGCAATTTCTCTTTCTACTGAAAGAGGACAAGAAGAGTTTCCCTAACCCACAGCATATGAGCCACTGATAGTGTGGTATGTGTACATTAACTATAAACTATTTAATAGTATGCTTGTCAGATTCAAATAACCGGTATTAACCACTTACCAGCTCAGTGCTCATTAAAAAGTTTACCCTAGCAGCCAGATTCAGAATTCCCCCACAAGTCTACACACTCCTCCATCAGATGGGGACCTGGGCATTCCCAACTGCGCAGACACAGTGACTGCCATAGAGCAGCTCAGGTGCTCAGGTGCTGAGCTGAGCTGAACTGGATGTGAAAGTTGCTGTAGGTAGGTGGCAGTATGGTATGCAGCTTCAACTTCCAGCCCTGTATGTCCGTAGCCACTTTGGAATTTTACATCTCTTTTGTGGTCTGGGAACAAGTTACAAATTCTTTTATAGCCTCAACTTCCTCATCTGTAAAATGGAAAATAGCACCCAGTTATTGTGAGAGTTAAATAAGACAACCATGTGAAGTGTTCAGCACTTCCGTTCTCTATACACGGTGGTTATTGTAATAGTACATATGAGTACTGATCAGAAGCTACATAACAGTTACCACGAAGGTTGTCAAATGCTGAGGGCATAGGGGAAGAGGAATGAGGCCAACATGTCACTAAAAAGTTATTGACAAATTAACTATAGTTTTGAAAAGATGTCTTTCTCTATTATGGAAGTATGGAGCTGGGCAACTTTTCTTGAGGACAGAGAGGAAACAAGAATTGAAAGTGGTTATCCCTTCTAGTGGCTTCATTTTTGCTAACCCAGACTGGAAACCTAGGCTACTTTATCTCGGTCCATCTGCAGAGGGGTTAATTTTGGGAGAGGAAAACTGCCTAATTTTGGCTACTGTAAAAAACAAACAAACAAAAACTAGGTTAAAACATCCATATGGTCTGGTAGTAATCCCCCCACCTCCAACCCCTATTAAAGGTGGCCGGGTTGGCTGGTGCAAATGTTGGCGTTCCTGGCGAACAAAACGGTATACTGTCTACAGTCAAGTGGAGGTCAAGTGCAAATGGCCTCTAGAGGAGATGCAGGTCCTTCAAGGAGGAAAGATCCTACCGCAAGGGAAATAACCATATGACCTTCCAGTCCAGAGCCCTTTTCTAATAGAGGGCGGGATCCTAAGGAGGTGACCAAGTGGAACACAGAGTAGCCTCTGGCCCTGCAGGTCTTCCCGAGCATTAACCTGACCTGTCTTGAGTTCTTACTGTGTCTCTCCGAGCTGGTGCCCGAAGGCCCGGGGGCTGGGGCACACGAAATCCGCGCGGTAACAGCGCCCTGATCACGCCGGCCAGCTCTCCCGCGACAGCCCTGGCCTGTTGGCGGCAAGCCGGCTCCTCCAGGCGCCCCTGCCCGCATATTCTCCGCGCGGCTTGGAGTTCCTTGTTCCGCCGGGGGTGGGCGCGCGCCCCGCAAGCTCGATCGCAGGGTCGTGTGTGTGCCGGCAGCAATGGGTCCCACGGCCTCCGCGCTTGTAAGCCTGTTCCCCCTTCACACACACACACACACACACACACACCTCCCGGCACGCAGCGTGCAGAGGTCTGCTCGGCCTGTGCGCGCCGCCCCCTCCTCCGACCACAGCGGTCCTCCGCCCCCGCGGCCTGGCTGCGCGCCGGGTCCCCACAGCCGAGTGGGGAGGAGGGAGGAGAGACTGGAGGAGTTGGAGACAGACACTGCCTCGGCGCGCACAGTTACGGCTGCAGACAGACGGCGGCGGCGGCAAGAGGCGGG
>NW_006203430.1:7732861-7733177 GCF_000334495.1 Tupaia belangeri chinensis
ACGCGGGTGGGTACGGCAGGCGGCCCGAGGCGCTCTCCCGGGGGCATGTGTGCTCTGATGGAGGAACCTTGCCGACCCCCGCCCGCTTTTCCGTTTCCTTGTGCCCTGGGGTGCGGGCTGTCCCGCCGTTGCAGGACTAAATTCTGCCCCGCAGGGAGGCCAGGATGGGCGCGGGGGGGGCTGCTGCCCCTGTGTCGGGTCTCTCAGGCCTCTCAGCAGCCCACTGCGGGCGGGGGGACCGGAGGTCAGCGGGGAGCGGGAGCTAGCGCAGGTCACTGCCGGGAGTTTGCGGGGAGGAGGGGGGGCGCGAGCGGCC
>NW_006203430.1:7740365-7788494 GCF_000334495.1 Tupaia belangeri chinensis
CTGTGTCGGGTCTCTCAGGCCGCTCAGCAGCCCACTGCGGGCGGGGGGACCGGAGGTCAGCGGGGAGCGGGAGCTAGCGCAGGTCACTGCCGGGAGTTTGCGGGGAGGAGGAGGGGCGCGAGCGGCCGCCCCACGCAGCCCTGCGCCCGGCATCCAGCACCCAGCGCCCCCGCATTCGCTGGCCCCCTGGCCCCTCGGTCCCGCTTCATCCGGCGTCTCCCCGGGTCGCCCGCGCGCGTTGACGTCGGTCGCGGGGCCGCCCGGAGCTCCCGGCATTGGCTGGGGGGTCGATTGTCTCCGGCGATTGCTGTTACACTCAGGCTGGGTCTCTGAGCCCGGGAGGAAGCAGGCGTGTGTTGGATTTCTCTTTGACCCTCACGGTGGAATAAACAGGAAACGAGGAGCACCCAGCTTGGCCCGGCACTTGCCTTTGTTGTGGGGTCTGCCCTGGACAGCCGCGAGGAGGCTTCCTCGGGACCCCCTGCCCTGTGCGCCGCCGGGGTTGGGGCTGGGGGCGCGCCCTGTGAGTATACGCTGGTGGAAGACAGTGGGCTCTTTAGGTTAATTCGCTGTGGTGAGACTGAGGGCATTTGCTTGTTTTTAAACTTTTTTTCTTTTTCATTGAAAAAAGAGGAGGCTTTCCGACCAGGCAGAGGTTTTTCAGGGCGACGGGGACGCGTGGTGGGTGGGCAGCACCTGGAGAAGGTGCATCCGTGAGCGCCCGGGTTCCCGGGTTACCTGGCGGGGAGCCACGTTGGCTAGACCGCGAGAAACTCCTTAAAGCGAGTGAGCTTCCTCGCTCCTAAGCAGGCATAGGAAGGATTGTTGAGTGGCAATGACCACACAAACTAGCGTAATTTCTGTTTTCCCCAAAGACACTTCTAATTAACTAGAATTGGATCATTTTGATTTGCTTCCATGTCCCTCCGTGTCCCGTCTATTCCCTTCTCTTTTTCTATTCTTTCTAATCATTTTGGCCTCTCCCCGAGCTTGGACCCCTCCCTTAAGGTGGGGTTCGGTGCTGCTTTGTAAATGTTAATTAGGATGTGAGAAGTGTTATTGGTGACCCACTCTGCAGGCATTGTGCGCTGTGAGGTGAGAGTAGCTGTACGGAAGGCTGGTGGACTTGCAGTGGAGGTGGGGAGGGGTGGTCGGTAGTGCTGGCTCTGAGGACAGGGTCCTGTGGCTGGCAAGGAGGTTGGCCCCTCCCCTCAGGGCTGGTGCTGAGAAACGTCCCTTTAAAAATGGCTCATTCTGCCAGTTTGGCTACCTTGTCTCTGGAGGTTCACGACTGAGTATTGAATTACAGGGAAGGTTCTGTAAAGTCTGCAGGGAGAAACTGCCATAGCATCAAGCCATGCCTTTCCTTTTGTATATGAGCATTTAGAACTAATTGAGTCTACGGGCATCTGTAAATCCCCCTTTGTACTCTGCACAATTCTCTTGGAATACAGTCTTTGTATACAGTAAAGGATCATAGTGTCAAAATTGAGTCAGTAGACAAATAAGTGGATCTGAATATTACCCATGTATAATACATTTATTGAATTATAATATTTGGTTTCCTATCCACCCTTAAAATGTCATTTGATGGCCCTTGCAAAGTGGAGCTTTTTAAAACATGGAGGTAAATTCCTCATGATCTTTGAAAGCTTAATTCTTTTAAGAGCTTCACTTTGCTATTGACATTGAGCACACTGTTAGGAATTAGGGCCGAGACTGTAAATGCCAGTAAGGGATTTGCTGTAATGGAATTGTAGCTACCTTCCTCCCTTGTTTTAAAAGACCTCTCTAATTTCTTAGCAGTCTGCTGTTACCCTTGGAACAGCCTGCTGCCGTTGGCCATGGTTCTAGTTCGTGTAGGTTTATATTTATGTTGGAGAAGACTTCCCAGCAGATTTTTAGGGCTGTCTCTTGAATCCTCTCAGGGGCTCGGTTTGCATGACCACAATACTGCAGTGGAACCCAGCCAGTGCCAGCTGCTTATTAAGGGGTTTTGTGCCAATTTGTTGGCACATCATTTGAGATCCAACAGTCCTTTTCCTACCCCCACCCCTGCCAGAGTATATACATACATAGACAAATATTTATTTCCCCCCAACTGCTAACAGTGTTCTAAGAATAGTTTTCTTGCCTGGCGCGCTGAGAGCAAGGACCCGTCTGCAGAGGTGTTTACAATTTGGGACTTGCTGTAGTCTTGGTTGACTTAGCAGCCTGGCAGAGCAGCCTTGTACTCATGGGGCGCTGTCTGTTTTTTATCTGGGCTGCTGGAGAGGTAACTGCCTAGCCTGGCTGGGGAGGGTGACTCTTTGCCTCCTGTGGCAGTTTCTGACTGGCTATCATATAGAGACTCCTGAGCTCTGAGTCCCTTAGCATTTGCCCAGCTTAAAGTCACCTTGTGGTGGTGGTGGTGGTGTGTGTCTGTGTGTGTCTGTGTGTGTGTGGGGGGGTATTGATTGCTCTGTGTGATCATGTAAGATCCAAACCACCTCAGTGCCTGGGGCAGGAATACAATCCTGGCAGTTGGAGACCGGTCAGATCTTTCTGGCAGCTCTTGCCTTTTTTTTTTTTTTTTCCCATCTTTCTTCTGAATTTAGGCTTACGGAGTTCTGTGATATATCTGTCCTATGGGGTAAGAGTTACTAGAGAATAAAGAAACTCAAGAAGCAGTAGCTGTGAAAGAAGAGCAAACCATTCTAACCTAGAAATATGTTTAGAAATCTTTAGCATAATCTATACAGGCTTATGGTTATTAAATAGGAGCAAAGTTGCCTCAGAGCCCTAACTTGCTCTTTTTTTGTTTTATGCTTCACTTCTGCTTCTTCCTCTCTCTCTCTCTCTCTCCCCCCCCCTCTGTTCCTTCCTTTTTATAGGTCTCAGAAAAATCTCCTGGAAGCCATTATTTTCTGATGTCAAGATGACTTTGTGCCGACATGGGCCGTGTTAGTCTAGAATTACATCTTGACCTATATTATGGGTGTGCATGAAAGGTGAATCTTAAGTTTTAAAATAGGAATGTAAAGGTTCTGCCTACTATTTGAAAATGAAAGGCACACATTTTATCTCTACTTTTTAGGGAGATACTTTTTTTATGGCAGTTTTTGGCTTCCTTGTTCTGCAACTAAAGGAAACCAATACGCACCTGTATTATTAGTTGCTACAGAAATATCGGGTTCAAATTTCCAATTAATATCGTTTCTTTCTTTAAAACAGGAGTATGTGAGAATAACGTCTGTGTTGTCACATATCCGTGTGATTTAAGTATGGATTGCGTTTCTTTGAATTTCCACTAAAAATGGTACTTTGGCCTTTTGAGCTGTTTTTGTGAGGACTTTTCTTTCCACCAAGCTTGTTTTCCAGATAGGCCTTGGAAATTACGAAGAACATAGCTATAATTTCTCCCTTGATTGGCAGCTGAGAGCTTTCCCGGACAAAAATAAGGCTGCACTGTGCCAAATGGTTGACTTTTCTAGAATAAAAACTCTAAAGGGTATGCAGAAAGTCCTCTGGTTAATATATTGGCATTCCCAGAACCCACTAAAACTCAGGCAGGCTGCCAGACTCCACTTAATGAGGATGCAGAATGTCTGGCTCAAATCCCCATGAGCAGAAGGGGGTGGGGGCTGGATGTCCACACCCTTTATTAATTTTTAATGACTGTACTTTTGTTTTGCAGGTTTTGCTCTGTACCCCCCTCACAACTGACCCCCACAATGTCACTTCCCCCTCCCCATTCATTTATTTACTCATTTACTTGGCATTGGAAAAATGTTGAGACTTTGAAGGTTAAGAGTCCTGCTGAGGGATCATTTCTGTTTGCATGGGTTCTTTTGTTGTTGGTTTTCTTTCTTTCTCTTCCTTTTTTTTTTTTTTTGGAAAAGGAAGAGAGAAAAGGAACAGAAAAGATGACAATTTTTAATTTTTTTAGGATGCTTTATTGTCTGCTGGAAAAAAGAGAAGCATTTACGAAACTTTAAGTTTGTCAGACAGTTTATATGACAGTGCAAGTTGGTGCTTGCCAAGCTCCAGACAGATTGTTAATGTTACATGACAGGGATAAATAAATTACCGCTGTCTGCAACACGCTTGCACTGCAAAGCACTCTGCAGCCCCAGGCCGGCTGGGCGCTGCTCATGGGGGGCCTGGTGTCTGTGCAGCTGCGAGGAGGGCTTCCGCCTGCCGCCTAGAAACGCTGTGACTTGGTTTGGAAATGAAAAGGGTGTGTCTCTCACTTTTATTTTTGGCTGTGCCGCAGGGCAGTAGAGTCCACGTAGCAACTCTGTGTCCTTTATTTTGCTGGGCTGCTCCACCCCTTTTACTGTCCCTCTCCCTCCTCCTCTCATCCACACCCACATTCTTCTTCCGCACCAGGGAGTATTGGCACCTAGATATCTTCCCAGGAGACCTAAACTTTGTTCTCAGCTGCTCAGAGCGCACCGTGTCTCAAAGCCAAGTCTCAAGCTGTTTACAGTTGTGTTCTTTCTGCAGGTGCAGACACGGAGAACAAATTGTCTGCGGGAGATAAGTGTGTGCTGCCCTGGGAAGGGGTGGGTGGCACTCCTTGGGTATAATGTACTTTCATCGCGGACAGTTTGGAGACCCAGCTGGCAGAGTGACAGGTGTAATGAACTTAATGGTACTGCGCTGGTTGTTAGTGGACACACTGCTCATATTACAAAGCCACCTCACATGTGGGGCCCCTGCCAAATGATTTGCTCCTCTCTTTGCAGACAGGACTTGGGCCCTAGAGTCCTTGGCTGATGTTAAGGTCAGGAATTGGGTGGGCGTGAGGAATAGGCCTGTGTCCTCATCTACACCGATCCTAGATAGCCTTACAGTTACTCTTCAAAGAAAACTGGAAGAGGAAAGAATCCGTCCACCCGCCCTGGCTAGCCATTCCTCCCCATCAGGTGTGGCGAGGACCCTCTGTGTAGGTGTGCGTGGACTTCCTGCCTCTAGGGTTACAACATGCCAGGCTTCCTGCCCTGCCTCCCGGTTCCTGTGTGCTGGCCGACCACTATTCTCCAGAAATGGGCTGGGCCCTCTGTGGCTCTTGGAGGCACAGCCAGGCATTGTTCTCATTGTCTGTGGCCCCAGGGGCCGGCAACCTGTGCACACAGTCAGGGCGGGAATTTCCATAGTATAATTTCACTGCTTCCGAAGGAAGGATCTGGAGAGACTGCTGTAGCAGCAAGCCAGGCTGCTTTCCGAAGGCCTCCCTGCCCTCTGCCTGGACTGCCTCCACCCCGGCACTTGTTGGATAATAGCAGCAGCAGTTCCAGACACTTGCATTGCATTTCCGCCATGCCTGGCTCCGTTCTTAGTGCTGTTTGAGCATTAACGACTTTAATCTTCGCAGCAGCCCTGTGACATAGATACAGCTGCCATTCCCATTTCACAGACTGGGCAAGAAGTCAAGAAGTTGCCCCAAATCACCTAACTTTTGAATAAAGGCTGTGACCAGCACAGGCAGTCTTGGCTCCAGGATCTGAGCTTGGACTCTGGGACCTCTTTTTTTTTTTTTGGAGAGGTTTTCACTATAGGGCGTGTGTGCTCGCCAGACAGACAGAGAGAGACATAGAGACAGAAAGCGAGAAATCACCTCCCAGGGGGGATGGTCACGTCGCAATCCCTTCTCCTCCATTCTCCTCTCGGGATCTTGGGCATGCACGCACACGCGCCCGGCGTGTTTTAAGCCACCAGGTCTGGGACGTGAACTGCGGTCGACTACGTGGGAGTCCAGCGACATAGCCATTACGCTAACTGCTGGTTCCCAAGACTGGGACCTCTTGAAGCAGCTCAGGAATCCTTGCTCAGGGCTCACTCACCAGCTAGGTGAAGGGAAATGGTGACATTTCTTCCTTGTCTCTGTTCAGATCCCAACCAGCAGGCTCAGCACTCCTTTCTTCCTGCCTCTCCTAGTGGCCCTGTTCAATATTCTCTGCCCTGGCTTCCCTGCTATTCTTTCTTTTTTTTTTTATTTTTTATTTTTATTTATTTATTTATTTATTTATTTTTTGAGAGGTTTTTGCTATAGGGCATGTGCGCTCGCCAGACAGACAGAGAGAGACAGAGAGACAGAAAGCGAGAAATCACCTCCCAGGGGGGATGGTCACGTCGCAATCCCTTCTCCTCCATTCTCCTCTCGGGATCTTGGGCACGCACGCACACGCGCCCGGCGTGAGTTTAAGCCACCGGGTCCGGGACTTGAACCACGGTCGACTACGTGGGAGTCCAGCGACATAGCCATTACGCTAACTGCTGGTCCCTGCTATTGTTTCTTTAAGTTCACCTGTTGAGGTCCAGACATGATCTGGTGGCTAAGGTGGCTGGATTCCACATGGCTGACTATGTAGTTTTAGTCCCGGACCTTATGGCTTGAGAAACACTCCAGGCACCCGTGTGTGTGTGTGTGTGTGTGTGCCCAAAATCTCGAAAAGAGGGAGAAATGGAGAACAAAGGATTGCATTGTGACCATTTCCCATGGTGGGTGTTGGCTAATGATGGTTAGGTCTCCAGCTGTGCATCCTCTGGCAAAATTAAAAAAATAGAACAGTTTACATGTTTATTTCTTTTCTTTTTTTTTTTTTTTTTGGAGAAGTTTTCACTATAGGGCGCGTGCGCTCGCCAGACAGAGAGAGACATGGAGACAGAAAGCAAGAAATCACCCCCTAGGGGGGATGGTCACGCCGCAATCCCTTCTCCTCCATTCTCCTCTCAGGATCTTGGGCATGCACGCACACGCACTCGGCGTGAGTTTTAAGCCACCGGGTCCAGGACGTGAACCACGGTCGACTACGTGGGAGTCCAGTGACATAGCCATTACACTAACTGCTGGTTCCCTACATGTTTATTTCTTCAGAGAGAGGGAGAGAGAGAGAGAGAGAGAGGGAGAGAGAGCACCCCCAGGGTCTTGATGCCCTGATTCAACCTCAGCCTGCCTTAGGTCATGGGTACACACATGCTGGGTGTACTTAAGGAGTTCTCCTGACTTGAACTTGGAACTTTCCCATGTGGATGGCCTCACTGAGTGTTATGTTTATTGCTGCACCACTGTCTACCTCTCAGCACCTGGATTGTGATTTCTTCTTTCTTTTTTTTTTTTTTTTGAAGAGGTTTTCACTACAGGGCGCGTGCGCTCGCCAGACAGACAGAGAAAGACATAGAGACAGAAAGTGAGAAATCACCCCCCAAGGGGGATGGTCACGCCACAATCCCTTCTCCTCCATTCTCCTCTCGGGATCTTGGGCATGCACACACACGCGCCCAGCGTGAGTTTTAAGCCACCAGGTCCGGGACGCAAACCGCAGTTGACTACATGGGAGTCCAGCAACATAGCCATTACGCTAACTGCTGGTTCCCTTTTTTTTTTTTAATTTTTTGAGAGATTTTTGCTATAGGGTGTGTGTTCTCACTGGAGAGACATAGAGACAGAAAATGAGAACTCTTTCTCTGGGGAGAATGGCCACATGGCAGTCGCTTCTCCTTCGTTCTCCTCTGGGACTTTGGGCACACATGCACGTGCTCCCGGTAGGAGTTTGAAGCCACTGGGTCTGGAACTCGATTGGCATTGGCCATATGGGAGTTCAGCGATATAACTGCTACACCACCTGCTGGTTCCTTGGATGGTGATTTCTCATCTCTGTTTTCTGCCCGTCTTGTCTGTGTCAAGAGCCTCAGTTTTCTAGAGGAAACTGAAGCACACACCAGGGCGTGAGGATGAGACTGGAAAAATCCCTCTTCAGTTGTCTCTGCTCAGAAGGTTCCAGTTCCAGTTCATCCCAGTATAGGAATGCTATAGTTCCTGTTTTCCTTTGACTCTTACACTTAAAAAAAAAAAAGAAATCCTTTCCATAACAGTCTCTATTTTGCTTTATGTGAGAATAGATTACTCAACCACTCATATTGATGTGTACTTCCTGTGAAATATTGCCCATCTTGGACATACTAAGCGTTCAGGATTATGGGACCTAGAGCAAGTTCCCAAGAAATGCACATATAATTGGCAAGACAGACATTGGGCTCTTTGCAAACCTTCCCAGGGCAACAGGGCAGGAAAGGGAATGGGTCACAGCTCCTGACCTCACACACAGAAGGGGCTTCCAAGGGCCTCTGGCAGCTGGCATGACTGGTGCGCACACATGGCAGGGAGCCTTTATGGCATGTGATGGAGCTGGACAAGCGGTGGTTGAGGGGATGAAGTCTCTGTAGTGACTCTCCTGGTCTGGGCTCTGTCCTCTGTCTCCATAGCACGTAGCTCCCATGCACAGTTGACACCAGGACTTGCGACCTGGCAGCATCTGTGGGAGAAGTAAAGTTTTCTTGATTATATACATATTGAAAATAATTAGGAAATAGGGAAAGCAACGAACAAGAAAATAAAGATGACTAAAAATACCATCAATTATGTCTAGAGATGATCAGTGTTAACAGTTTAGTAGATTCTTTCTAGGCCTTTGAATGATTGATTATAAGATCATGTATAGGGAGACCAGCAGATGGCCTAATGGTTGCATTGCTGGACTCCCACATAGCCGACTGTGGTTCGAGTCCTGGACCCAGTGGCTTAAAACTCATGCCTGGCGTGTGTACGTGCATGCCCAAAATTCCAAGAGGAGAATGGAGGAGAAGGGATTGTGGCATGGCCATCTCCCCTGGGAGGTGATTTCTTGCTTTCTGTCTCTCTGTCTTTATCTCTCTGGCTAGTGCACATGCCCTATAGCAAAAATCTCTCTCTCTTAAAAACAAAAAAGATCATGTATAGCATTGAATTGATTAGTTATAAAATCATGTATAGAGCTTATATACTTTTTTCTCTCTTTTTTAGAGAGTTTTCCTATAGGGCGAGTGTGCTTGCTGGAGAGAGAGAGAAACAGAAAGCAGGAAATCACTCACCAGGGGGATGGCCATGCTGCAGCCTCTTTTCCCCCATTCTCCTCTTGGGATCTTGGACACGCACGCACCCACATGCGCCTAGTTTGAGTTTTAAGTCACTGGGTCCAACACTCAAATCACAGTGGATCACGTGGGATTTCAGTGACATAACAATTACACTAGCTGCTGGTCCTGAGCTCATATACCTTTTGAAAAACTTTTGTCATGACCATTTTCTCATGTAATTCAAGAATTCTCCAAAAATCCCCTGCCCAATGACTGCTTAATATCCTATACTATAATTATGTTATTTTTATTGTTATGATAGAACATGTGTGTCCACACAGAGAGAGAGAGAAAGAGGAAGAGAGGGAGAGGTATCCTTGACAGGTTTTAATCAAGCCACTGTCCTCTTTCCCCAGAGCCTTCCTGCTCCTCAGGATCTTAGATGCCTGGCATGTTTGGGATCTGAGTCCATGGCTGGCTGTATGTCTTGCAGCACTGCAGTCCAGCATTCTGCCAACTGTGGCACCTAGGCTAGGTCGTATAGGCTGTATTAATTTTTTTCAGAGAGATTTTGCTATAGGGCGCATGCACTCACCAGAGAGACAGAGAGACAGAAAGCGAGAAATCACCCTCTGTGGGGGAGGGCCATGCCACAACCTATTGTCCTCCATTCTCATTCTCTTCTCAGAATTTTGGGCATGCATGCACACGCTCCTGGCATGAGTTTTAAGTCTCTGGGTCCAGGACTTGAACCGTAGTCAACTCTGTAGGAGTCCAGCAACATAACCATTATGCCATCTGCTGGTTTCATGTTAATTTTTAAAACCCATTTTAGGACATTGAGGTTGTTCAAAGCTAGCTGATTCTTGTGGGGCTGACTTGCTTGTTTGATTTGACCTTGCTATTTGGCTTGCTCAGGCTGCACATTGGTAAAATGTCGCAAAGCTTTTCTAGTGGGGACAGGGGGCCTTTGGGACACACAGCCTACAGGTCACGTTGGAGGTGGTTGGCTCGAGCATTTGTTTTTCTGCTACTTCAGCTGTTAAGATAATTCTTGCACCCTTAAAATACTTAGCTTTTGTTCTATTGGTGTTTAAATATGAGATTTTTTAATTTTTAATTTTAATTTTTTTATATACATCTAAACAGAGGTCCTGGGATTAAAATTTTCTTCATTGACACTCGCGGAACACAGATAAGGTTTATTATCTGTTGACGAGGATGTGTATGGTGGTCTTAGCTGAGGTGCATGCTGGGTAAAGTCTCTTCACAATCTAAATGATGTATAGCGATTTCATGTATGAATAATATAAAATATATAAATTAAAAAAAGAATAATGTAAAAATATTACCTATTTTATGCATACAGTTACAACTAGCTACATGTAGTAAATTTAGTCCAGAAAAATCATTATATATTTCTTCTGATAAGTACAGTTGAACGTTCAATGGAAGTGAAACATTTGTTATTTAATGGAACTCTTAGTGCACTGTTTTGTGATGTGACTCCTTGCCCTTTGATAGTTAACGCATCGTTTATATATTGGATTTTAAATAGAGGGGCACATGTATGTGCCTGAAGGGGTGACTCCCACTCTGCCATCTGCACACAGGGGGGCTGCCCTCGCTTGACCCATCGAGGAAATGCCGGGGCTTAAACATGGGCCTGTGCAGCAGCAGCCGCAGGGTAATTTGTGAGGCCCCTGGCTTCCTTCCCATGGGTTGCTTTAGTTTGTCATTCCTAGCTGTCTCCCCGGCCTCCTGTCCTGCTGCCCCCTTGGAGGCTGTTGTGACTTCAAGAAAGTCATCAGTTCTTTATGCCTCAGTTCGTTCTTCTTTAAAATAACTATCGGCCCATTCCTTCGGATTTTTTTTTCTCTCTATTCATGATACAATGCATGTGTACCCATGGCAGGGTTGTGGGACGGCCATCACAGAGTCTGGTTATGCTGTGATCCCCTTCCTCTTCCCTCTAGCGTGTTGGATCATGGGCACTTGCATGTGTGGTCAGTGTGTTTCAGGCTGGCTGGACAGGGAATTTGAACTGTGGTTGCCATGTGGCTTCCAGCATCACAGTCCAGCCTGCTACCACTCACATCACCATGGGCCCCCTTGAGCTTTTGAAAGGATTAAATTAGATAATACATGTGTAAACCCGTTAAAAAAGGCCATCTGCTATAGCGAGTGCTCAGTAAATACAGCTCTTAAGTCAAATACATAAGTATTTGTGAGATGCCCGCCCAACCTTGGCATGATCAGAGACCCAGTTCCTGTCCTTTGTGGACTTAAGAGACTAAGGACAAGGTAGAATATGCTTATGGGGAGCAACTAGAAAACTAGAGCAGTTTATAAGCTTAAGTGCACGTCTATAATCAAGTCTCAGGGTAAGAAGGTGCTTGTGAAGTATGTAGAAAGGTTTTATACTTGGGGAGAGTGAGGCTGCTGGGCCCAAAGGGTGAGAAGCTGTGGTGTCTCCCTCATTTCTTCCTTTCTTTCTCCTTTTCTCCTGTCCTCTTCTTCTGGAGCATCCAAGCATTAGTCAGTGGGGTACAAAGATAAAAAGACATGTGAGATCTAACCTCCTTAATTACCCTGCTACTGGCTAGCCTTACATTTCTTTTTTAAAATTTCTTCCTCCCTCCCTCCCTCCCTCCCTCTCTCTCTCTCTCTCTCTTCTTTCTTTCTTTTTTCTTTCTTCTTTCTTTCCTTCCTTCCTTCCTTCCTTCCTTCCTTCCTTCCTTCCTTGCTCCCTCGCTCCCTTCCTTCTATGAGAGGAGACGGCAGGAAAGAGAGAGAAGTGGACAGGCATCCCCAAAGGGGTCCTCACACCCATAATCCACCCAGTCTCAGAGAGCAGGATGACAGGCACTCGTGTGTGCCCAGGTGTGCACAGGGAGTACCTAGGATGTGAACCCAGGACCTTCTCCTGTGGGCCTAGTTGTACCACCACCTGGCCCTAAATTTCGTATTCTATGCGGTTCACCCCAGGAAGCCAAGTTTATCACTTTCATATGGGAATAATATTGCCTTCTATTTGCAAAACATTTGTAAGTTTTTAAAAGCTTTTCACAGATAACATCTAATTTCATGTTCCTGGCTTTAAGGAACAAATAATGAAATGTACGTAGAAGTATAATTAATAGATTTGTTTCTTCTTTTCTAATGTGACTATTAGCTGAATGTGGAATTCAGGTCAGAATTTATTTTATTTTAATGTGTGAATCCTAATTGCAAAGCAATGACCTGTCAATGTCCAAGCCATATGGCAGGATGTTTTCTGAAGGTCATGGGGCCAGGGCCTTGCAGCTTGGTGGCTGGGTGGGTACCCTGTCGATGTGATTTTGAGAGGTGGAAGTAAAGCACTAGAAACCGAATTTGAAAGTATAAGTAGGAGCAGTGTGAAGTCCTCTGCTGGAAGCTTGTGCAGAGCAGAAATGTTGCTGCAGAGAAGCTCTCAGCGCAGGCTGGGTGAATGCAGGCACCTGCTCTTGTCTTCCCTCCGTGTGAAGGGAATGTTTGCTGAGGGACTCTTTGTGGCACTTAGGAAAGTGTTGCAGGTTCTGACAAACATAACGCTTGACTGCCATGGTGGTTGCTCCCGTACAGCCCCTTCTGTCTATGTCAGCTCACCTCTGACCTCCACCTATAGCCTATGCTTCTTTTTAAAAAGTTTTTTTCCTTTCATTCATGAGAAAGAGAGACATGGCATGATCCACCTGCAGCTGCAGCCAGCCTAGACCACAGGCATGCACTCACCTGGCATGTACAGGGAAGTCTCTGGACGTGAACCCTAGACCTTCCCATGTGAGTCAGCCTCGAGGAGCCTGCATGATGGCTGCGTGACCATCCAGCCCCCTCGTCCTTCTTTTTTCTTGATATCGTTTTGGGTTTTGTTTTGGCAGGATTTGTTCCGTTGTGGATGCAAGGTGACTTTATTTCTGTCTCTCCTCTTTTAGCAAAATAGCCATCATCCCCATCCTACCCTTTTGCCCAGATTGTGGAATACGTCGGCTTGCTGGTGTGGTCCTTGGTCCGGTGCCTCCTCAGTGGGCTCGGGAGCTGCTCCCTTACCTCTCTTGCTGTATCCTTTCCCCTGCTCAGCGATTTTCTGTTGTGTGCGACTGGCTCTTCGCCTTCGTTGCCAAGTATTCTGATCCCCTTCTTGTATTCCAAGTGGAAGTCATTCAGCCGCCGTTCACACTTGCTTTGCAGTTTTCTGCCCCCCGCCCTAGGGAAAGCTGCCTCTAACTAACTGTTGTCTTGAAACTGTGCATTGGAGCTGCACGTGCTGTCTGGGGCATAGCCCCAGGACCAGTGCTGGGAGCTCGCAGTGAGCCCAGCTCTGTATCCAGAACTGATAATAAAGAGACAGAAGGCTGCAGTGTCTGCGGGCTTTCCCAGTTTGGTCCCTCCTGGTCTCCACAGAGAACTGGAGTGAGTGTTCTCACTCCCAGGGCTGTAGGTAACCGTTCAATAGCTTCGGTGGCAAATGAAGTGCTTTCTGATCTCTGGTAATTAGTTTGTGTGATCAATAAGTACTAAATAACTATGGCAGAGAGGCCCGCTTGTAGTTACACACAGCGTGTTAGGTGTAGACTGTTTAATAAAATGGCTTAGTCTCTGTTGAAGGTGTCTGCCCTGAAGGAAGCTGCTAATGAAATGTGCTCTTTGTGCTTGCTTAGAAATGAGACAGGCTGCCAAGACGGCCGTCTAGTGTCTTCTGTACTGTTCAGATACACTGTCTGCCATCAGGCACTCTAGTGGTAACTGAGATCTAGTCTGTTCGTTTACTTGTTTACAGCCGCGAGGATGTGGAAGACATCAAGGGACCCTGCTGGCTTTCCCTTAGGGTTGTCAGAGCGGACCGCCTAGCACAGCCCGGAAAAGAATATCAGAGCTGTGCGTAACAGTGGGCCGAAGAACCCAGCGCCCGTTTATTTGAAATGTCCTTCATTCCGAGACAGTTTTGTCGCTGTTTCTGGTGCTGTTTTACACCACCCTGCTCTAGATGGGTATCTTTGAGGATGTGGCCTCCCTCCTTCTGTGATGGAGCCTGCCAAATGATGCCTGCCCACAAGGTCTGGCCGGTCTCTCAGCCATGATTAATGGCTCTCAGTAGAAGGAGGTTTCTGAACGGAGACCCTCGTACCCACAGCTGAAGATCCTGGGGCAGAATTCTGTTGCAAGTACTGACAGTAGTTGTACAATATGTTTACATGAAGCATCTTGCCCCGGACTCCATTATCTGTGTTCTTACACTTAGCTGACTACTGGGTTTCTCTACTGCAGGTACCCCCAACCCCTAACAGTTCTAAAAACAAGCTCTTTCACCCCACTGGCCCTCACTGTCCCCTTTGTCCCTGCCTGCTCCTTACTCTGCCTTTTGTTCTCACCTGCCCCTCACTGTCCCCTGGGTTCCCTCTTGCCCCTCACTGTTCCCTAGGTCCCTGCCTGCCCCTCACTATCTCCTTGGTCCCTGCCTGCCCCTCACTGCCCCCTACGCCCTTCCCGCTCCAGGCTTGTCACTGTCTCACTGTCCCATTTCAGCAGCTAGCATTCTCACTTGCCCAGTGATTCAAGCATACATCGTAATCCTTTTCGTTTCTTTTTCTTAGTCCAATGCATGAATGAACCTGTTGGTTCTGCCTTCAAAGTTCATACCAAATCTGGTCACTTTTCACTGTCATTAGGACCAGTGTTCTGTGGGTCCTCTCCTGGGTTTCTGCAGGAGCCCTCTGACCAATTATTCTCTTTCTTCCACACCCCTTCCAGTCTTGTGTGGACACAGCTCCAAGTGATTGTGTGACCCTGATCCTACGGGTCCTGTGCCCAGTGACCCTTGGGCTCCAGTGTTGGGCCACCCTCCCTGTAGCTTCCTTACCTGTCCCACTCCTGTCCCAGAGGATCTTTATGATTTCCCTGCCTGATGCGCTCCCTGGGTGAGACTCTGGCTTCACTTGGGCCTCTGGTCAGGTATCTCTCGCAGGGTGGCCTTCTCTGGCTGTGGCCTAGCAATGCCCTGTCTTACTTTCTTTGTGGTATGCTATGACACAAGGGGTGGAAATTATTGCCGTCTTGTTCCTGCTTGGCCTAGCCCAAGGGAGGCATCTGTAGCCCCTACTGCATGTGACTGTTAGTCACATGAACTACTGAACGTGGGAACTGGGGTTGTCCTGGTCTTTGGAGACGCTGGGTAGTCCTGGGTAGATCCACAGGACTCACTGAACTGGGCGAGGCTCTGGGCACTTGGGGCAGAGCAGGCTGCTGAGCTCCTCCTTCTGCTGCCTCCTGGGTGGGTGCCAGGTGTGGGTGCGGGCTGGCTCTCCTGAGCGTCACTGGGGTCAGGCCTGGCCTCAGTGCAAACAGAAAGTCCTGCAGGAAAGGCTAAGGTACAGCCCGAGAGGTGAAAGGGGTATGCTTGGAAAGGCTGGGACTTTTCAGTGTTCTTCAGTGCAGTCACCCCACTCCACCCATTGGGATTCTACTCGCCTACATTAAATTAGTATTTTACTGTACCTCTCCCCACAAAGTAAACAACTTACTAGAACTCGGGAGAAGCAATTGTTCTCCAGACTGACTTGTGCCTTCCTTCTCTCTTCTCCAAATTTAACTTTGGTAGCTAAATAAATTATGGATGAATTAGATTTATTTATAAGCTTAGAGCAAATTTATCAAGCTGTAAAAGATCGTCAGAAGGATTAATTTGATTAACATCATCATATGTAGATATTTTCTCTTTAGGCGAGATGTCTCTATTATAACCTTGGTTCTCCTGAGCTGTTTTCCTCTGTTCTTGGGATCAGGAAAAGTTCAAAGTAGAGAAAATTATGGTCTGTGAATCTTTTTTCCATCTTTACAAAGAAGACTATGTGTTTGACTGTTACCTGGAAGTGTGACTCATCTTCCAGACATCTGACTGTGCTTTTATTCTGGTATTAGGTACATTGTCTTGAGTTTAGTTTTGTTGCCTTGGATTTAAAATCTACAAGGATCTTGAAAATCAAGTACCTAGTGGAAAAAGGGGGAAAGAACTCTGAAAAATGCAAATTTGAAACAGTGACAAGTAAGACAGCCATTCCTTTCTCCTGATGGGTTCCAGGCCCTGTGTAATAATTCATCATGCCTCTGCCCATGCTGTCCTATGAGACTGGCCTCAGACAAGTCAATTTCTCCTTCCTCCCACACACAGTCCACATCAGCAATCCCACCTCAGATGAGGGACAGCACGGTCTGGCCCCAGGCTGGGGTTGTGTTTTTGCAGGCTTTGCAGGCTTAGCTCTAGTTCTCACCTCCATTATAAATCTCCATTATAAATCTCATGGCATGGGCACATGAGCCCTCACCCAGGAACAGCCTGGGAGGAAATACACCAGAACGTTAGAATAGGTCTCTTTGAGTACCGTGTGAAGGGTGATTAAAAACATTCTATCTCCATCTTTCTCCAATGATCATGTGTTTCTGTTTTTATAATGAGAAGATTTCCAGCTAATGGATTTACTAAGGGTGTAGAATAAAAAAGTCAGTTTCTGCAAAATTGTGGAAAACAATTTGATGTGTGCCTTTTTAAGCATTTTGGAAGTAGAGATGAAGTTGCTATGGGGATAGTGAGGTTTACTCTCTACAGAGAGTGGTTCCATCTGGCACCACATGGCTCCCTGAGCCGAGCTGGGCAGTCCTACGCAGAGCAGAATTTCTCATTAGATGTGGAAAGAGTTACATGAGAATTACTATTCCATCTTTCCCCCCGTAAATCATGATTTAGCTTTAATCTAATAATAGAAAACATTAAAAAAAATCAAAAAACCTCCTTTCTGCAACCTCTGATTCCCCTGCATACCTATCCTTACCTGTGTGTGACTCGGCATACATTATTTTAGAGTCTAGAAGGTTTCCGTCTTTGCTGTCGGTATGGAGATGTTTCCGGTACAAGTTGCTTAGTGTCATACTTTCAGATCACAGTTGGAATTCATTTTCTTTTGCAGAAGCACTGACATCTCTCTCAGAGGCAATGCGTTCAGTCCCCTCTTCTTTGCCCCTCAAAGTTTTGATCTCCTTTCTTCCATATGCTTGCTTAGCATCAATGTGGTACTATCTCAATTTAAAGATAAGGTTATAGGGTCCAGATGGTGGTGCAGTAGCAACACAACATGAGGAGGTCCCTGGTTTGAGTCCTGAGGTCTCTCTGTATACACTGGGTATGTGCATGTATGCTCATGATCCAGGCTGGCTGAGGCCGGGAGTGGATTGCAGCCTGAAGGCCCTGTTGGGGTGCTTCCCATTCCCTCTCTTTCATGGAAAACAGAAAGAAACTTTAAAAAGAAATGGGGACCAGCAGTTAGTGTAATGGCTATGTCACTGGACTCCCACGTAGTCGACCGCGGTTTGAGTCCCGGACCTGGTGGCTTAAACACACACCGGGCATGTGTACATGCGTGCCCAAGATCCCGAGAGGAGAATGGAGGAGAAGGGATTGCAGTGTGGCCACCCCCCAGGGGGGTGATTTCTCACTTTCTGTCTCTCTGTCTCTCTCTGTCTTTCTGGCGAGCTCACGCACCCTATAGCAAAAAAAAGCCTCTCCAATAAAAGAAAAAAAAAACCCTTTAAAAAAAATGGAGTTAAGGTTATAACATTCTGTACATGGGTCACAGTGGGAGGTATAATGCATGAAAATAAAGGCTAGGTTTACATTTAATGGGAAGGAAAACCAAGTGATTGAAATATTAGTTTTCTCTTTGTGGGTCTAAAGTTATTCCTGGAGGACTCACTTGTAGGACTGATGTGGAGAAGATGCTGACTTGGGAACCACTTGTCAGCAGCGGGTGATCGTCTCAGAGCACCAGTGGGGGCAGAGTGCGCTGGCCTAGTCGCCAGAGGACTGTATGTGCTGAGCCTGTCTTGTGTGAGGGCTGTGGCCTTAGGCAAGTCTGAGTCCTGTTCTCTCATCTGGAAGGTCAGGGTGATGACACTGGCCCGGCTGACAGGATCACTATGACCACAGATAAGGTGGTGCTGCAGTCTGTTTTGAGGTGGGGCGGACTAAGTGTATCACCCCTGTCTTGCTGTGTCCTGCCTGTTTTCTCTGGCGATCTGACAGGATGTGTCTCTATGAGCTGAAGGGATGGGCTGTTTGCACTAAAGCTCTTGGTTTAGTCCTGAGGGAGGCTACTGTCATATGTGGACTTGTGGACAGTGACTGGTTGGCACGCCGGATTTGTTCTCACATAGAGACAGGGGTCATCGTTGAACTCTAGCCCCAGGGCCAAGTGAAACTAGGGTGATTCTGCTTACTAGAAAAGCAGTTGGAAGACATCCATGGAGCATGGGATTTTGTTCCCAGCTGTCTCCAGGTGACAGTGTCCCTAAACAACTCAAGATCTATTCCTTCAGTGGGCAGACACTAATACATGACCGCCCTTCCCAGGCAGTATGGTCACTCAAGACCTCTAGCCTTAGTTTTCCTACCGAGAAACCCCTTTCATGGTAGCATTATTGTCTTGCTCTTTCCACTTATTATTTAATTTGATCCACTTAGTTCATCAATGGGGTTGAGAAGTATAATGATCATTCTGTTTTGCAGAGAAGGGAACTAAGGCCTAGAGAATTTGAGTAACTTGTCTGAAGTCAGGTGCCATTAAAATCTCATCTCTAAAATGACAGGCTGGGGCAGAGCCTGCTAATTCCCTGACTGCCCGGTTCTCGGCCTCAGCAAGTCTGCTTCCTCAGAGAGTCACAGACTCTCAGGTTGCTTAGAAGGGAATTGGACAGTGGGATGAGGGCTGTTCCTCGTTCATCCTTATTCACCAAATGATTCCTCTGAAAAATCACCTAAACTCCAGGAACTATTGAGAGCTACTGATTCTGCCAACAATGCCCAGAATACTGTCTTTCCTGAATCTGGGAGTGGGGTTGGGGGGAGACGACAGATCACTGTGCGACCTATGCATGGGACAGATCCAGCAATTTAACCTTTTTTACCCCACCCCAAAGGTTTTCTCTATTTATTTCTTCCAAGACAGATAGAAAGAGAGAGGCCCCCAAGCACCCCTAGTCTCTGCTGGCCTACATCGTGGGCACGAGCTGTGTGTTCAGGGAGGTCCCAGGATGCAAATGAAGGACCTTTCCTATGTGGTTTTTATGGCATTACCACTGTGCCACTGCCTGGCCCTGGCCTTTCTTGTCTTATTTTCCAGCATGGGAACTGGAGACAGCATTGCCAATGACTGTGCGTGGTTTATTGTGAAAGTGGAGACACCTCCCAAAAGCATGTTGTTGTCTGGCTTGTCCCCTTTATGCATCATCTCTTGTGGGTAGGCCCCCTTTGATCAACTAGAAGGACATTGGAACTTTCCATGCTATGCAATTTTTAAATGATTTTCTAGACGTCCTTAAAATGTTATTGGATGGAACTGGAGCATTCTTTATTTGGGCTGTTAGTGTTCACAGAAAGGAAGACTTTCTATATCTCACTTTATATGCTGAATTTCTGTGCTAAGCTGAGATGGATGAGCGAGCGAGAAGATGTGCAATGTGGAACTGTACACACAGGGAACGGAGTGGCAGAATGGCACAGGGGAGAGAACATGGACTTTGGAGCCCCACCCACCTGGGTTCTGATCTCTGTGAGGTGTGCACCAAAGGTGTGTCCTTTTTCCGATCCTGGAGAGACTCTGAGATGATGCTGGGCCTCAGTCAGGAGATTATTGTGCCGTGGAACACAACAATGTTTCATTGTATGTATGCATGTGTAGGATGTAGGGAGGGGCCCACACCGGGCATTACCTGAGTGGTGACTGCACCTGTGTTTCATGTGTGGAAATACATGTTTATAAGTTTGGACTCCTGGGCATGTGTTTCTTAGACGCACTCCTCCCATTCCCCACAGGTGCTGGCCCCTGCTCCGTGGAGCTGCAGGGCCGTGGTTTCTGGTTGGAGTATTGGCATTAAGATCGCTGCTCCTAACTACAGATTTGGTCGAACATTTGTGTCCTGGCCTGAGCTTGCTGGTGGGGGGGCCCAGTGGTAGAGGAGAGGATTCTGGAAATGTTAATGCAGCTAATCCAATGAGATTAGCCTACTGAGCTCAGGGATTTGAGCGAACAAAGGGTATTGAAGGGACCACTTAGAAGTTTAAACAGACTCTGCTCTCCCTTTTCACCTACGTCTGGTATAAGGATTTCAATAGCCCCTAAATGAGCTTGCCTGAATGGCAATAGCACCCTTTTAAATTCTAATTAGCTAGTGAATTAACTAGTATGAATTTTGATTAGTCAGAATGAATTACAGGTATTAATGATTGTACAGTTTTAGAGCAAATGAAAGTAGTGGTTATCCAAAGGGGGCTTCGGCCAGCCATCCGGTCTGAGACCTTAAATAGTCTCAGAAAGGCTGTGTTTCACAGCCCATTCTCCCATTCTCTCCCCTTTTAAAGCTCCGCACTGGACACAGTGTGGACCGAGTTGGGGGTGCAGGGGCAGGACGCAGATGTCTTGGCTGTCCTCGGAGGCCCCAAGAGGAGTGGAGCCCTGAGTCTGTGGCTGGCAGGCCTGCAGCATGGTGCCCCATGGTGTGCCCTGTGGCATGTGTGCTGTGGTGTGCCTGGCCACGTGGACTACGTCAGCTGTGTGACTCCTTGGAGCCCAAGGCTGCAGCTCTAACTCCCTAGCAAGACTGGGCTTGGCCTGGTTCCTGGGACTGCAGTTTTTTTTTTTTTTTTTTTTGCAGTGGGTGTGTCTGGGGACATCCTGGTGGCATACAGGCCTGTGCAGTCCTACCATACCAGTTGTTGGGAGCCCTGCTCCCATGTGGCCAACGAAGGAAATCCATAAGTTTAATATATGAATATTTCATTGGCTTTGCTGTGTTTTAGGTGACCTTGGGTCTAGAAAAACTCATGTTTCATATCCAAAGACACGAGTATTTTAGAAGACTCAACCATAGACTCATTTCGGTGATGGAGGTGGGCACACGTGTGGCTAAGGCACTGTGGAGAGAGTCACAGTTTTGCTCACTCCCAGAGCAGCCTAGTGTCCCCAGGTTTGCCTGGTGCAGCTGGTGGGTGTCAGCCTCCTGGGCTGGCAGGTCAGCGGGCAGGGAAGTGGAAGAAGCCTTTCACCCTGTTCTCCCCTCACATGCCGGTGCCCTCCCTCGGGCTCTTCCTCCCTATACCCTTGGTCCTTCTGGGGGTTCTCTGGACTGAAAGGTGTTGTACTCCAACAGCATCAGCACCCAGGGCTGAGGTCCCTCCTCCCCTGTGCTTCCTCAGGGTTTGGTCATAGCGTGTGTGTATTTGTGTGTACACACTCATGTACACATGCGTGTGTGTGTGTATGCATGTGCATGTGTGAGGGGGTCTTTAGAAAGTTCATGGAAATTATATTATGAAAAAATCATGCATAGATTTAAAGGCTTTTTTGCACTGAAATAAACTCATACTTTAATTCTATTTTCTACAACCTTTTTTTTTTTTTTTTGGAGAGATTTTTCACTGTAGGGCGCGTGCGCTCGCCAGACAGACAGAGAGAGACATAGAGACAGAAAGCGAGAACCCACCCCCCAGGGGGGATGGTCACGCCGCAATCCCTTCTCCTCCATTCTCCTCTCGGGATCTTGGGCACGCACGCACACGCGCCCGGCGTGAGTTTTAAGCCACCGGGTCCGGGACGTGAACCGCGGTCCACTACGTGGGAGTCCAGCGACATAGCCATTACGCTAACTGCTGGTTCCCTACAACCTTTTTGAATTCCCACTGTATGTGCATGGGTGTATAAGTGCACGTGTGGGTCTGTGGGCACATGGGTGTGTGTGAGTGTGAAAGTACCATTGCTTTGAAATTGCCTGTGCTAGTGCCTGCCTTCACAGGCCGTGAACTCTGAGTGGTCTGGGACTGTGCTCTCTACTTTTATATTCCAAGTGCCCAGCAGTGCCTGGTGCATAGTGGGTCTTCAGAGACACTGGATCAGTGGATAAATGAGACACGGCAGTTTTGGGGAGATAATGACAGATTGTGGTCTCATCTCATGCTTTTCACCTTGGGAAGAACGTGCTCACCTCATATAGCACTTCACAGAGGCCCTGGTTTTTGTGGGCATGTCAGAAAGCTTATGGAAAAGTGGAATTAAAGTACAAGGTTATTTAGGTGCAAAAAATTGGAAGTCCATGCATAGTTATTTTTTTTTTTGAGAGGTTTTTGCTGTAGGGTGTGTAAGCTCACCAGAAAAACAGAGAGAGACAGAAAGCAAGAAATCACCCTCGAAGGGGGATGGCCACACCGCAATCCCTTCTCCTCCATTCTCTTCTCGGGATCTTGGGCACACACGCACACATGCCTGGCATGAGTTTAAGCTACCGGGTCCAGTACTCGAACCACAGTCGACTCTATGGGAGTCCAGCAACATAGCCATTATGCCACCTGCTGGTCGCCATGCATAGTTTTCCTAATAGTATGCATTTCTATGAACTTTTTGAAAATCCCGTGTATGAAGACCCAGAGAAGCGTGGAGTTCATCTCTGGTCCTAGCACTTACTGTATGCTTCCCTGTCATTGTTGGTGTGTACCTACAGGGGAGTTCAGTCGCAGTGTTCTCCCAGAGGGCACCTCCCTAATTATTTCATTCACCATCACTCTGAAAAGAAAAAAAAATTCTAAAACTGTGAGAACTGAGATGAGGCAGAGACCCTGACTGGGCTTAATACCTTGGCTAAATGGGTTTCAGAGTGCAGGAACCGAAGACCTACGTGAGGGCAGCTGGTAAAGGCAGCAAGGCCTTTTTCCGGAGAGCATCCATGTGTGTGCCGCACGGCCTCTTACTTCTGATTGATTGGCTGGTGACCCTGGGGTGACTGTCCCCACTTCACCACTGAAAGTGCTTCTCCAGTGGTGAAACCCCTCCCCTTCACTCACTCTCCCAACCCATCATGGTGGAGTGTGGATGTTGCTTCCACAGGGACAGCCTGAAACCCTTCCTGTATCAGTCAATCCTGCTGGAGGCTGGGGCTGTAGAGATGATTGCACATTGTCTAGGATGTCTAACACTGCTTACCGGAGTTAAAAGCAAATGTCAGGACCTGAAGGCAGCACAGTGGTAAAACGTGATACTCTGTGAACCTTGCCCATCTGGGAAGGTTCTGGGTTTGCATCCGGAGACCTCCCTGAGTATACCAGATGTGCAAGTGCCTGTGATCTAGGGCTGGCTGAGGTTGCGGATGGATCATGGTGCCAAGACCCTGTTGGGGTGTTGTCTCTCTGTCTCTGTCTCCCTCCACGTCTCTCTCTTGCTCATATAAGAAATAAATGAATACACTTAGGAACAAAAAAGTTGGGGCTAGACAGTGGTGCAGCAGTAACATAGTTCTTTTTTTTGGGAGAGATTTCCGCTATAGGGTGCGTGTGCTCGCCTGACAGAGAGAGACAGAGAGACAGAAAGCAAGAAATCACCCCCCAGGGGGGATGGTCATGCTGCAATCCCTTCTCCTCCATTCTCCTCTCGGGATCTTGGGCATGCACGCACATGTGCCCGGCGTGAGTTTTAAGCCACCGGGTCCAGTATGCGAACTGCGGTCTACTACGTGGGAGTCCAGCAACATAGCCATTACGCTAACTGCTGGTCCCCACATAGTTCTTTTTGAGGCTAACCCACATAGGAAAGTTCCTGAACATGTCAGGCATGCCAATTTACATTATCTGGAGCTGGCTAAGGCTGGAGGTACATCACAGTTTGGGGACCCCGCTGTGGTACCTATCTTTGTATTGGTCACTCCCTCATGGAGGAAATAAGAGAGACTTTAAAAATAAATGAATAAGGGGGACCAGCAGGTGGCATAATGGCTATGTCACTGGACTCCCATGTTGTCGACCGTGGTTTGAGTCCTGGACCTGGTGGCTTAAACTCCAGGCACGTGAGTGTGCGTGCCCAAGATTCAGAGAAGAGAATGGAGAAGAAGGGATTGGGGCGTGGCCATCTCCCCGGGGGGTGATTTCTTGCTTTCTGTCTCTCTGTCTTTCTGGCAAGTGCACGTGCCCTATAGCAAAAACCTCTCAAAAAAAAAATAATAATAAGGACCAGCAGTTAGCATGATAGCTATGTTGCTGGACTCCCATGCAGTCGACCGTGGTTTGAGTCCTGGACCTGGTGGCTTAAACTCCAGGCACGTGAGTGTGCGTGCCCAAGATTCAGAGAAGAGAATGGAGAAGAAGGGATTGGGGCGTGGCCATCTCCCCGGGGGGTGATTTCTTGCTTTCTATCTCTCTGCCTCTCTCTGTCTTTCTGGTGAGCGCATGCGCCCTATAGCAAAAACAAACAAACAAAAACACCAAAAAAAAATGTCCTCTCCCCCCTCAAAAAAGAATAAATATTGCAGAGTTTACATCTCAAAGACTCTTATGTCAAGTATGATGAGTTTCTGGAGAGTGGACAGCTGTTAGGACCTTACCCTTCCACCGCCAGCAATGAAGGCAGAACAGCCTTGTTGGAATGGCCCCCGTTATGTAGGCTGGTCACCTTTTGCTGAGGGAAAGGACTCAGGCTTCTAAGTCTTATATCTCCAAAAGTGGGATTAGCTGAGCCCAGCGTTTCTCTCAGAGAATAGATCCTGTAGGTGATCTGGGATTTGTTCTTCCTTCTGTACCAATCACATCTTATTTGTTTCTTTGTGCATAGCAGTTTCCTTCCAGAAGTGGTTAGAAGACAGTACAAAGACATGTAGTGTTGGAATGATAATAAAAAATAGGTTTTTCAGAAAAAAGAAGAAATATGAGTTTAACAGAGCTTTATTAAACTAAAGGAATGTTTCAGACTGGTTGACTTACTAGAATCCTTTATTTTCAAGTGCTCATGAAAGTAAATTAAAACAATTTTGTGTACTAGTACAGTGTTTCAAGTTTTACCCAAGAACAAAATTTCAAATAACCCCAACACCGGTCATCCAAATACTTTCTTTGATACTTCATATTTCTTTTACGGTTAAGGGGTTAAGGTTTTAGGAAGCACTCTGAAGAGGCTGTTTAATTCCTATTGGTCTTCTGGTTTCGGGCCTGGAGCTGTGTTTGGGTGATTAGTGACATCAATTAAGGTAGGTCAAACAAGAGCGTTATGGACTTGATTCTGATACAGAAACACTACCTTCAAGCACTTACTAATGATTTTCATTAAATAGATTTTTTTAGAACAATAATACAGAGATTGAAAATATTTTCTCTTCTATTTTTATTTTCTTTACATTCATTTATTGCTTTAGAAGACAGACAAGCATCTTTTATAGGGTCTCACACCACAGTCTCCAGCTCGGGCTTTTAGATGGCCAGGATCATGGGTGCAGTTCCTGGTGTGTACAGGTTGGCCCAGAAACTGAGCTGCAGTCTTCCATAGGGCTCCTTGTTTTGCAGAGCCTTGCATTACCCCTTGTCACTGTGACTGGGCTAATGTTTTGGCCTTTAAAGTAGGCCACGTAGTCTGCATATTATGTAGAGAAACATAAGATCTAAGTGCAGAAGTTGAATGTTTTACTTAACTCTAATAAAAGTGATCTCCAATTAGTTTATTTTTTCCCATTCATGGTAGGATGTATGCATGAGAGAGAGAAAGAGAGAGAGAGAGAGAGAGAGAGAGAGAGAGAGAGAGAGAGAGAGATATGCATCCTCCACAGGATTCAGTCATGCTGAGATCCCTTTCCTCTCATCTTCCAGCCCACCAGGATCCTGGACATGCATTGCCTGCGCTGGCATGTGTTCAAGCCCACTGGCTGGAGACTTGAATAGAGGTTGGCATGTGACTTCCAACTCTGAAGTCCTGTCCACCTACAATTACCCTACAGAGGTTGGGCCTCCAAGTAGTTTATTTAAATCTTGTATTTATTTATTTATTTTAATTGCCTGAGGATATGTACAGTTGTCAGAGAGGGAGAGAGAAAACATCCCTCACTGAGGCATGGTCACTGTCATATGGCGATCCTTATCTCTCTATTTCTCCATCCCATCAGAATCTTGGGCATGTGTGCACATGTACCCAATGTATTTTTCTTTTTCCTTTTTTTTGGAGAGGCTTTTGCTATTGGGTGCATGCACACATCAGCTAATCTTCACTTCCCAATCATTTCTTCGACAGCATTTACAGCAGGTCTTGCTAGGGGAGTAAGGCCCCCTTGCCCTGGGGCAGCATGGTGGTGGTGGTGGTGGTGGGGGGGAACAGGCAGGGGTGAGCTGTTCCAGGCCTCCAGCACTTCTGGCTCTTCACCCTGGGTGCATTAGAACTTCTGTAGCATGGATGCGACACCTCTCAGACTGTGAGGAGGATCAGTGAGATAAAATATGGGGGTAGCACTTGAAACTTTACATCAGCACCCATCCATCTATCCATTCCACCATCCCTCTCACTCATCTGTCTATTTATCAGTCACTATTATGTGTTAAACTTAATCACCGGACATACATGAATGGTAAAGACACTAGATTTTCACTATTATCACTATTAGCTAGCTATCTACCTATACCTCTCTTTTTGTTATTATAATTATTAATCTTTAAACATATTTATTGATCCGCATGGAATGTATTGTGGTTAATGTTATAGTCATTTACATTTTTACCCATAAGTGTTTTCATCAGAATCTTAGGTCTGTCCTCTCTCTCTCTCTCTCTCTCTCTCTCTCTCTCACACACACACACACACACACACACACACACACGCACACACACATGCAGGTCTGTCTTCTGTACGTTCCTGTGTGAAGTTTGAACTTTCGTGGATTGACCCCGAGGTTGTCAATTTTTTCTCTTTACGGACAGGTGGGAATGTGTATTTTAAAGTTAAGTTTAGGGGCTGGACAGTGGTGTAGTGGTAAAACATAACACTCTTTGAGGCAGGCCCACACAGGAAGGTTGCCAGTTTGCATCCTCTGAGAATGGCGGGCACACGTATGTCCATGGTCTGAGGCTAGCTGAAGCTGGGGGATGGATCCTGGTGTTAACATCTCCTTGGGGTTCTCTCTCTCTGAATAAGTAAAGTTTTTTAAAAAGTTAAGTGTAATCACTATTTATCTATTTATTTATTTTGGAAGAGGTTTTTTGCTATAGTGCGCGTATGCTCGCCAGACAGACAGAGAGAGACAGAGAGACAGAAAGTGAGAAATCAGCCCCCAGGGGTGTGGCCACGCCACAATCCCTTCTCCTCCATTCTCCTTTCGGGATCTTGGGCACGCACGCACACGCGCCCAGCGTGAGTTTTAAGCCACCGGGTCCGGGACGCGAACCGCGGTCCACTACGTGGGAGTCCAGCGACATAGCCATTATGCTAACTGCTGGTCCCCGAATCACTATTTATAAAGCATGTAACTCATTGGCCTCACTAGCAACTTTGTTAGGCATTCCAGGAGGAACCAACCAGTAAACTAGAGCGCCCGTCTTGTGTCTGCTCTTGCCCTGCTGGGGCATTCCTTCTGTGCACAGGAAGCCCCTGGAGAGCGTGTTGGTGTTGTCCATTGGCCTCGGTGGGCTGCATTTGGTGGGGCAATGGGCTCCTGAAAGAAGAACTGTGCTTGAGTCAGAGCCATGAGGGTGATGAAGAACAATGAGGGGCAATGAGTACATGTGAGGACAGGCTGGCATACTCCTGAGGCTTTGGGACCCATGTACACCTGGACAAGGAAGAGCCAGCGACAGTGGCCCAGCTCATGGGAATGTGTGTGTAATTTCATGCCAGTCCTCCATTCCCAAAAATTTATTCAGTACAGAGAGAATGGGGAAGATTTGAGGTGAGACAGCAAGCAAGGGGAGAGTTTTAGGCTCATGCATTGGATTTAATGATGCCAATATTGGGGGTTGCTGAAAGTTTTTGCTGAGTCTATTCTAGCAGCAAATACCACACCTAATTAACAGTCATTTAGGACCTTGCCAAGGGCTCACTATACTGCATGTCATTGCCATCCTCACTTTCCAAATGTGAAACTGAGGCACAGAGACTGATGAGCCCGAATCAATCTGGACTGAATGAACTGAATTGGAGTTGTCCTCAGCTACGTTTTCAACCCTGGTCTCTATCTTGCTGTGGTTCATGCATCCCTAAGGAATGTGGACAGCAGTGTTTCTCCAATAGAGGAGTTAACAGCAGGTAGCACGATCATTTCTGCCTCAAGGTGTCCTAGCACAGGATGGTAGCTCCAGGCTCCTGTGGGAGGTGAGGAGCACAGGGCCCTGCCAGCTCTGCCACCCGGTGTGTGAGGCCATGTGAGCATGGGCTGGCCTTCAACCTCTCTTCCTCTTGGTTTCCTTGTGTGGGCTTGCCGATACTTGCCTGCGGTTGGGTGCAGGCTGTGGGGAGCTGGTGTGCCCAGTGCTGCGACTGTCTCAAGGAGGAGAGCTCAGGGCTCAGGGCTCAGAGCACTGCACTATTATTACTTCTTTCTACAGTCAATCTCTGCCTGGAATTACAAGGCAGGCACTGACAGATGTATAAGTAGATGCTCAAGAGCAAATTAAAAATGCATTGTTAAAAATGGATTCAATGTGTGAACAAAGATTGGCATGAAGGTTGGGTCCCTGTATTTTTAGAGGCTAATTAAAGTGCATGAACAATGATACATTCAGATAACCCATATCGTCTGAAATCACCCTGAAGCACTCACTGCACAGCTAATTGCAGCCTGCAGAGGTTCAAGTGGCTTGCAGCCATCGCTGACCTCAGGCACGGCCTGCTTTAGCCCTTGTTGAGATCGCCTTGTGTCCTCAGGGCCCTCAGTTGCTCTGGCGTCTGGTGATGTGCATTCTGGTACGTTTCTGCAGCCCCGGGTTTGGGACAGGCAGTAACACATCACGTTACCACTCACCACGTTACCGCATGCCACTTGCTTAAATCACTCACAGAAATCTGTGGTCAGGTTTCTGTAAAGTGCTTGATGGGTGATGAGGATGGGGAGAGTGATTTACGACATGCTCACCCTCAAACCATGGATGGAGTTTGCAGACCGAGGCTGCCTGCTATCGCTCTCCTTTTGTTGGCCCCTGTCATTATATGAAATGCAGACACGGCAGCCCCCACTGGGTGATGGGCCAGCTGTCTGTTGGGTGCACAAGGTCTTAGAGTGGGCAGGACTCTGTGAAGAAATGTGATCTGTGGGGATAGAATTCCCTGTCTTTGTCAGTGTCTTGGAAGATTGGCCTCTGGAGATCAACTGTGGAGGGCTGTGTCTTATTGAGGCTGTCTTCTCCGTTTGGCTGGTTTCTGTGCAGACCGTAGTGGTCTGCACTCTTGATGTCCCATGAGTCACATTCAGAGATGAATTCGTTTGTGCTTAATCATCTCTGGCTAAATAAATAGTATTGCAGGTAGATGCAAGATCAATAACGCGAGGCTGTAAAAAACTAGGTTAATTTTGTTCTTGAAAGTCTGTAACGCCTTTTTGGCTGCAAGGTTTTTTCTCTTTCTTTCTTTAAATGTTCCTAACAGAAAATGAGCGTTCGTAGTATATAAGAACAATGATGGTGTGCAAAGGACAAAAAGGACTTTGGGTAAACTCAAAGTCCATACATCATGATTAGAAACATAGCTATTCTCACCAGACTATCTTTTAAATTCCAGCCCGGCTAGCTTTTTGAGTCGAGAGGTAGTAGGTATTATGGGTTAGATCTTTAGGATGACTGCGGGTTTCAGAAACCTGGATCCTTCCCCTCACTATCACTAAGCTGTCACTTTTTAATTTTTTTAATGAGAAAGAAGCATAAAAAGGAGGGGCGAGAAGAGGAGGGGGTAGAGAGGTATTTTTAACAGCCTCACTGCTGCAGTCCCCTGCCCAGCCGTCTGGTTAGCTAGGATCACACGTGCGTACCACGGCGCCCAGCATGCAGCCTGAGCCTTGTGCCACTTGTGCCACCAAGACTGGGCCTGAGCCACCTCCTTAAACACACACACACACACACACACACACACACACACACCCCTTTAATTTGAAATCATTGTAGCTTTATAAAAAAGTTACAAAGGTAGTACAGAGAGTTTCTATATATTTTGTCCCCTAACTTTCCTAATTTTTTTTTTTTAATTGTCAGAGGGCTCAGGCACTTTCCAGAAAAGAGACAGACAGAGGGAGAGAGAGAGAGAGCACCCTCTAATGGGGTGTGTTCATACCGCTATCCCTTCTCCATTTCTTCATTCTGGAGGATTTGGGGCATGTATGCACATGTGCCCGTCATGTGTTTCAAGCTGCCCGGGCTGGGATTTAAATCACACAGTTAGTCTTGTGGGGTCCTGTCTTAACCACTAGGGCATGGGGCAGGCCCATATTATGTAATATTAACACCTTACATAACCACAACACACTTATCACCAAGCAATTAACATCACTATGAAACTGTTAACCAAAACCAAAGAGCTGGTTTAGATTTCGCTGATTTTTCCACTAATATCTTTTTTCTGTTCTTGGATCCAGTGTAGCCAGTGTTCTTTTCCTTTTCTTTTTTTTTTTGGAGAGATTTTCACTGTAGGGCGCGTGCGCTCGCCAGACAGACAGAGAGAGACATAGAGACAGAAAGTGAGAAATCACCCCCCAGGGGGGATGGTCACGCTGTAATCCCTTCTCCTCCATTCTCCTCTCGGGATCTTGGGCACGCACACACACACGCCCGGCGTGAGTTTTAAGCCACCGGGTCCGGGACACGAACCGCGGTCGACTATGTGGGAATCCAGCGACATAGCCATTACGCTAACTGCTGGTTCCCTTTTCCTTTTCTTTTTTAAAAATTGCCAGAGAGATTTGTGCTTGCCAGGAAGATAGAGCAAGAGAGAAGGAAAGAGAGAGAGGGAGAAGAAGAAAGCACCTCTTTAATAGGGCATGGACGCCCCACAATCCCTTCTCCATTTCTCCATCCTTTCAGAATTTTGGTCATGCGGGCACATGTGTCCGGTACAGTTTTCGAGCTGCTGAGGCCAGGATTCAGACTACAGTCAGCCCTGTGGGATCTCACTCCCTTGACCACTAGTCCACAGAACTGGCCCTTCTCTTTAAAAAAAAAAAAAAAGTTTATTTTTTTTTTTCTATGAGTAGACAGAGAGGCAGACAGACAGACAGACAGACACAGCACTCTCAACAGGGTCTTGACACTACAGTCCACCTGCCCAGCCTTTAGCCAGCCCCTGGTCATGGGCATACGTGTGTTCTGTGTACATAGGAAGGTCTCTGGATTTTAACCAAGAGCCTTCTTATGTGGGATTGCCTCACGAGTGTCGTGTTTTACCACTGCGCCACCATCTGGCCCCCACAAATGAAGTTCTTAATGAAAGTTTCACGTCCTTGCCGAAGTGCAGGTGCAAGCTCACATCCCTTCAGCAGTTATTTATGGCACGCACTCTGCCAGGTGCACTGCTCGGGGCCAGGATGTCAGGGCAGGGCCACAGCCCAATGTGCCATCCGGCAGCTGACCCCAGGGAGCCTCCGGTGCACACATGATGCGCTCCTAGCAGCCTCTGCCCAGTATTATTACAAGTAGAAACAGTAAGACCGCGGATGAGGTCAGTGCTGCCGTCACACCATTAGCACAGGGGTGCTGCCGAAGATGGGTGACAGAAAGGTTTGGCTCTTGAAAACCAAAAAGCCAGCATGAGAAATTAAGATGTCATGATGTTAGGATGGATAAGAAATATTTAGAAATGGCCTCATTGCTGTCGTCTCTCCATTTCCACACTTTTTCCTGCACAGGGGTACCTGGCTCTAAGCCCCTTGGCAGAGTTCTTAGTATAGTCTACAACAGGTCTTTACAAAAAAAACCCTATAGAAAACGCACACTGTGGGGGCAGCAGGTGGCATGGTGGTTAAGACATTGGACACTCCCACATGGACAAACACGGTTCGAATCCTGGACCTGGTGGCTTGCTTTCTCACTTTCCTTCTCTCTGTGTGTCTTTCTCTGGTCAGATTAAAAAAAAAATGAATGAATAAATGAATGAATAAATAACATTAAATAAATAATTCCAAAAAGAAGAAAAATGCACATGATGAAAAAGCTATGCATGTTTTCCAAATTTTATCCACCAAAATAAATCATTAATTCTATTTTTTATGAACTTTTTGAAGTTCCTTGGACATACTAATCTTGTTGGGCTTTTCTTCTGTTGATCTTGTGTCTTGGCGTTTTGCTAGTTTTCTGAACCACTGGCTACGCCATGAGCCTTCAGTGAACAGATGGCATGAGACAGACGCATGTTCCTGTGGAGAACAGGGCACCAAGGGTCCAAGGTTCAGGCCTGCCCCACTCTGGGCACATGGTGCCTGCTCCTGCTCTCAAGTCCAAGTGGTTTTCTGTGCCAGCCTGGGCTTCAGCAGCATGACCAAGTCGCTTGTCCTCAGTCTAAATACGCTGTGAAATACTGGAAGACCCGACAGCAGAAAGAAGGAGGACGAGGGAGGGCGTCAGACATCACACCTGCACATGAGTGTGGGAGCTGCAAGCAGGGAGTGGGCAGCAGGAGGCTCCACGTGCTCAGGCAGTCTGGGGCGGGGGTGGGGGGGGAAGGCTAGCCACGGAGAGCCACGATTTGCTGTGTTCTGCCATCTCAGCACCAACCTGCTTAGGCTGTTTATTTTTATTTTATTTTCCGGGGGTGTGTACGCTCACTGGAAAGAGAGAGAAAGAGAGAAAGTGAGAAAGCACCCCATGAGGAATAGCGACGCTGCAATGCCTTCTCCATTCTCCATCCTTTCAGGATTTGGGGCACATGCACATGTGCCCGGTATGTTTTCAAGCCTTTGGGTCTGGACACGAACTTCATAGTCAGCCATCTGGGGCCCAACCACCTTAACCACACCACTGGCTGACCTGCTTGGGCTGTTTATTGAAGTGGCTCATTTAATCGATTTCTTTTTAGAGGTATAATATGAATCTAGAAAGAGTAATATTTTAAAAGTCCTTTTTTTCTTCTTCTTGCCCCCACTCTTCGGAGGAATTCCCAAGCCTGTAGGGTAAACTGGTATTAGGGTGGCCACTCATTCTTTCTTATGACTGATTTAATACTAGCAGGCAAGGCTCCTTTTTGGCTTGATTAGAACGTGTGGCACAAATGAAAGTTAATTTGTAATGGGAGGCACAGTGTGTGTTACCCTTTGATTTCTGCGAGTGTGTGTTGGAGCGAACAGAGAAAAGAATTAAAAAACAAAACAACCCCTCCCCCCTCAAAAAAACCCACAAAAACCCAAAAACCAGAGGGACCAGTAGTTGGCGTAATGGCTATGTTACTGAACTCCCATCTAGTCGACTGTGGTTCGAGTCCTGGACCCGGGGACTTAAACTCACACTGAGCACGTGTGCATGCGTGCCCAAGATCCTGAGGAGAATGGAGGAGAAGGGATTGTGGTGTGACCATCCTCCCTGGGGTGATTTCTCACTTTCTGTTTCTCTTTTTCTCTTTGTCTTTCTGGTGAGCGCACGTGCCCTATAGCAAAAACCTCTCAAAAACAAACAAACGAACAAACAAAAACCAGAAAAATCTGGAATTCAGAATGATCTTTTTATATTCTCTTAAAGGCCCAACAATCAGAATCTCCCATATTTTTATTTATTTTCTTTAGAAATGAGCATAAGGTGTCTTGATTCAAGTTTCTTTGAGCATAGGGCTGTACCTGACCCTTTGCACTCAGGTGCACTGAACATGAACCTGTTGGGGGAGTTTTTGACAAGTCTCCATTATGAAAGACAGTGGAGACCCCAGTCTCCTGTGACTGGCTCAGTGGATATTCACCAAGTGTTGAATGTGTGTTTACCCGTGGAGGTAAGTCCACGAAGGACCCTAGGCTTGGGAACTTGTTGTGAAATGGGAAAAACTCAGGAATCAAATACTCATAAGAATAAATGTAGATTTGTAACTAGGAGAGAGCTGTAGAGTGCAGGCATGTGGCCAGGGCTGCATAAACATGAGATTCCATGGTGTGAGGGAGCTCAGGGATTTCCGGAGGCAGGTGATGGAGCTAGGAGCTGAACATGAATGAACAGCTGTTCCAGATGAAGTAGAGGAGCCTGTTCAGGGCAGAGGCAATAGCCCAGGTGACTGGGACTACAGAAGCTTGGTGAGCCCAAGCTGAGGGGAGGGGGCAGTGAGGGTCCCACAGGCGGGTAAGGGTTTCTTTTCTGAAACTCAAACAAATATTGTTGGCCTTGGAAGCCATTGTTTTGTTTTTTGTTTGTTTTTAGATTAATTTAGTTTGCTATTATTATTAGTTTTTGTTTGTTTGCTATAGGGCACGTGTGCTCACTAGAGTGGGAGGCGGGAGGGAGAGACAGATAGAGAGAGGGACATGGGGAGGGAGGGAGAGAGAGAGAGAAAGTGAGAAAGCAAGTCGGCAGTCTGAATGGTGGTTACCACACGGGAGTCCAGTGTCCTAACCACCATGCCACCTACTAGTCCCATGAAGTCTGTTTATTTCTTCTGAGAGTGAGGAGGATTGTGGGCTCACTGCCAGTAAGGGCAACATAGCCACACCCTCTCTGGAAGAACCCAGTGTGATGGCATGGGCCTGTGATCCCAGCTGCGTGGGAGGCTGAGGCAAGATGATCATGTCAAGGGGAGACCTCGTCAAAACAAAAAATCAAAGAAAACCTTCAATCCCCACCCCCACAATTTAAAAAAATTAGACATTTAAAAGAAAAAAATAATTTTATTTAACTTTTTATTGAGAATGAAAAGTGATAAGTTAAAATGATAGTTACAGAAAATGTACAAAAATGCATTTCTGGGCTGACTCCATGGCCTAGGTGAGGAAGTTGGATCCCATGTCACTGACCACAGTTCAAATCCTGGCCCTAGCAGCTTGAACAATATGCTGGGTGCATGCCCAAAGCCCCAGCGGGATAGAGGAATGGAGAAGGGAATTCAGCCTGACCACGCCCTACAGGGGAGTGCTTTCTTCCTTTCTGCTTCTCCACTTCTATCCATTGAGTGAAAGTGCCCCTTGGCAATTAAAAAAAAAAAAAAAAAAGCATTGCTTGTCAAGTTGCGATTATGGATTCTGTGCGACTAAGGCTAGCTTCATTCATTTTAATGTCCAGAAGAAGGACCTGGTGCTCAATGTTGGTATGAAATGTTTGTTGGATGATTCTGTGCATAAATATCTGGAACCTTGGGGTGGTGTGGTGGGGGCAGACACGGGGCATCTGAGTTCAGCAGATACTCTCTGCAGTGGCTCTGGGGATGCAAAGACAGATGCTCCCAGAATGGCCTCGGGACACTTGGGCACCCTGGAAGCTCTGCTGGATTGAGAGGTGAGTCCCTCAGTGTTGAAGTTTGTGATTGAGAGATGGAGGGAAATGAGAAGAAAGCTCTACCAGCAACAAAAAGTGGGGCTTGGGCACAGAGCTCAAGGAAGACCTCATCCTTCAGCTTACATTTGAGTAAGGAGTGACTTTCTTTGTTATGTGGGGAGGTTTTTAGGCCAAGGAAACTCCTCAAAGGCCTTAGACAAGAGCTGGCCGGGAGTGTCTGAGGTCATGTAGCTAGAGGGGAGCCAGAGGCATGAATCCAGGCGTGTGCATGTATGTTGTGTGTGTGTGTGTGCCTGTGTGCGAGGTCCTGCAGGGTCCTGTAAGGCTCTGGGTGAAATGAGAGCCATTCCAAGTTGCAGCAGAGCAGGGTGTTGGCTTAGGCTTCATGAGGGTAGGGGTCTCTGGGAAATAGTCCATGATAAAGGATTGAGGGAGAAGTGGGGAGAGGGTGGTGAGGTTCCCCGAGATAGGGAAATCAGGGCATTGGAGATGGAAGGCGGGGGACTGGAGGATTTTCTGAGGAGGATATGTGGACCGAGGAAGAAGAGCGTGCACCTAGGATCCTGCCTGAGCGTCTGGGTGATGTTTTATAGGGTGGGGAAGGTTAGGGAAGGAGCAGGTTCGATCACTGTTTTTATCGTGAAGAGACAATCTATTGTTAGTAATGTATTATTCTGGCTTGACTTTTATTGCTGTCGTTCCTTTCTCATCATCATCTTTCTGTCTAACCTTTGTGCTTGTTAACCTTTTAGAAAACTATGTGCAATGTAATTAAGACAATTTGTGTTAGTTGTCCAGAAGTCAAACTGAGTTTCTTTGCAAGAAAGATTTAAAGCACTTTGATTCCCGATGGAGAAAGGTGCTGTGTACGCATACGTTTCAGTGCCCTATTATTTGGTTGAAAATTAGAAAAGTGATTATTTATGTTGACAGAACTCAGATCCAGGAACTGCTCTGAATGTGGTGGGAAGTTTGGGTGAATCTAAATCTGTTTCCTTACTCTAAAAATATCTTCTGGCGACCAGGCAGTGGTGCGGCGGTAATGCAACCAGACCTATGTGGGAAAGAGCCTGTTTGTGGCCTGGGACCTCCTTGAACAGGCTGAATAAGTGTGCGTATCCATGATCCTGGCTGGTAGGGGTTGTGGGTGGATCATGGCATGGAGACACTATTAGGGGTGCCTGTCTCTTTGTCTCTCATGGAGGATATAAATAAACTTCAAAGATATCTTCCTGATACTTGGGATAGGTCTTCTCCTTGTTGGGATTAGAAATTGCTCTTCTTCACTGTTTTACTAAAGAAATACATGCAAACTAGAAGTCTAAAAAAAAAAAGAGAGAGATCAGCAGTTAGCATAATGGCTATGTTGCTGGACTCCCATGTAGTTGACCGCGGTTCGCATTCCGGACCCGGTGGCTTACAACTCACGCCAGGCGCGTATGTGTGCCCAAGATCCCAAGAGGAAAATGGAGAAGGGATTGCGACGTGGCCATCCCCCCTGGGGAGTGATTTCTCACTTTCTGTCTCTCTGTCTCTGTCGCACATAGAAAAAAAAACCACAAAAAAAAAAAAAAAAAAAAAAAAAAAGAAAAAAAAAAAAGAAAGAAAAAGAAAAAGAAAAAGAAAGGCATTGCTCTTCTTTTAAATTAAGGTCTCTTTCCTGGCTCCATTATCTGAGTTACCCTCTTGGGATCTCAGATTGGCCTTGTGGGTGCAGCTTAGAAATGCAGTCTCAGCCTCAGTCCTGACCCCTTCGATTAAAACCTTTTAACAAGATCCCCAGAGGATTCATACACACCTAAAGCTCAAGAAGCACTAGGTTAGAACAGTTTTAAGAGTTTCTGAAGCCTTCTTGCTTCAGGATCAGCATTTTATTAGGGCAGCTGGGTTTAAATCCGATGAATGGCAGCAGGTGTTAGAACTGGAGTGAACAGTGCTGGGCACATGGGTCAAGTTACAGAAGAGCCCTTCCAGCATCTCCAGCAACCTGGTGCCCTGTAGATGCTTTCTTAGAGAGCCCTTTGAAAACGAGATCCCCAGTAAGCTGGGGTGTCTGCTGGCATGTGGGGTGGCGAACCTTTGCTTTTCCAAGGAAAGGGTCAAAAGAGGAGGTTACGGGAATGGAGGGGAAACTCAGGTGTGTTGGTGTCCAGTGAAGCAGGTGCACCTGCAGGGAGGAGAGGAAACTCAGATTGCTGCAGTGAAGTAGCTGTTTGATGTAAGTTAGTGCACTTATTTGGAAAACATTGCCCAAAGATCTCAGAACTGTTTGTTGCCTTTTCCTTAAACATTTCTCTTGTCAGAGTGATGAGAAAATTGCCTGTGTGGGAACCCGAGAAGTGCAAATTTGTTAATACCTCCTCTGACAATGGTTTGTATTCAGAGCTGTTTATGAGCTGTCACAAATCATTTCCAGTTAAAATGTACTGCCGCTAAGTCACGCAGCGGTGGAACAGTCTGGAGGATGTATGTGCATGGCCCCGTGGCTGCAGCGGAAGGGCCCAAGCATGTGTGTGGTGGGTCTGTTTTTTAAGTCGGCGAATTGAACCGTAAAGAGTGAAGATGGCCTGGTTCCTGTGAGAAAGTTCTGTTTGGAAAATCCTCTCCCTTTTAATCATCTCCAGAAGCTCCATTTTTAAGGCAAAGTTTGAGATTTAGCTATTCTTATGATAGCTAAAATAGAGAGGAATTCTGGGCCAGTCCTTTCGCTGTTTTCCATTGATGTTTGTCAGCCTTGGGGTGATGCCGTCAGCTCACTGTTGGTAGACTATGGATCTACGGTGGTTTTCTTCCACCAAAAGTGGTGGACTCCCCTGCCCTACTTACTTGGTGCTCAAGGCACACATATGTGAGATGGCAGTCTGGGATTCAGGGTGCTTACTGTGGCCTTGGATTGTGACAAGTGTAACAATCATATAGAGCATTTGAAAAAACGGGTCTGGAGGTTTTATAGCAGCAGCTCTGAGTTGGGGGTGAATTTGTCCCATTGGTGATGTTTCCAGTGTCTGGGTCATTTTCGGTTGTTGGAACTGGGAGATGCCACTAGGAGTGGTGGGTAGACCACTGCTACTCAACCTACAATGCACAGGACGGTTCCCACCAAAGGATTATCCAGCCCCAAATGTCAGTGCTGCCCAGGCTGAGAAACCCTGGTTTAATAGTAGTAGCAATTTTGATAGATTTCAGTAGGGGAAGATTAGAAGATATAGACTGGCCAGGAGAAAGATTAGAAGATATAGACTGGCCAGTAAGTGACTGAAAAGATCTAAGATCATCAATGGCTAGCATTATTCCTTTTTCTTTTTCATTTATTTAATATTCAAAAAAGAATCTCCATTGTGCCAAATAGATTTTTCTCCACCAAGACACATAGAAAAAAATGGTTAAGTTCCAAATAGACAGTAAATAAGTAGGTAGCCTTACTTTTTTCTTCTAAGCTTGAAGAGCAAAATCTTTAAATGAACGGTAGAGGTTTTCTTTTAAAGTTCCTGGTATGTCTTCATTAGTGAATTCTATGAAATCTCTTTTTGTTAAAACAGAATCTGGGGCCAGGATGGGGCATGTTAAGATGTCTGGATCCCACATAGCTGACTGCTCAGTTCAACTACTGGATCCAGCAACTTGAGAGACTTGCCGGGCACGTGTGCATGCATGTCTAAGATAGTAAAAGGAGTGAGAAATGGAGAAGGGATTGTGGCATGGCCATTCTCTATGGGGAATGCTTTGTCTCTCTGGCAAGCACATGCACCTTTTGACAAAATTAAAATATAAAAACAACCAACTAACCAAAAAGTAGTTTCTGCTAATAAAACGGCCAGTGGGGACAATGATGAAAACACCCGAAAGGTGATACATTTTACTGAAGAGTTTATGGTTATCAAAGTGGTTATTTGCTTACATATTGCTTTTGTGACTTAAAAACTCAAGTTTCTTTAAACACATGTTTAGAGAGAACTGGAAAGATTCATGGGGTAGAATAATTGATTAAATGTGAACTGAAGATAAAAGTCTTTTTCAGAATTGCCCTTACTTCCTTTTACCAGATCCCTTAAAACCTTTTGTGATCTAATTATACCTTATAAATATTTACAGTTGACAAACTTCTTGTTAATGAATTCAGTATTTAGGTCAATGATGTTCCTTTCTAGTTTAGTGCTAAGGCTGGGTTCAGTCTCTCCTGGTATAGATTTTCTCTTTTCTAGCTAGATTACCAATAATGTTCAAAGGAGGCAGAGAAAGGATTAGGCCAGAACAACTAGCTTTTTAACCTTTATAACACGAAGTCTTTCCAGAAAATGCTCTCTAAAGGTGGCTCATGATTTTACTACAGAGTGGATAGGTGCTGCCACCTTACACGACTCCCAGGCCTGCAGTGATGACAGTGACTTTCCAGGCCAGCTTTACAGTGGATCATTCAGGGCGGCGGGGTGTCACTGAAACAAACTCTGTTTTTAGCTGCTATTCTCCCAGAGCATTAGCATTTGTACAAGTTCACTACACTTCCTAAATGAAAGATTAATTTGCATAGTTTGTAAATACCTGCTCATTTTGAATTGACTTATGGTAAAAAAAAAAATAACATTCTTTTCTTTCTTTTTTATTCTTTTGGTGTGTGGAGAGAGAGCGGGAGAGACAGAGACAGGTACCCTCAACAAGTCTCACTACACTGTAATCCTTACTTTCACCACAGCCTTCTCACCATCCTAGATCATGGGCCCATCTGGGTAGGCCCAATGTGTTCAAGTTGACCTGGGATCTGAACCCTAAGCCTTCCCATAAGCTCCATTGTGGTGTAGCAGTACCTGCTGCCTGCACCACCACAGCTGGGGCAAGGTTTTTTTGTTTGTTTGATTTTTTTGTTTGTTTGTTTTTAGAGAGAGAAATTTTCGCTTGTGTGCACTCGCTAGAGAGACAGAGGAGAGATAGAAAGTGATAAATCACCCCCTGGGGTTGGCCATGCTGCAACCCCTTCTCTTCCATTCTTCTCTTGGGATTTTGGGCATGCATACACACGTGCCTAGGTGAGTTTTAAGCCACTGGGTCCTGGTCGCAAACCGAGGTCAACTATGTGGGAGTCCAGTGACGTAACCATTACGCCATCTGCTGGTCCCGTGGGTCAAGTTTTAATACTCGAACATCCCATGTGTGCAATTCTTGGAGAGGCACTAAGGAAAAAAAAAAATCACAAGCCTTAAATATTTTATTTAGGTTCTGGTAGTATTAGGTTGGTGCAAAAAAATTTGCAGTTTTGGACCCTGAATTTTACATCATAATTAGACTCAAACATATCTTTATTAATCAAAATCAGAACTATTACAGTCAACACATTTTTGCTAATGAAAAATAAGTTTGTTTATTCCTATAGTGTAAAATCCTGTGCTTCGGGATTCAACAAACTTCTATAAAGCATTTTCTGCATCCTCCTGGTTGTACAAGTGTTTTCCCTGCAAAAAGTTGTCAGGATGCTTGAAGAAGTGATAGTCAGTTGGGAAGAGGTCAGGTGAACATGGTGAACGAGGCAAAATTTTGTAGCCCAATTCAAGTTTTGAACAGCTGGTTGTGTGACATGTAGTCAGGCATTGTCTTGGAGAAGAATTGAGCCCTTTCTGAAGTTGACCAAAGCCGGCTGTAGGTGTTACAGTTTTTGGTGCATCTCATCAATTTCAGATGTAATGGTTCTGTCGGGTTTCAGAAAGCTTCAGTAGATCAGACCCCACCAAACAGTGACCATGACCTTTTTTTGGTGCAAGTTTGTCCTTGGGAAGTGCTGTGTAGCTGCTGCTTGGTCCAACCAACCACTGAACTGGTTATTGCCGATTGTTGTATAAAATCCACTTTTCATCGTCTATCACAATCAACTCAAGAAAAGGTTGTTGTTATGTGTAAGATGACACGGAACTGGCAGGTAGCATGGTAGTTAAAGGCACTGGACTCCCATATGGCCAACCCTGATTCAAGTTCTTCCTTTCTCACTTTCTCTTTCTCTTTCTGTCTCTCTGTGGTCAAATTGGAAAATAATAAATAAAGTTATAAATAAAGTTAAAATAATTCTCTCTCTCTCTTTCTTTTTTTGGAGAATTTTTTGCTATAGGGTGTGTGCGCTCACCAGAAAGAGAGAGAGAGAGAAACAGAAAGTGAGAAATCACCCCCCAGGGGGTATGGCCATGCTGCAATCCCTTCTCCTTCATTCTCCTCTTGGGATCTTGGGCACACACAAACACACAAGTGCTTGGCCTGAGTTTAAGCCACCGGGTCCAGCAGTCGAACAGCAGTCGAGTACACGGGAATCCAATGACATAGCCATTACGCTGTCTGCTGGTCCCAAAATAATTCTTTTTTTAAAAAAAAGTGTTTTGACAACACTTCAAAATGAGGATTTTGAGGAGAGGCAAGGGGCAGGCCTTCAGAAGACACCTTCATGGCTCCTGAGAACTAGTGATTTCAGGGAAAAAAGAGAAATGAAGATTTTCTACTGATAATTCAACCTCTACTCAACAAACTCAATTGTAGAGGCAAGGGGCAGGACTTCAGAAGAAGACACCTTCGTGGCACCTGAGAACTAGCAATTTCAAGGAAAAAAGAGAAATGAAGATTTTCTATTGATAATTCAGCCTCCAGCCCATAAACTTGAGTGGTAGGAAGCCCCTCAAGCCTTCTTACTGTCTCTGTCTCTATCACTGTATCTCTCTGCCTCTGTCTCTGTCTTCTCATTTATTTGTAATTTTTCCTTTTTAAAAAATTTTAAAGTAAAGTATTTCTCGGCTTTCATCCCCTTCTTTCCCTTTATCTTGTTAATAATCTCCTCTCTCCCCTCCCACCCAGGAGAGGCAAGGGGCAGGCCTTCAAAAGTAGACACCTTCGTAGCCCCTGAGAACTAGTGATTTCATGTGTATTTTTTGCTTTTTTTAAAAAAATAATTCTTTTAGTTGTTTTAATTTTTTTCCTTATTCTTTGCTGTTTCTTGGTTGTTGTTTTCTTTTTTCTCTCTCTGTTTCCTTTTCTGTTTTTCATTTTTATTTTTTACCTCATCTCTCTGCTCTTCACTCTCCATTTACTGTGTTTCTAGATGGATCTAAGGGAACTACAGCCAAACATCCAAATACTATTAGGGTTAACATATTCCTCAATATCTACTGAACCTGCTGCGCAAAAGGACCAAAATGGAACGGCAAAGAGATTTCAGATCACCTCTTTCTGCACGCTTCTTAATGCTCAGATTGAACTTCAAGTTTAGGAAGAAACGCACCATCCATCGGATGACTAGAAATCACCGCAGGGCCACAAGAAATTTGGGAAAGCAAGAAAATACCTCTCCTCCAAAGGAAAAGAATAACTCCTCTTCATCCACAGACAGTTCAATGGAAATCATAGAAATGTCTGATAAAGAATTTAGAATATTCATAATGACAAAGCTAACTGAGATGGAAGAAAAGAGAGACAAAGAACTGCAGAAGAGAAAGGAGAAAGGAGATGATGACATCCAGGAGGTAAAGAAATTCTTACAAGATCTAAAAGAGGAATTACACACTTTTAAAAACAATCAAATGGGCCTGTTAGAGATGAAGGCTGTGATACAGGAAGTCAGAATCTCCTTTGAAAGTATTAAAAGCAGACTAGATTATAGAGAAAATAGAATCTCAGACGTAGAAGAGAAAATTGCTGGCCTAGAAAAATCCACCATGAAGACTGAGAAAATTGCCCCCCAAAATGAGAATAATATATGAGAAATACTAGATACCATTAAACGTCCAAACATCCAGATAATTGGTATCCCAGAAGGTGAAGAGACTCATAAGGGCATTGATAATCTATTCCATGAAATCCTGCAAGAAAACTTTCCAAACCTAGAGAGGCACTCAACGATCCGGTCCCAAGAAATACAAAGGACCCCACATAGAATCAACCCATGAGGATCTTCTCCAAGACACATTATAGCCAGATTGAGCAAAACCGCAGACAAAGACAAGATACTAAGATTGGCAAGAGAAAAACGGCAAGTTACCTACAAAGGATATCCCATCAGGCTAACAGCAGACCTCTCATTGGAAACAATGTGAATAAGGAAAGAATGGGAAAATGAAGGGAAAAGCAGTTTCAACCAAGGATACTGTACCTGGCAAGATTATCCTTCATATGGGAAGAAAAGACAAGAACATTCTCAGATAAACAAAACCAGATCTCCAAGAAGTTCACAAGGGAGTACTATATCAGGAAAATTAAATACAGACACACAGAAATAAGAGTTCAAAAACTAAGAAAATGGCCAACTTAATCATTGGGACAAATCTGGAGTTGAATATTATATCCCAGAATTCAGTAGGGAAGATTGAACCACAACAGAAGAAAGATGAAGTACATGAGACTGAACTGGTGAAATAGCACTTTATGACTTTTGACTAAAACATGGCTGATTTTCTTCTAGGCTTCGTTGTCCAGTTTTAAAGATTTTTATCCTGTCTTGATCTGTCGATAGGTTCATGTACCTATTATTTGAACAGAATCCTAACCTGTTTCCTGGCTTTAAGTTTCAAGCACTAGAAATGGAAAATTATTGATGATCACATGCATGATTAATCCACTATGCAGTATATTCTGGATGGGAAATCACATTTTACATGCTGTGATGATTCTCAGTGAATGAACATAAATTAATTAATTAAAAATAAAAGAATTTAAAAAGAAACAAAACAAAAAGAATCTGGACAAAGCCAACTTTGGTTTGAAGCTCCTTTGACTTATTGAGTGTTAAAACAAAAACAAAGCCAAGAAGAAGGCCAAAAATAAGATAAAAGAGTCTTACTCAAGGTTTAGCTATGTTCTCAGAGAAATTGCCTAAATTTGGGGGCCAAAGCCATTGCTAAATTTATTTGTGTTGCCATAGTATTTTTGGCTTCCATTCTGCTGGTCTCAAATAATCAGTTCTTAAGTAAAAGAAATGGTTTAGACTTATATGCTTTCACCAAAATAACATCATTATTAAAACCCAATCATGACCTTTTTTTTTTGGGGGTTTTTTGTTTGTTTGTTTTTTGAGAGGTTTTTGCTACAGGGCGCATGTGCTCACCAGGAAGACAGAGAAACAGAGACAGAAAGTGAGAAATCACCCCCCCAGGGGGGATCTGGATGGAAAATCTCATTTCGTATGCTATAATGATGTATAGTAAATGAATGTAAAGAAATAAAAAAAAAAAAAAAAAGAATGCCCAAAGGGATAAAGCAGGAAGAACAGGGAAGGTTGATGGTAGATGATCACAAACATTCCTAAACGTGGAGGAAGTGATCTCAGAAGACTTCACGGAGAGGGTGATTTTTTTTTTTTTTTGAGAGGTTTTTGCTATAGGGCACATGTGCTCGCCAGAAAGACAGAGAAAGACAGAGAGATAGAAAGCGAGAAATCACCCCCCAGGGGGGATGGCCACGCCACAATTCCTTCTCCTCCATTCTCCTTGGGCACACACGCACGCACACATGCCCTGTGTGAGTTTAAGCCACCGGATCCAGGACTCGAACCATTGTCGACTACATGGGAGTCCAGTGACATAGCCATTACACCAACTGCTGGTCCCAGGGTGATGTTTAAAGTTTAGCTTTGGAGTCTTTTGAAACTCCTGCTGGTTCAAGGAAGACGTGGTAAGAGGAGATACTCAGCGTGGAAGGAGGTTATGAAAGGGCTCATTAAACTCAGCAGTCATAATTCAGCAACTGGAGGCCTCCTGACGAAGTTGGAGTAGCCGCGGATAAACGAAGCATGGAAGCAGGCGTGCAGTGGAAGATAGCGCCCAAAGGGGTTGCAGGAGGTGACAGAGGACTAAATATGGTGCAAAGATCAGATTTTAAACCTTTTTCAGAAGTATTAGGATTTGAGTTTAAAACTATGATTATGAAAATAAATTTGTCCTTTCTTAAAAAGATATAAAAAAATGAGGATTTAAAAAATTTTTCTTTCAGCTCATAAGGCATCCATCCACTTATTAAGCTTTTTTGCCTTTCGCATTTGCTTCAAATGCCAAATGACTGATTGTAGAATGGTCAACCTTGAGTTCTTTGGCAACTTCTCGTGTAGCTGGAAGAGGATCAGCTTTGATGATTGCTCTCAATTGGCCACTGACAACTTCCAATGGCAGCCAGTATGCTCCTTATCTTTAAGAGGCTGGTCGCTTTTGTCAGACTTCTCGAACCACCACTGTACTTACTGTACGTCTACGGTTCCTGGGCCATTGCTTGTTGATATTACGAGTTTTTATGACCAGATTGAACCTGAATAAGGAAATCACTTGAGGGGGCAGGCAGGTGACATGGTGGTTAAGGGCGCTAGATTCCCACATGGCCAACCACGGTTCGAGTCCCGGACCTGACAGGTTGCTTTCTCACTTTCTCTCTCCCTCTCTGGTCAAACTCAGATAAGTAAATAAAGTTAAATAAAATACATTTTTTTAAAAAAAGGAAAATCACTCATTTGCATTTTGTCTAACATTATTTCCATAGTCTAAAATGCATATAAACATAAAGTAGTATTTAGAAAAAAATACAAAGTGAGAAATGCTTATTAAAGTGATGTATAACATAATCACCTTTATTTAAGAATGTATCCAGTATCGAGACCAGCAGGTGGCATGGTGTTTAAGAGCGCTGGACTTCCACATGGCTGACTGTGGTCTGAGTCCTGGAACTGGCGGCTTGCTTTCTCTCTCTCTCTTGCTCTGTCCCTTTCTAATCAAATTATCATAAACAAATAAAATCAATAAAGTTCAATAAAATAATTCTTTTAACAAAAAGAATGCATCCAGTATCAAGTGGCAAATTTCAACAATGCAAAACTACTTTTGCACCAACCTAATAATTGCTCCATAAGAAACAATAAGAACAAAGTAACAAAAATTGAATAAGAAGTCATCAGAAAGTTTATGGGAACTGCATATTGTGAAAAAACTATGCATAGATTTCTATTTTTTTTTTTTTGCACTAAACTAAACTTGTACTTTAATCTCATTTCCACAAACTTTTTGTAGTCCTCTAGTATATGTATATACAAGGTACATTGTTCATGGTTTTGATCCATTTTCCTCCATTTGTTTCTTTAGCCTGTTTTCTGAGTTTCCTCTGTTATCTGTCTATCTCTCTATGCTACTCTCAGAACTCCAGGGGCATTTACTTGTGTAGTGTCATTTGTCTTTACAACCACTCCATAGCTTCTGTGAGAAGCGTTCCATACCTTCCTTCCCTGAATGCATGTTCAGTAAGCAGCCCCACTTGGTGTGCAGCAGGCCAACGCGTGTCCACGTCCTTCAGCTCTGCCGAGGCTGTGAGTGGAGGAAAGTGTGGCCTGGAGAAGGCCTTCTTGGCCTGGCTGCTCCTGGCACTATGTCTTTCTAACACATTGTCTGTCAAGCCCCCTCACTTTAGAATGGATGTGGTCAGCAGGTGGTGTAGTAGTTAATGTGCTAGACTCCCACTTGGCTTACTGTGGTTCGAGTCCCAAACCCAGTGGCTTGAAACTCATGCTGGCCACATGTGCGTGTATGCCCAAAATCCTGAGAGGAGAATGGAGCAGAAGGAATTGTGGTGTGGCCATAGCCACTGGGGGTGGGAAGAGGGGCTGATTTCTTGCTTTCTGTCTCTTGTGAATGTACATGCCCTATAGCAAACAAACAAACAAACAAAACAAACAAAAAAACCAACTTATTAAAAAAAAAAGAATGGATGTAACAGAATCTCTTAGATGTCTTGAGAGGCATTCAGCGAAACAGTGCAGGTAAATTTTGTAGTGTAGGAAGCACTGGTGCTCCAAACAGCACGTTACTTCTCAGAGAAGACTGTATTTTTCAAATAATCTCGGAAGAGTGTATGTATAATGACTTTGATTGGAGGTCATCGCTTTGACCTACTGATTTTCCATGGCAGTTGAGCAGCACATGTGCCAAAGTGCTGGAAATGTACCCTCTGCTGCCATGAGTGTCTCCACCCCAGCACTACCCCTGCAGGGCTGTGAACCCTGTACCTTCTCGACTTCTCAGCAGCCCTGCCGAGGTCTCTGAAGCCTTTCTGTATCTCAGGAAGCTGAGTGTCGAAGATGTTCTTTTGCGTACTGTCACAAACTCTGTAAGTGCATTGAGTGCTTTGCAAATCCTTTTCTAATCTGTTTTGACAGAGTTGAGTTGTGTTGGTTTTACATGAACTTGGCAAAATTTGTTTATGTTCGTGGTGACTTGAGCATATGGCAATTAGTGGTAAATGGCAAGATTCTTAAGTATAGCATTTCTGTGACTCAGCTAATTATTTCATTTTTCATATTGCTTTATTATTTATTGTAATTTTTTAAAGGAATATAAAACTATGTATTGACCACTGTTCACCAGTATTTACAATAAAGTAAACAATATACAGTTGGGTAACATTCTGATTACTACAGAGTTATTGGTTCTTCTTGCTTCTGCTGAATCAGTAACTCAAATACTGCTAAGATTGAGGCCTACACATAAGGAATGAATTGGGGTTAAGAAAAGAAACATGCACAATAGTTTTAGATCAAATTTGTTCACTCATTTATGCCAGCAAGTCCTAAACTGCTAACATCTTTAACCATCTGATTAAATTTCCATGAGCCAAATCTTAGTTCATGAGTAATGACCTTTCAGTCAATAGAGCATAAGGATTTCAATTTTTTATAAAGTAAGTTTTACTAGAGGATTAAAATGCTCACTTATAGTCTTTCTTAGCTAAACACTGGGATTTGATCATTTTTGTCATGTGGGAGGGGAGCTTACTAGTAACCATAGAATTTCTCCTTTCAGGAATTCTGCAAATAAACTATTGAATTTATATGACTACAGATAGATAAAAAATTCTGATGATTGCTTTTAAGTTATCCAATTTAGATTGCCCAATTACAAAATCATTAATTTGAAAGGTTATGGCTTCGGGAAAACTTTCAATTTAATTTGGAGGAACTTATGTCTTATTCTGAGGTTGCTCAGCATGACAGGATCTCAAACATATAAGCTTATACACAGTTTTTG
>NW_006203430.1:7791493-7830160 GCF_000334495.1 Tupaia belangeri chinensis
ATATATATATATAAATATATATAAAAAACAATGCAGACAATTATTGAGCTTCATCTTCTGGACAAGAATGCCAAATTAGTCTCTCTTCATAAAAAGCAATTACAATTTGAGGACACTTCATATTTGCTTCTTTGCCAGTACCAAGTCTGCCTCATCTGAATCTTTCCATTTCACGAGAAACATCCACTCTCCACTGCTGTCTGTGGCACCAATTATTCGTTCAGGATCAAGACCTCTGACAAAGCCTCTTTGTTTATCAGCAGCATCTCTCTTCTTTGATTTGCTATCGTCACATTCACTGTCAGATAAAGATTTTCTCTTTGTACCATCTTTCTCTTTACCAGCTTTTTGAGAATTAAGACATGCTTCAATTAACTCTGGACAATCTAAATTTTCTCCTGGTTCCCAAGTATTGTCAGCATCTGTAAATCCCTTCTACTTCAGGAAATATTCCTCCTTCCCATTGTCTACGTGTCGGTCCAGTACTTTTTCCACCACAAATTCTTCAGGCTCTGCCTCTTCAACTTTTTTACTCTTTCCATCCTGTTTCTTACCCATTTTTTGCAATGTAGTTTTATTGGAGGCCATTTTTTATTGCAGACTTGAAGAGTTCACCGCTCTGAGCTGCTCCAGGTCGTGGGTCTGCGGCGTCTCTTTATTGTAATATTTTCTCCCACTCTTTTCTTTCCTTCCCTTCCCTTCTTGCAGATGTCTGTCTTCCTGAAACTTTCCTGGACTTTAAAAAAAAAATTAAACTTTTTCCTCATTTTCTTAAAGTTTATTTCTTCTGAGAGAGAGAGAGAAGGAGAGAGAGAAAGAAGACATTGGTATCCCTAATGGGGTCTCCTTGCTGTAATTCACAGATAGCCTTAGCCAGCCTGAATCACAAGCATGTGCCCTGCACCCAGCGTGTGTGTACAGGGAGACCTTGGGATGTGAACCAGGGACCTTCCCATGCGCCCTTAACATTGTGGAGTGTTGTGTTTCCATTGCATCACTGTTGCTGGTCCCTTGTCTTCTTTTTTTTTTTTTTTTAAGATTTTTTTGCCATAGGATATGTTTGCTCACCAGAGAGAGACAGAGAGAGAGAGAAAATGAGAAATCACCCCTAGGAAGGGATGGCCACACCACAATCCTTTCTCCTCCATTCTTCTCTAGGGCTTTTGGGCATGCATGCATGCACAATGTGTTTTTCAAGCCACCAGGTCTGGGACTCATACAGCAGAGTTGGCCAAGTGGGATCCAGCACCACCATGCCACCTGCTGGCCCCTCTTGTGTGTGTGTGTGTGTGTGTGTGTGTGTGTGTGTTTCTTCCAATTGTTTTATCTCTTTGATGAGAGAGGGGTTAAGAGGTTGGGGAAATAAATACTCTTGACAGGATCTTGCCACCTCATGATCCCCTCTCCCCAGCCTTTTGCCAGCCGGAATCTTGGCTGAGTGTGCCAGGCATTTTCAGGTTGACTTGAGATCCTAACCTGTAGTTGGCCATGTAGATCAGTATACTATTAATACTTCCACTTTTTTTTTTAGAAAAATTTTTGCTATACGACATGTGTGCTTGCCAGAGAGACAAAAAGCGAGAAATCACCACCCAGGGTGATGACCATGCAGCAATCCCTTCTCCTCCATTCTCCTCTTGGGATTTTGGGCACACATGCACATGTGCCCAGCGTGAGTTTTAAGTTGCCAGGTCCAGGACTCGAACTGCAGTTAACTACGTGGGAGTCCAGTGGCATAACCATTGTGCCTTCTGTTGGTCCAGTAAACTATTGATACTTCCTGCACCACCAAGGCCAGCCTACCTTGTCTTTTTGGACCTTCTGTCTTACAGACATTAGTAATTGATCCATCTTCCAATTCCCACTGTTACATTACTTGCCTGTTAAACCACCTAACTCTGGTTTGAGTCTCTTTAAGTGAGATGGGGCTCATTGACATAGAATTAAACTTATTTGGAGGACAGCATTGCAGTTGGAAATACTCCTAAACCCAGTGCGGTGTGCCTCCCTGTGGCTGCCCCTGTGCCGTAATTCAGCAGTGGTCGGTCACTCTTTTCCCCCTTGTTACCTGCAGGGAAGTGTTTATTTCGCTGATGCTCCACCCGGCCTTTATTTTTTCCGGGTTGATGGCTCATATTGATGACTTGTTCTTGTTCCGTCTCTGACATTTCAGTAGCCCTTTTCTTCTTCTAACATTTTCTACATGAAGGTATTAGAAGAGCTCTGGTTTGTGAGCTGGATTTCAGGGAGTCTGAGAATTGAGGAAAGGACTGGCGAGTCTGAGATGCTGGGGCACATCAGTCTTGGCTCTAGTGATTAGTAGAATTCTACCCCGAATGTTCCGTCTACCGGTGGAAAAACAGACCAGTGTGTTCTCGCTGTTCTACTTGCTAGATGATAGATTTCCTTCATCTTGTTTACCAAGAAAGAATGTGGTTTCTTAGCCAAGGACTTGGATTCCTGGTTCCTGGTGTACAGTTTTTAGAGTGCTCTCTGAGTCGCTTCATTTTTAGAAAGATCCTTTTGAGAAAACGCTTAGCATAGGGCCTGTTTGGGACAGAACAGATTTCAGCAAACGCTTGTAAAAGATCTCAGTTTAGTTTGTGTTGTAGGCTAAGAAACCTTGTTTGTTTTACATTTGCAACCTCAGATCTTTGGGACTTTTGGACATTATTGCCCTAACCTCAGCTGTATCCTTAAAGGCAATAACCCATTAGGTCCACAGAACTAGTGGTAAGCCCATTTGATCTACTTGAGGGTAGAAAATTAGATGTTGTTCTTAGAAAGGACAGTACTTTTTTATCTTTTGAATTTCAGAGAAAAACTTCAGGATTTATAAAGACTCCGTCTGTCCCGAAGACTGCCCAAGAGTTATGACTCACTGGCTAAGGGGCAGTACTTGTGCTGTGTCTAGGAAGGAGAGAACTGTGGGGGCTGTGGTGGCAGACTGCAAATGCCACCCAGGCCTGAGAGAGCTTAGAGGAAGTAGGGAAGTAAGGGTGGGGTGGCAGGACCAGCAGTCGTTTTGTACACGGAGACCGAGTGTCATGTGCCAGCCTTCCCATTTGCAATCTCAGGGACCCTCACAGCAGCCTGGTGAGATCAGTTAAGGCTCTGAATAGAGCGAGAGCTGAGAGGCTGCACAGTGACTGAGGCAGGAGCTTGCTATAGGAGAAAACCTGTGGTACCTCACAGCTTCTCTGGGCCAACCTGCCTGGGTTCGTGTCCCAGTTCTGCCAGTTATCAGCTGTATTTTCCTGGATGCTTCACTCGACTACTGTGTTTCATTTCTCCCATTGTCAAAGGAAGGTGTTGGTAAGAGTATTACCCACCTTGTAGATGTCTTATAAAGATGGAAAGAATCCATAATGTAAAGAGCTTGAACTATAGCTGGCCTGTCCTGAGCGTTTGCTGTGATTGTAAGTGAGGGAGTTGGGATGTGGACTCAGGACTGTCTCCATTACCCCTCTATCTGAAGATTATTATTGAGTTAGAGCTGAACTTTAGCTTCTCCTGAACTGAGGATCTTATTTCATTTGATAAAGTACAGTCATCCTGACTTCAGAATGTGGGGTGACACTGGCCCAGAGCCTGCGGCAAGTCCGTAAGGAGATGGCGGGTTCAGGGTGGCCTGAGTGGGAATGGGTGTTATAGGATACTGTGATGGAGTCAGGGAAGGAAAGGGCCTCCTCCCTGCCCCTGCAGCAGGTGGACCCCCGCCTCTCCCCTCCAGGCCCATGCTGTTGCTGGTTGGCTGAATGCCATTTCCAAGAGCAGGCTGGGCTGTTGGGGGACGAAAGTGGCTGTTAATGATCCTGAACAGCCGAGGAGGAGGGGACCTTTGAGAGGCAGTCCTGCCAGACGGCTGCTCTGCATTAACGGCCCACGAAGCGAAGCCCGGGTCCAGAGATGCTGGCTGGCTTCCCAGCTCCCCTGAGTCACATCTTCAGAGTGGGCCTTGCTGCTTTTGCAAAAGGAAATATCCAGAACATTAGACACACCCATATTTAATGATAAGTATAAAAACATCTTACAAAGCCAGAAATGAGTGACTTTTGAAGTATTTGCCATCGTTTGATTATATAGTGTCCCTTTATGAGTGTAGCTAATTAAGAATCGACTTTTTTTAATAGATATCCTGAGTCCAATAACTTAGGTAAATAACATTCTTGGGCAGAGAAGCCTTTAACATGTGTTTTATATTAGATATTGTACTGTGCTTCCTTTCTGTTCAGAATGGTTATGAGCATTAAAGCATTGTTTAATACTTTCCTCTGTAAATGGCTGTGCTTTGGAGTGCATGAAGTAATTTCTCTATAGCCTTTCCCCTTTTTTAGGGTTTTGAATCTGGATTGATTTCTGTTTATAAAGCATTTTGAGACGCATTACTGAAAAGAGTAGTTGAAGAATGTATCTGAAGAAAGCACATGGGTATATTTCACAACTGTGCTGTTTTATAAAAGCATTTAAAATACAGTCTTCCTGAATCTGGAAGATTACGAGTTGGCTTATAAACAGACTTGAGTGTTTCAAGGTTGAGGCAGACTTTGGCAAATTGATCTGTAATGTTATATAAGAGTTCTCTTTCCTTTTACTTGATTTAAAGCTGAGTTTCCCAAGCCAAAAACCTGGAGCTGTTCTGACCTCGACCCCCTAAAATATGTTCTTTTCATCAGGTCCTGTGATTTTTACCTTCTAAGCTCGTTTGTTTTCTCTCTCTCTCTCTCTCTCTCTGTGTCTCTCTCTCATTCTTTCAGAGGGTGTGTGCGGCCTCATGAGGGATGACCATGCCACAATCCCTTCTCTTCCATTTCTTCTTTAGGAATTTTGGACATGCATGCACATGTGCCCACCATGTTTTTCAAGCCACCTGGTCCAGGACTTGAACTGTGCAGTCCACCATGTGGGATCCAGCAGCTGTAAGCACCATACCACTGTCCGGCCCTTCTGTTTCTTTCTTTCTTCTTTTTTTAAATAAAGTTTCTTTCTTTTATGAACAAGAGAGACAGAGAGGGTGAGTGCGATAGAGACAGAAAGATAGGCGCCCTCAATGGGATCTTGGTGCCATGGTCCACGCTTCGCCTCAGGCAGCCCTGGATCATGGCCATGTGTGTGCGTCCAGCTTTTTCAGGGAGGTCTCTGGATATAAACCTGGAACCTTCCCTTCTGGGTCAGCCTTGCAGAGCATCATCATGCTCTACTGCTGTGCCACTGTCTAGGCTGCACCTTTTTTTTTTTTTTTTTTTAAACAAGATCCCTTTCCCTATTCCCATTGTTAGTAGCTTAGATTCTCAACACTTCTTGTTTGGACTGCTGCAACAGCCTCTGAACAGAGGCTCTGCCTCTGATCTCAGCTGTTTCTTGCCTCTCCCTATCCTATATCCTTCCCTGTGCTTTAGAGCAGAAGTTCTCAAACTTGAGCGTGCATCAGAATCAACTGTGAGGCTCTTCAAATACAGAGCTGCTCATTGGGTAGGTGTGTAGCAGAGCCTGGGAGTTTGCATTTTTTACAAGTTCCCAAGGAGTGCTGATGGTCCTGGTCCAGGACCCTACCCAGCATGCAGGACTGGCCTGTCACTGCCTGGCTTCAGAAGCAGGAGGCCAGACTTATCTGTGTGGCCTGGTCTGGGTTCCTTCTTTGGTCTCCTCTCCCTGTTTCTCTTGGTTTCTCAAATAATACTCCATGATCTGATGCTTCCTGAAGACCTTGCCCTTTCTGTTCCTCGGCCTCGAGCGTAGCTTCCTCCGTGGTGCAGCACACATGTGCCTGGGCTGAGGTGAGCACTTTCCTGGGCTTGTTATAATTTGTTGAAATGTGGAATAGGGATCAGCACAGGCAGGATGTGCCACATCTCCCTATTTCTAAATGAGTTATATTGTTTGAGTCCTGACTGAGAAGAACCAGGTGGTTAATAGAGTCAGGGATGTCCCTCCCTCCTGGGGTATACATCTAAGGATTTGTCACTGGCTTATTCACTGTCCCTCACTCTCAGTGCTTTGTTGGCAGTGGGTCCTATTTGCTGGCCACCCGTTGATTGAGGTCTGGTGAAGTCATCCCCTATAGGGTGGGTCCTGTGGTTTTTAGTCCTAGAGAACCAGGCTCAGCTGCTCCAGAGCCTGGGCATCTGTGCATCCTCCTCTGCGTGCTTCTCCAGTCTCTGGAAATTCTTCCCCTTCCCTGAGTAGCAACCCCTTTTCTCTTCCAGTCTCTGAACACTAAGTCTCCTTCTCATCTCCCTCACATAGATCTGTTTGATATTGGGGTGTAGCTCTGTCAACTGTTGGTATGTTTGAGAAAAAAATGCAGAGTCTTAGAATCCACCTCCCCGACCAACGGGTTGTGACTCAGAGGAGCTGAGATGGTGCCTAGGAGTGAATGTGCATTTTAATAAGGTCACCAGTCATGATGACATGGTGGTTCTGTAGCTTGGACATCAACAGTACTTGCCTAGACCTTGGAAACAAAAACTTCTTCCTTCTACTTTTCCCTTTGGACCCAGAAACACAGAAGGCCATTTTGTCACAGGTAATCTTTAAAAGTCATTCTACTATCCCACTGAGAACTCCTTGAGGGTGCGTCATATGTTTATTTATCCTGCGTAAAGCCTCAAGCCTGGTGCGTGATACTGATGTGGGCGAGAACAGTCTTGGAGATAAGTGTGTACAACAAACTGAGGAAGGAACTAAATTCAGGGATTTTTTTTTTCTTTCTTTTTTTTTCTGGCATTGTGCCCATGACTGGAGGCAGGAGAATTCTGTCTCTCTCTGCTTGACACTTCCAGTTCTGCACTTGGACTGAGCATGGCTGAGATTTTTTTTTTTTTTGCAAAATGATCATCTTAGTTTGAAGGAATGTTGCTGCAGTGGCTTTCATATTTGGATGTGAAATGTGGGGGTAGCTTTTCACATTGAAGAGAAGGAAACTTCTTTAAAGTGAGCCCAACTTCTCTGGCCCTGCCTTGGCCCAGCCCGGCAGGCCTGGCTAGACTCCCAGGCAGATCCCTGGAGCCCTGTCCCCACCCCACCCGTGGAGTTGCCTTGGGGGCGTTAGTTACAGTTTCAGTCACAACCTCAAAGGGCGACAAGTCACTGACTCCATGTAGAATGGAAAAGAACAGAATTCTGAGAGTAAAAAAGTTGCAGTTTTTATGAGATTAAAAATCTTTTGTGTTGACCGAATAGTAGATCCACTTTCATATGGAATGTCTTTCTGAGTTCTGGCCTAGGTCTTGGTCAGGATCAACACGGTAACAGTGGCTGGGGAAGGTTGATAAATTTTGAATTATGAAGGTGACTGCTAAAATTTCTGAGTGGCCTTCAATTATACCTTTACTTGCAAAATGCACTTTTTACTTGCAAGGACCACGTAATTAATTCTCTTGGAAACATTTTTCTGTATGTATACACTCATCTAATTATGCACATTTTTTTCTTTGTACATTTTTAAATTACCAGAGAAATGTTCGGTATTTTTGAATATTACTTCTGATTACTAGAGTTGCAGATGTGTTTGTGTGTGTGCGTTATTTGTTATTTGTACACAGACCTGCAACCTTAGCAGTTACTAGAAGAATGGTCTATCCCATTTATTTTAAAATGAACTGCACCAATTTCACCTGTCACACCTCGTGGTGGAATTTGAGAGGAATGAGAACAGTTTTGTCTGGATTGTGAAGTTTCCCAGGGGCATAGCCTGTGTATGATCATTCACTTTCTAAAAACAACCTGTGCAGTGTTTGCATGCTTGAGATCGGCTGTCTGGTTTTGCTCAGATCTAGCTCCTGCTGCCATGTAACTTTGAGATGAACAAGCTTTATTTCAGATGTTGCATATAGTTCCACTCTTCATTTGTTCATTTTCATCTGCTGCTTTTCCAGAAGGTATAAGCTAGAGGTAGAACTACCTTATTCAAACTGGTTGATTAGAAATCACCCAGATGTAAGCATTGTTCAGTAGCTTTCCTGGGGCCCTCTGGTCCCAGTTTACATGTAATAAGAACTGACACAGTTTGTGAGTCACTACTTGTCCTTTCTGAGCTTTGCTTTAAGGTATTGTAGGCAGACCAATACATTCTTTTTTTGGAGAGGTTTTTGCTGTAGGGCGCATGCGTGTGCCAGAAAGACAGAGAGAGACAGAGAGACAGAAAGTGAAATCATTCCCTGGGGGGATGGCCACGCTGCAATCCCTTCTCCTCCATTCTCCCTTTGGGATCTTGGGTACGCATGCACATGTGCCTGGTGTGAGTGAGTTTAAGCCACTGGGTTCGGGACTTGAACCATAGTCAACCACATGGGAGTCAATGACATACCCATTATGCCAACTGCTGGTCCCCCAATACATTCTTTTATCAACAAAATTTTTAAGACAAACTTCCTCCCTCCTTTCTGCTTCTCTCCTCTTCCCCCCTCTTTCCTTCTTCCCTGTTTCCTGCCTTCTGTGAGAAGGACAAGAAACCACAGCACCTTCAACAGGGTCTCAGGCTGTGAATGCCACCCCCCACCCCACCTGCCAGCTCTTCACCATGGCATGGCCAGGATCATGAGCACATGCACCTGGTGTGTACAGATCAACCTGGGAACCAAATCCTGATCTTCCATATGGCTTCTCCCACTGGGGCTGGCCTGTCAAGCTTTTTTGTTCTTATACTTTCCAAGGTGTGTATGGAGAGAGGTTTTGCCCTGAAGGCTAAGACCACAGTTTATACTGCTTTCCGTGTAATGTAGCACTGCTGTAAGTCACTGCAAACTACTCCCCCTTATGATTTCCCTTTCTCTTACCTATGTCATTAACTTCACATTGTACTGTTTTCTTTAAGGCTAAAGTAATGCCTTAAGTAAAACCCTAAAAGATTTAGAAGCTATGCAGTATTATATTGTAAGCCTGTAAAAATTCTTAACAAAGTTAGTGATTTGGAAGATTTTCATGAGAACTTCAGCTAAAAGGTAGTAAAGTAAATGACTTCCAATAACTAAACCTTGGCTTATAACAAGGTCATTGTTTGGCAGCATCCGCATTTGCAAAGCTCTCCAGAACTTGGAGGAGGAAACGGTTTTGAGACAAAATAGTGATTTTAGAAATAAAGACAATAAATTAACATTGACATTATTTGCCAATGATTGATTGGTTGTCTTCCAACTTTCTACCCCACATTCTGAATAAATTGGACCATGTGAAAAACTAGAAGATTAGATTGACCTTTTTTTTTTTTTTTAATTGAAATTGGTTTCACAGGAATGGAAATTTGGCAGCAAGTATGGAAACTTGCAAATCAGTTTACAATGTTCTGTGCTTAGTTTAATGAAACCCACAAGAATGAGGAAAGAGTACATGGCTTTGAATAAGAGAATGCCGCACTAGTGTAGGGTTTGCCTTTTCTGGAAGTTTATTTTTACCCTTATTAATTCAGTAGCGTGTAGAATGGCATATCCAGACTTTGGCTGGTTAACAGTGGCTTCCAGGGACCAGCAGTTGGCGTTAATGACTATGTCGCTGGACTCCCGTGTAGTTGACCATGGTTCAAGTCCTGGACCTGGTGGCTTAAACTCATGCCGGGCGCATGTGCGTGCGTGCCCAAGATCTCGAGAGGAGAATGGAAGAGAAGGGATTGTGGCGTGGCTATCCCCCTGGGGCGGGAGGGGGGGTGATTTCTTGCTCTCTGTCTCTATCTCTCTCTGTCTTTCTGGAGAACGCATGTATACCAAAAACCTCTCCAAAAAAACACAAAAACAAAAAAACAGTGGCCTCCAAGATGGGCAGAATTTCAACTCCAGTGATATTTTTCAGTGGCCTCATGGAGAAAATGCCAAGAAATATTTATAATAATGGTGTAAAATGAAGACGAATTGGTAATTTTTTAAAAAAAACCTGTGACTGAGACCAGCAGTTGGCATAATGGCTATGTCGCTGGACTCCCATGTAGTTGACCACGGTTCAAGTCCTGGACTTGGTGGCTTATACTCACACCGGGCGCATGTGACAGATGTCACCTAAATACCCACCTTCACCACAGGCTTGCTCAGCTGTGGATCTCAGTTAAAGCAGGCAACTTTTATCTGCAAACATGCCAGTGCTGTCTAGTCTTTGTTACTGGACCACCTTGCTAGAAGCCCCAGGGACCTTGTTAGAAATGCAGATCCTGAGTTGGCATGGTGGTTAAGGTGCTGGATCCCACATGGCCAACTCCATGGTTTGAGTCCCGAACCTGGCAGCTTGAAAACACACCAGGCGTGTGTGTGTGTGTGCCCAAAATCTTGAGAGGAGAATAGAAGAGAAGGGACTGTAGCATAGCCATCCCCGCTGGGGGGTGATTTCTCATCTTCCCTCTCTGTCTCTGCAGCAAGCACACACACCCTATGACAAAAATCTATTAAAAAAAAAAAAGAAAGAAATGAGGATCCTTTGGGCTCGCTACAGATGGAGTAAACCCCGGCTGTGGAGTGCAGAGCTGTGCTTATTCCAGGCCTTTTTGAATGACCACTTACAAGTTTATCAAAGCACTGAAAGCCAAGGCAAAGATTCTTTAGCAGTAGCATGTGTTTCCATTAAAGTATTAGAGGCTAGTGGATCCCAGACTTTGTTTGAAAAGTTCATGCACAGATAGTACAGATGGAGTGAGTTCTGTTTGGCTCCAGCAGAGAACATTTAGCTCCTTTCTGCTTTCTGGTTAGGTCATGAGTTTCGCAGGGCTGTGCTATAAAGGATTGCCCTTTAGCACATCAGCAAGTTTCAGTGGAATGCCGGAGGTTTCTCTTCTCTGCAGGCCATGGCTCATTGGCAGGTTATGAAATTATTTTAGTAGATCACAACCAGCATAAAAATGTGATCTGTAATAGAAGATAGGATGCATTTCAAATTGTAAGATTGAGTATTGTTTTGGAAATGTGAAAAATGTTACACATGTCAGGTGTACGAGTGTCTCTGTGGGTATATGTATATACATGTATATGCACAAATGTATATACACAATCATGTACTGCATACTGACATTTTGGTCAGTGAGCCACATACATGATGGTGGCCCTGTAGGATTATAATGGAGCTGAAAAATCCTTATTGCCTACTGACATTGTAGCTATTGTAATGTTACTGCACAATTTCTCACTCATCTGTCTGTGGTGACGCTAGTTTAAATAAACCTACAGCACTGCTGGTCAGATAAAAGTAAACCACACATGTATAATATATAATACTTGATCATGGCAATAGTGATGCTACTGGTTTCCTATCCTATTTATCATTATTTTTGAGTGTACTCCCTCTACATTTAATCTCATCTAGTTTTGCTCATCGGCCTTGCCAGTGGGACAAGATGTGGAGGTGGAAGGAAGGCAATGGTATCATTCTGTGGAGGTGTAGGCTAATGTGTGTCGTTTGTACTTTCGTTTTTTTGTTTTGTTTTGTTTTTAACTTTCCAGATGGCACATGTGCTTGCCCAAAAGAGATAGAGAGAAAGAAAGAAACGAGAAAGCATCCCCCTTGGAGAACGGTCACACCATAACCCCTTCTTCTCCATTTCTCCATCGTCTCAGGACTTCGGGGACGCACGGACACATGCCTGGTGTGTTTTTCAAGCTGCTAGGTGTAGGGTGCCGCGTGTAGCCGGTAATTTGGGACCCAGCTGCCTTAACCACCACACCATACGCTGGTCCTGCGTGTCTTAGTTTTTAACAACGTTTAAAAAATAACAAATAGGGGCCAGCAGGTGGTGTGGTGGTTAAGGTGCTGGACTCCCAGATGGCCGGCTGTGGTTAGAGTTCCAGACCTGGTGGCTTGAAAAATCACACCGAGGGTGTGTGTGCGCACACCCAAAATCCTGAGAGGAGAATGGAAAAGAAGGGATTGTGGCCATGCCCATGCTCCCCTAGGAGGTGATTTCTCATTTTCCCTCTTTCTGTCTCTCTCAAGTGAATGTACATGCCCTATGGTAAAAACCAAAATAACAATAATAATAAATAGAAAAAATTAAGATAGGGAAAACTTACAGAATGAGGACATAAAGGAAATATTTTTGAACCGATATACATTATGTTTTAAGCTATTGATTATTTCAAAAGAATAGAAAAGTTTAAAAAATTTTAAAGTTTAAAAAAATAAAGAAGTTACAGTCTACTAAGGTGAATAATGTATTATTGAAGAAATAAAGTTTTAAAGATAAATTTAGTGCAGCCGTGTCCAGGGTTTAGAAAGCCCACAGTGGTATACGGTGATATCCTAGGCCTTCTCATTCATTTACTGCAGTCACTGACTCCTCCAGAGCAACTTCCAGTCCTGCAAGCTCCACTCATGGTGAATGGCCTGTACAGGATTCACATTTTTATTTTATACCATATTTTTGCTTTACCTTTTCCATATTTAGATGTTTAGATACACAGGTATTTACCGTTGTGTTACTGTTGCCTATAGTGTCCAGTACAGTAGCATTCAGGACAGGTTTGTAGCTGAGGAGCCATTGGCTTTACCATATAACCTAGATATAAAGTAGGCTCTACCATCTAGGTTTATGTCAGTACACTCTATGTTGTTCACACAACAGCAAAACTGCCTAATGATCCATTTCTCAGAATGTGTCCCTGTAAGTGAAGCCTGACTCTATGTGTGTATTTCTATTTAAATAGCACAACCTTGTGTGCATATATAGGCATTTATGTATGTGTATATCTACACATATATTATTGCATTGAAAATATTTGAGGGTGAGACCAGCAGTTGGCATAATGGCTATGTCGCTGGACTCCCATATAGTCGACCGAAGTTCGAGTCCTGGACCCGGTGGCTTAAACTCACGCCAGGGGCATGTGTGTGCGTGCCCAGGATCCCAAAAGGAGAACAGAGGAGAAGGGATTGCGGTGTGGTCATCCCCCTGGGGGGTGATTTCTTGCTTTCTGTCTCTCTCTGGCGAGCGCACGTGCCCTATTGCAAAAACCTCTCAAAAAAAAAAAAAATTGAGGGCTGACAAAGCCAACTACATTGTTTGAATCCCAGCCCTAGCGGCTTGAGAAACACACTGGATGTGTGGGTGTGTGCCCCAAATTCTGACAGGATGGAGAAGGGATGGCTGCGTGGCCACGCCTCATGGGGGATGTTTTTTACTTCTCCCTCTAGCTCTCAGTCTCTTTCTGCAAGCACACACACCCTCTGGCAATTAGACAAAGTTTGAATGTATAAAATAACTAATGTTATGAGGAAATATTAAAAGACACATTCCAGGGACTAGCAGATGGTGTAATGGTTACATTGCTAAACTCCCACTTGGCTGACTGTGGTTCGAGTGCCAGACCTGGTGGCTTGAAACTCACACGAGGGGTGTGTGTGGTTGTGTGTGTGTGTGTGTACATGTGTGCCCAAAATCCAGAGAGGAGAATAGAGGAGAAGGAATTGTGGTGTGGTCATCCCTCTGGGGGATGATTTCTCACTTTCTATCTCTCTGGCGAGCACATGACACCCTATAGCAAAAAATCTCCCTCTTAAGAGAAAAAAAAAAGACATGAGACCAGCAGATAGCATAATGGTTATGTCATTGGACTGCCACATAGTTGACTGTGGTTCAAGTCCTGAACCTAGCGGCTTAAAACTCACGCCAGGCACATGTGTGTGTTTACCCAAGATCCTGAGAGGAGATTGGAGGAGAAAGGATTGTGGCATGGCCATGCCCCCTGGGGGGATTTCTCACTTTCTCTCTCTCTCTCTCTCTTTGGCGAGTGCACATGCCCTATAGCAAAAATCTCTCCTCCCCTCAAAAAAAGGCACATTCTGTGCAGTTTAATGGAAGAAGATGTCTAAACATAGATAATTATTATTGGTTGTTTACCAAAACAACAAATAAATACTTATCTAGACATCAGTGAATATTAAACACTTTATAATTTAGAAATGTTGGGAAATAAGGTGTTATGATTTTTAAACCATCCCAGTTAATATCAAGCTTTCATACAATACCATTGACAGATATAACTAATTAAAATCCAGGGAAGTTTAGTCAAGACTAAAATGATTTTGAACCTAATTTGATTTTTTTGTCACTGACTTAGACAACTTTAGGATCTTCTATTTCTTTGGCATTGTGATGGTCAATATCAGTATCTACTGATAAGTAAAGGGTGGGGAAGGGTTCTTTGAGCCCTTTTCCAAGTTACCATGTGAGGGTACTTCCTTGAGTATGTAGTCTACTGAATCTTACTTCATCTACTGAATGAAGATATTAGCTACCACTAAAGACTTAAGAGTTTTTAAATTTTCTTTTTTATTGCTAGAGAGCATAAGCACTTGCTAGGAAAGACAGAAAAGAGTGAGACAAGGTGGGGAGGGAGAAAGCACTGAACTGCCCCCCAATGGGGCATGGTTATGCTGCAACTCCTTTTTCCCTCTCCTTTTGGGATTTTGGCACCTGGTGTGTGTGTGTGTGTGTGTGTATGTGTGTGTGTGTGTCTGTGTTAGATATTTTTGTTATAAAGTGCATGAGTTTGCCGGGAAGAGACAGAACATGAGAAGTCACCCCCAGGGGGATGGCATGCTGCAAGCCCTTTTCCTCCATTCTCCTTTCAGGACCTTGAGTGCACACATACACGCGCCTAGTGTGAGTTTAGGCTGCCAGATCCAGGACTCTAACTGTGGTTGACTATGTGGGAGTCCAGCAACATAACTATTATGGTACCTGCTGGTCCCAACCTGGTGTGTTTTCCAAGTTGTGGGGGCTGGGATTCACACCGTGGTCAGCCATTTGGGAACTGACTCCCTTAACCACAAGACTAGACGGCTTGCCTTATTTTTATTCTACTTCTCAAACTAAAATTTAGATTTTCAGAGAAATAAAAGCTTAGTTCCTTTTTATTTTTTGGTGGTATACGATAGCAAACTTGGGACATGATGGGTCTTCAAAAACATTGCTTTGCCAACCAGAGACTGCCTGAGAAGTCCTGGTGTGGCCTCTCACTGCAACACACCTTCCTGTCTGCCTGTGGGGTGCATAAAGATGACTGAAGGATCTGAATGAAAGATTTCTGTTGGTGAATGATTTGCTGCTGTTTGATTATTGAAATCTGAGCTGGGACCAGCAGATGGTGTAATGGTACTTCATTGAACTCCTGCTTGGTCGACCACAGTTTGAGTCCTGGACCTGGTGGCTTGAAACTCATGCTGGGTGCATGTATGTGTGTGACCCAAGTCCCAAAGGGAGAATGGAGGAGAAGGGATTGCAGCATGGCCATCCCTCCAGGGGGAGTGATTTCTTCTTTCTGTCTCTCTGGTGAGCACGTGTGCTGGATAGCATAAACTCTTGAATAAAACAAACAAACGAACAAATAAATAAAGAAAGTCTGGGCTTCAAGATAATATTACCACAAAAATAAACTTTAGTTTTCAAAGTGATTCCCAAGTATACAGCAAATATTCATTTTTGGTAGCTCTGCTATGCTTTCTTTCTTATTATAACTGTTGAATTATAGGATGGAACAGAATTAAAATCCCAGCTTTGCCTCTTATTAGTTGTGTGCCCCTCGACAAGTTACCTAAATTCTCTGGGTTTCTCAGCTGTCCACTGAGGAAAGCAACGTCCATACAGGGTTTCTGAGAACATCAATTAAGATTACGAATGTAAAGTGCCAAAGCAGGCACTGAGCAAGTGTTAAATGAATATTATTCTGGGACCAGCAGTTGGCATAATGGCTATGTCACTGGACTCCCATGTAGTCGACCGCGGTTCAAGTCCCGGACCCAGTGGCTTAAACTCATACCAGGCGCGTGTGTGTGCATGCCCAAGATCCCAAGAGGAGAATGGAGGAGAAGGGATTGCGGTGTGGCCATCCCCCTGGGGTGTGATTTCTTGCTTTCTGTCTCTGTCTCTCTCTGTCTCTCTGGCGAGCGCACACACCCTATAGCAAAAACCTCTCAAAAAAAAAAAAAGAATGTTATTGTTATTACCTTATAGGATGGAACAGAATTAAAATCCCAGCTTTGCCTCTTATTAGTTGTGTGCCCCTCGACAAGTTACCTAAATTCTCTGGGTTTCTCAGCTGTCCACTGAGGAAAGCAACGTCCATACAGGGTTTCTGAGAACCTCAATTACGATTACGAATGTAAAGTGCCAAAGCAGGCACTGAGCAAGTGTTAAATGAATATTATTCTGGGACCAGCAGTTGGCATAATGGCTATGTCACTGGACTCCCATGTAGTCGACCGCGGTTCAAGTCCCGGACCCAGTGGCTTAAACTCATACCAGGCGCGTGTGTGTGCATGCCCAAGATCCCAAGAGGAGAATGGAGGAGAAGGGATTGCGGTGTGGCCATCCCCCTGGGGTGTGATTTCTTGCTTTCTGTCTCTGTCTCTCTCTGTCTCTCTGGCGAGCGCACACACCCTATAGCAAAAACCTCTCAAAAAAAAAAAAAAGAATGTTATTGTTATTACCTAGCAATGAGTGACTGAGATATCTGTGTATCTTCATCTGTTTAATTTCTTCTTGCCATAATTAGTGAAGTGTCCAAACAGGAAATTAAAAAAAAATAAATAAAAGCAGGAAACAACATTTGGGCCAGAGTTCAGAATACTGGGTGTGTATTCTGCTTAGGACACTGCTGTCATTGTCTCTTGCAGAAGTCCTCCCTTGCTGTCTGACAGACATAGCCAGAGCCCCAGATCCAGGGTTGTGTGCAGGATATGAGAGTCATTAGGATGTTTATATTTAGAATGGCATTCACAGTTTCTCTGTTCCATTCAGTGGGCACTGTCATAAGAGGATGCCAATGACAGAGTGTGCCATGGTGAGAGAAATCAGGACGTCAAGATCTTGACTCATCTGTGTGACACAGTTAAGACCCTTCACCTCTATGCTTGATTTCTGTTTTGCTTATACAAGGGGCAGGATTTGAGTTCTTTGAAGTTGTAATATGCTGGATGTCTTCCTGGGGTCTTCTGATGCTGTTGTTCTGGGAAATGCTGGCTATGGATCTATGGTATGTTATGGGGTATAGAAAAGGGAGTAGATTGTACAAAAAACAAACAAACAAACAAAAACTACAGAAAATATGAGCTCTGACCTCAAGAGCGGATATCCTAATGCAAGAGTCCCGAGTAAACAGGAGTGTAGGAATGTGCAGACAGCCTGTGAATGCTGTGGAAACTGAGCGAGGAGGATGGAGGAAGACTTATTGAAGAGGCACCTCTGGATTGAGTCATCTGTATCAGCAACCAATTCTGTCTGGTCCAAATGTATGCTGCTCTTTACGTGAAATATTGTGGCACTCACAGTGGCTTTCACACTTCACAGTGACCTGCAAGGAAAATGTTGTCATCTTTATGTGTAAGCTCCTGAATCTCAGAGGCGACATAATTTGCTGAGGTGGAGTCTGAGTTTGAACCCCGGACAGGCCTGTCTTTCAGGCTTATTGTGAGGTACAGTTCCTGCCACAGTAACTGTCGGGGTCTTGTTCTGGGTATAACAAATTTGATAACATCTCCATTTGGATGTATGTTAGTTAATATGTGTTAAAGTCTGTAAATTGGAGAAAACGCCTTTCTGGATTTTTTGAAAACTAGATAGTACTGCTTAAGAAGCAAAACCAAAATGAACGAACAAAAAAGATATTGATGTCTTCCTATCATTCCCATGAAATACTGTGGGATTTCTTATGGGGTGGCCTGGCAATGTCTTTTTTCCCTTGAGTTTGGAAATGAAGAAAGTATTTATAGTTGGATGCGAATGCCACTGGGAGGAAAAAAACATCCTTTTTTTGGTATTTTCTTAGGGCTGTCTTTTTAGCTTTTTTCCCCCCACAACTATTTTAAGATTAATTTCACATTTTACATAAAGTCCCTATTGTGATAATATACACTATGTACTTTTTACATCGGAGAACTTTACATTTCTCGTCTGTTAAATATTTCTTTCTAGCTTTGTTAAAACACTTGAGCCGCTCGTATTTTGAAACTTGTACTTCTCCCTTCTAGGATCCAGAAACATTGCGCCTCAGAAGATTTTTAAACCACTCTCGGCACTGCTTTTGGCGTTACACATGAGCCAGCAGGCGTCTGTGCTCGCGTGTGCGTGCGTGCGTGCGTGCGTGCTGCGGCACGCCCCCTGGAAGGATCCCAGAGAGCGCCAAGTTGTCTGTGGTGTATTTCGTGTCGCCTGAGAGTGGCCTTGTCTTGTTTTCCTCGAAGATGGCTGGTACAGGCTTCTGAGCCCCGCCACCTGAAGCACTCAGGCCCCAAAAGGGAGGACAGGAAGCCTGTGGGTGTTTAGGTGCAGGCAGTTGAACTGGCTGTGTTTTGACTGAAAGATGCTGGTTAGGGAGAGGACGGAAGAGCCGAGAGGGCGTGGGTGTGGGCACCGCGCAGCAGGTGCATTCGCCCCACTCTGCGGTTCAGAAAAAAAAACCCACTCTGCGGTTCACCGCAAACTAGCGAGAGTGTTCCGGTCCTGCCGTGGCCGGAGAGGACTGGGCGGCCTGCGTCCCATTGGAAACACTCAGAGAGTGTCTAGGGAGTCAGGGCTTTGTACCAGCAGAGGCCCAGAGCCCTCTGTGCTCCAGAAGGACTCCGTTTTACTGTTATGTCGGCCTTTTTTTTTTTTTTTTTTGAGATTTTTTGCTACAGGGTGCTTGCACTCACCAGAGAGACAGAGACTGAGAGAAAATGAGAAGTCACCCTCCCTGCCCCTCCCCCTCACCCCAGGGATGGCCATGCCACAATTCCTTCTCCATTTCCTCTCAGGATTTTGGGCACACAGGCACAACATGAGGGTTTTTTTTGTTTGTTTGTTTTTTTCTCTCTTTTTAAAGATAAATTTTTGCTATAGGGCGTGTGTGCTTGTCAAAGGGAGACATACACACACACACACACACACACACACACATACACAGAAAACAAGAAATCTCCCTAGGAGGGATATCCACTCCGTAATCCCTTCTCCTCCATTTTTCTCTCAGGATTTTGGGCATGCATGCACATGCACCTGCCGTGAATTTTAAGATGCCAGGGCCATGACTCAAACCGTGGTCTACTAGGTGGGAGTCCAGTGACATAATCATTATACCACCTGTTGGTCTCCAGCGTGTTTTTAGCCACCAGGTATGGGACTTGAACCTTGGTCAACCACTTGAGAGTCTGGCTTCCTAACCATCATGCTGGTCCCCATTATATTGACTTTTAAAAGGTTCCAAATTTCTATTTTGGGATAAGAAAACTCTAATGGCAGAGATGGTATCTGACTTTCTAATCCCTCTTGTTCCTCCTGGCCAGGTTAGTGCCTTCCAGGTATTGCCCATTTCTGCCCTTCCTGGGGGTATCATTGAGTTTGAAAAGCCTAAGTGAAATAGTTGCCAAAGTCTTGTTAGAAAACAAGTGGTTCAAACTCATGGGCATGGCCAGATGGAGGGCTACAGGCTGGAGCCGAGGTCTGTGTGTGGAGGTCTGTGTGTAGTCGCTTCTTCTTGGTGACTTTGTAGACTCTACCATGGGCTCTATGCAGGGAGGCAGTTGGCAGGCCACCTGGGCTGCTGGCTTTACAGAGGCCAAACTCCATGAATGTGAGCAGATACCTGGTGCTGAGTAGTTGGGCCCCAGAAAAGGCCCACCAATGGTCAGTCTTCCATGGCATCAACTTACTCTAAAGGGAGCTCTGCAAGAGAAAGACGTGGTGCAGTTGTGCTGGTTCTGCTCATAACGATATTACAAAATTATCAAAACAAGCGATGGAGCATTTACTGGTTGAACAAATGAATGCACACATACATTTTATGTTGTGAAGAGTACCTGACACAAAATACAGGTGCGATACTTCAACCAGGGTGGGGGCTATTTGATCTATGTTCACTAGTTGTGAAGAAATGACATAAGAATGGTTTGAGAAAGAATGTTTCTATTGTCTATTTTCCTTAATCTCTGTAACACTAAAATACACACTCAAACCTTTTGTATTGCCCTAACATTATTGTATTTCTGTGAAATGGCTTTCTCCACAAGTTTTGCTGTGTTTTAAATGGCTCCACTTCACAGGACTCAGTCACTAGCTGGAGCAAGTGCTGTTCCAGAGAAAGGAAGGAAGCCTGCAGCCAAGGTTTCTCTTGTAACCTTTGCCAAAACCAGATTTTTTTCCTTACCTTAAAGAGAAAGAGCGGCCAGCCTGATAGTGCAGTGGTTAAGTGCTGTGTGTTGGGAGCCGGATCCCCCTTTGCCAACTGTGGTTCAAATCCTGTCCTCTGATGGCTTGGAAAACATGCTGGGCATTTGTGCATTTGAGCCTCAAATCCTGATGAAATGGGGAAATGGAGGAAAAAGGCTTGCGGTGTGATCACTTCTCATTGTGGGAGTGCTCCCTCTCTCTTTCTCTCTGAGTATGCTGTCTCCTAATGAAAAGAGAGACCAAGAATATTGTGAAGATTAAGGATAAATGAGGCCAGTTTGGTGGCACAGCAGTACTGTACTCCTCAATGATGCTGGACCCATATGGAGGATTGTGGGTTTACTTCCCAGGTTGACCTGTATTCCTGGGCACAAGTGTGGGTGATCTTGGCTGGCTGGGAAGGCTTAGGGAAGGGATCACAGAGTGAGACCCTGTTGAGGGTGCTTGTTTCTCTCATTGTTATGAAGGAAAGAAATACAAGGGGATCTTCAAAAAGTTCGTGGAAAATTCGATTCTGAAGAAACTGTCGTAGATTTCACACTTTTTGGTATCAAACTTGTACCTTCATTTCATTTTTACATGAACTTTTCAAAGTATCCTCATAAACCTAAAAAAGAAATACGCCTTGCTTTCCTTTGTTTTATTTCAGTCTTTTTTCACTCATGAATCCTAGTAACACGGCGCAAGCAAAATCCGTGCTACTTTTTCATGTTACTTTTCAGGAAAAACATTCATTCCCTTGCTCTGCTTGCAGGAGCTCATGGCTCATAAATATGCCAGGAACATGTTCAGGAGATGACTTGGGTTTAGTGAGATCATCAGCTCCTCAGCACCATACTTTATCACTGCGGAAAGCCACATGTGGATTCTTCAAATACTTGGAGCAGCAGGGAATGGTACAGGAGGAGCTCACCCAGCCCTTTATGTGAGTGGCTGTGCTTAAGTCTCTTCTGTGTTCTTCTCCAGTGAACCACTCTTCTGAAGGCTTAATTTCCTTGGTGGAGACATAATATTCACACACAGTCTTTTTTCGTTGAAGCACTGGGCTTGGTGTCGAGTTGCATTTTGTGAGACTATGGACAAGGCATTCACTTACTAGAACTAAAAGGAGGAGGAGCCGGGTGGAGTGCCAGGTCTGAGCTAGAGCCTCACAAGTGCTGTGACCTGGAGCTGATTATCTCTCATCTGGGTCTGTTTCTTCCTCTGTCTGGGAAAGGATTGCCACAGTGACCCTTCAGTTTCCTCCTGCCCCCCCCATCCCCCCCTGCCAACACACACAACAAGAGGATTCTAAGGTGTGGGTCATTGACTGTTTTCACAGCTAGAGATGGGCTTGAGAGAGTTAAAATTACACGAGAAGAAGAGGTAGGGTTGTTGAAATTCTCTGCCTCGTGTCATAGAACTGCTGTTTTTAGTTTTTCTTGGCTTGGGTGTGAGAATCCTGCTGTCTGAGAGGCTGAGCATAAGGGGATAAACCTTGGAGATAATGTTCATGTTTAGTGATTTATGAAGGAGTAGGAATATATAATAAGTTCCTGAATATAGATTTCAGAGGAGTGTGACAAGGTTCTGTAATAAACAAGGTTTTTATTTTGTACTCTTAAGTAATTTAACTGATTTAAATATTTTAAAATATCTGTTATTAAAACCAATCCTTTCGGAACCAGCAGTTAGCATAATGGCTATGTCTCTGGACTCCCATGTAGTCGACCGTGGTTCGAGTCCCAGACCTGGTGGCTTAAACTCACGCCGGGCGTGTGTGTGCGTGTGTGTGTGTGTGCCCAAGATCCTAAGAGGAGACTGGAGAAGAAGGGATTGCGGTGTGGCCATCCCCCCTGGGGTGTGATTTCTTGCTTTCTATCTCTCTGTCTCTCTCTGTCTTTCTGGCAAGCATACTCGCCCTATAGCAAAAGCCTCTCCAAAAACAAAAAACAAAAAACAATCCTTTCAAAATCTAAAATAGACGCAACTTTACTCACAATATTCTCTATAATAATTTTATTTCTTAAGGGTAACAGAAACTGAATACTTATACATTCAATTTTTATGTTAAACAGAGCTTAAATTTTGCTTAAAATAATTAAAAAACATAGTTTAAAAATAAGAAACCTTAAAGAAGTTTTGAAGTAGATTGTCAGGAAGTTGGATTATCATTTTTGTTTCAGAATTAGTGCTGGTTTTTTTGACCCATACCAGCTTTTCCAGTTTGGTTGGAAATGATAGATTTATTGATACAAATGGAAAATTAAGAATGAGTCACAAATTCTTACTTTGGGGGTCCAGCAAATGGTTTAATGGTTATGTTGCTGGGCTCCCACATAGTTGACCACGGTTTGAGTCTGGGACTTGGTGGCGTACAGCTCACATGGGCGTATTTGCATGCATGCCTAAGATCTTGAGAGGAGAATGAAAATGGAGGAGAAGGGATTGTGGCATGGCCATCCCCCATGGCGGGGGATTTCTTGCTTTCTGTTTCTCTTTCTCTCTGGCAAGCACACGTGCCCTATAGCAAAAATTTCTCTTAAAAAAATTCTTACTTTGAGAATTTTCTAAGGGAATTTTTTGTTTTTAACCTTGAGCTGTTAGATAACTAAATGCTAGAGATGTGGCGAGGATATTTAACAAAATTAGTAACACCTGAGCAGCATTTCTAAGAACTGATTCACGTTCACAATTAAAATGAACTAATTAGTTCTGGAGAAATTGTGCATTTATTATTTGGGAGTAGAGCATGAGGCAAAATGCCTTCCACCTATTTTGAAAAAAATTTTGAAACTATGTGATTTGCTTTGAAGGCTTAAACAAATTCAGTTACTAGGTCTTTATTATACTAAGTAGATATTCACAAGTACCTATTTTAATTTTGTTCATTTAAAAAAAAAGTTAAAGGCCTTCCAGGTGCCACATTCTCTGAAACGCTTTGGGGATGCCAGGATGATGGTGACGTTATTCTGTCATGCAAAGAGCTCATAGTCGAGTAGGAAAAATGAATTTTCACTTTTGGTATATGAGGCAGAGAGGGCTGTTCTAATGTACCAGTTACATATGCAGTTAATGAATATTTTTATATTCCCATATTTAATTATTAAATTAATTGGTTTTTATTGCAGTATAACAAATTATCATAAATATAGTGGCTTCAAACAACACTCATTACATCACAGTTTCTGTGGCTCAGACTCTGGGCATTCCTTAACTGCATCTCTGCTTGGGTTCTCACAAGGCTTCAATCAGATATTGGTCAGGTTTTATTCTCATCTGGAGGTTTGAATGGGGAAGAATTTGCTGTCAAGCTCCTTCAAGTTGTTGGCAGGGTTTGTTTACTTGTAACTGTAAGACTGATATCTCTGTTTCCTTATTGGCTGTCATCCAGGGGCTACTCTCAGCTCCTAGAAAGGCCCCTGCAGTTCCTTGCCATGTGGACTTCTCACAGGCCCTATCATAACATGCAGCTCACTTCTTCAAAGCCAGCAAGGGTGTGTCTACTCACTAGTTGCTGAGATAGCATCTTTTATAGGATAACCTGATCGAAAGATGTCCTTTGCTGTGTACCGTGGGTTAGTTCTGCCTGCACCCACGGGGAGGGGTTTATACAAGGATCTGATCCATTGAGGGTCACCTTAGAACTTTGCCCACCACAGTTCATTTCTAGTTATTCCACTGACTTCTCTCAAGACCAACGAGAGCAGTCCCAGTTGAAGAATAGAAACTGAGAGCTAAAAAAAAATCAGAAGTGGTTTGTTTTCTTCTTGTAGTAGGTAAAAACAACAACAACAAAACAAACAGGAGAAAGGAAAGTCTGTAGGTTCACAATATTGATAGGAAGATGTTACATAAAAACAGGAGGTTGGCTCACGTGTTGGAGGTGGACCTCCATGGGAATCTCATAGGGTCCTCTAGCGAGACACAATTATTTTTTAAATCTGGCAGTCTTAGCATTGGTTGATCATTTAGGAGTGACATATGGCAGGAGCATGCTTTGAGGGACAAGTTTCCTGGTGAGAGCTCTGCAGCACACAAGCTAGACAGATGGTGGCTTATTCAACTTTGGACAGGAGTGTATCCTACACACTGGCAGACTGAGTGCTGAGAGGTGCTTGTGTTATCTGTGGCAAAGCTTCACTGAACTTACCTGAAAGTGCTTTGTAAGGCATGAAGTGTTCACGGTGCCCCACCTTGACTGGTATGATGTGCACATGAGATGCTCACCAAATTGGGATGAAGATGTTGGTGGTAGATTGTGTGAGCCAGACAAAATCTGGAGCACCAAATAGGAGAATGTTCTACTAACAAGGTAGACAGCAAGTAAAATCAGGCTTGCATACAGAATCATGAATAATATCCTGCTGCATTAATGTAGAGGTTGTTGCTTTCATAAAATTAGACATATTTCAGGGGCTGAAAAAGTTGCAGCTCTGTCTGGTTCCCTTTACAGTTAAAGACTGAATGGATCCATGATATTTCAAGATAATTTGAATTTTCTTTTTCTTTTTTTGGAGAGGTTTTTTGCTATAGGGTACGTGCGCTCGCCAGAAAGACAGAGAGAGACAGAGAGACAGAAAGCGAGAAATCACCCCCCAGGGGGATGGTCACGCTGCAATCCCTTATCCTCCATTCTCCTCTCAGGATCTTGGGCACGCATGCACACGTGCCCGGCATGAGTTTAAGCCACTGGGTCTGGGACTCGAACCACAGTCGACTACGTGGGAGTCCAGCGACATAGCCATTACGCTAACTGCTGGTCCTGGGATTTGAATTTTTGAGAAAGTCATAGGTGGGACCAGCAGGTGGTGTGCTGGTTAAGGTGCTGGACTCTCACGTGGCCAACTGTGGTTCAAGTCTCAGGCCTGGCAGCAGCTTGCTTTCTCACTTTTCCTCTCTCTGTCTCTCTCTGGTGAGTGTGCATACTTTATAGCAAATTTAAAAAGTAATATAATAATTCTTAAAAAAAAAAAGGAAACCATAGGCAGTCTAAGAACTAAAACAGAATTAAAAAATACCCGTCCAGTTAGGATACTGCCATTATTTATGACCTATTACTGAAGAAAATTCCTGTGTCTTTGGAGGGACAGTTAATGTCTCTTTGATTGAAAGATGAGGACTTGGTGACCCCCATGGTTGCTAGAAAGCTGAGAGGAGGGTTTTGTCTCAGTTTAGTCACATTCCTTACCCCCAGATTTTTTTTTTTTTCTACAGTGCTCTCTTCCATTCCTTTATTACTTGATGCTTATTTTTTACTTTTATTTTATTCATTTGGATATTTGTGTCTTTTATTGTGACAGCCCTTATATCTTGGATTTTGGGGGACGGGTGATGTGTTAAGAGAAACAAAGAAGTGGTTCACTGAAATTCTTTTTTTTTTTTTCTCTTTCTAGCAGCTCAAGCTCTACATTTGTAACATCAAACCTCTTTCTCCTGTTGGGCCAACTTCAGGAACTGATAACAGTTTTTATGTAGTTTAAAAGGTGAGTAGGCCTTAAGACTCTTTGACAATGTTTGTGAGGCAAAACTTGTTATAGAACTGACCATACTGAGGTGGTTGACCTGTCAATTTGCCTAATTTGGTTTTACATTTATCTGCCTAAATGCGTGTGTTTCTTTATGGGGGGGCGAGGTTTAAGTGCCTGGGACTTAGGGTACCTTGAAGGAGCTTAGATAACACTTAGATGTTTTGCTCTCTCTCATGTCCTCAGGCCCAAAGCCTGATTTGGAGCCAGCTGCAGTAGAGGATAGTCAATGAAGGTGCTAGAAGGGTGCCAGGAGCATCCTACCAGCCCCAACTTGTCCACCATTATCTTCCACTGTAGATATGCCCGTTACCTCTGTCTGCCTCTATTTTGGCACCTCTTAAGAGATTTTAGTAATTCTTCTCCTCTTCTGCCTAATTGTTGGCTTCATTTGATGTCAGATGACATCAAATGAGGAAATACATGGGAATCTTCAGGAAGGTAAGAAATTCTATTACATATAAGGTGCAATTACCTACCCCCCCGCCCCCCTCGAGTTTTAGTGTGATAGTCTCATTGCTTATGGCAAATCTTTTACTAAGATGTAGTTTTCTTTTTTTTTTTTTTTTTTTTTGAGATTTTCGCTATAGGGTGCGTGCGCTCACCAGATAGACAGAGAGAGACATAGAGACAGAAAGCGAGAAATCACCCCCCAGGGGGTATGGTCACACCGGAATCCCTTCTCTTCCATTCTCCTCTCGGGATTTTGGGCACGCACGCACGCCCACGCGCCCGGCGTGAGTTTTAAGCCACCGGGTCCGGGACGCAAACCACAGTCAACTACGTGGGAGTCCAGCGACATTTTTTTTTTTTTGTAGGGTAAGAGTCTTCCTTCTACCCTCTCTGTCCCTCCATTACATTTTTTCTTTAGGGTTTACATCAGTGCCTGGTATGCCAGAAGAATTAAATAAAACTTTTGTAAAACGAAATGAGTTGACAAAGCTTCCCTCCAGATGCCCTCAGAGCATATCCAGGGCCTCTAATTTGTGGTTACTATTGGAATCAGATGAAGAAGTCGGAAATTCAGGAAGGATTGAATGTGCTTCCTCAATGAAGCACAAAACCCTTGAATTTAAATGGAATTTTCACCATTTGGAACCTTCCTAAAATTAATAGATGCTAAAAAACATGCATTGCATAACATACTACATTCCAATTCAGTGTTGGGTGCAATTCCTCTGCATTGCTGAGTTGAGTACAGTTCTTGTGTGTTTGTTTCCTTAATGGATTTCACTATCAGATATCTAAAAACTTGGAGCCATTTGATTGGCCCGTACAGGGTGAGTGGTAAGCTTTTGTGAGGAATTCTCAGTCTGTGTACCTCGCAGATGCTCAATGACTGATGAAATACTTGTTATTCATATGATCCTTTTATTAACCTGACAGAATAGCATGATGTTTGAGAATCTCTTCTCTTTGCTGACTTTGTGATGTGGACGCGTTGCACTACTTTTCTTCCATAATTTGGCACACCCACCACTGGCTTAAAGTGGGAAATATATCTCATCTTTACCAGGGCTGATGAAAGTGTGGGTGTAGTTTAGTTACTCTTTCATCATCTCAAATATAGTCCCCATTGAATTTACCCACCAGCAACTAAAAGTGTGCTTAAGTAGAAATTTATTAGGTCACTGAACGCCCTACTGGACCATGCCTCTGAGGACTATGAAACTTGATTTAGAAAATTTTGACAAATGTAGAAATAATTTTTACAAATTACATAATTACCCAATTTCTCCCTTACATGGGGAGTACCTTATTTCATCAGCAATTGTAAGCAACTTTCAAACTTGGTAATGGAAAACTTTTTATTGCCTGCAGTATTGTATGTGGATTGTAAATGAAATAGAAAGTTACATCGCTCTTCTAGAACATGAGAATGTTAAACACAGATCATTGTTTCTGCAGAATTGCATGTCACTTTATGCCTCACGGGTAATTTTTAAGCAAAGACATAGATTCTGAGGTGTTGTAAGAACTTTCGCACCTCTAAAATAGGTTCTTACAGCTGACTGTCCTGGAATTTATATTTGCTCTATTACTTGTAAGATTTTGTTCCTAAAACAGCTCACAGCTGGACTGCGAGACATTCCTAAGTGTTGATAAAATGGACAGGAGGCTTCACCTCTCTCCATTCTTTCTGCTTGTCTGGGAAGACCCAAGGAGGTCTATAGTTTTGCATTAACTGCAAAAAGTGCCTATCTTCCTATACAGCGGATTTATTTGGACTTGCCTTTAGAAGGAGATTGGGTCCCCATTTTAGGATGTTATTAAATGGATTTTAAAACTTTGACCACCTTGATGAATCTGAAGACACATGAAGGTCTTCATAAAGTTTATGGAGAATATGTGTTATGAAAAAAATGAAACTATTTCCATTTTTCGATGAACTTCTTAAAGGTCCCTTTGCTATATTGCATTTCTAAGGTATGGTCAAAAGACACAGACTTTGGCTCAGACTCTGACCCTGCCCCTTTTACTCACTTTCTTACCCTGGAAAGTCCTAATCCTCTCTGCATCTCACCTTTTCTCATCTTTAAATGGGATAATATTCATCTTGTAGAATTATTTTGAAAGTCCCTAACTCAACGTTCAGTGCACCCTGGGAGTTCAGTAAATGTCAGTTATTTCTTGTGCTAATGCTGGTCCTGATCTATGGACCCCATGCAGGAAAGATTGGAGGAAAACAGAGCGGAGATACTCAGCTTCTTTAGGACTGAGGCGGTTTGTTAAAGAATTTTACCAAGCATCTTTTTAGAGCTAGATGTGGTGGAGTGCTACTGACTTTATTAAGCCCAAAGCCACTGTGAGGTCAGTGAGGAAATCATTCATTCATGATCTTTGTGTCATTTCCTGTCCTCTTCATAAAAAAGAATGAAACCTCAGGCTTAGATCTAGTTGGCTGTCAGCACAGATGAGAACGTTTCAGTTGGAGAAAATCTCACTTCTCTTTTGTTACCTTAAAGAATCTGAATGGTGAGGGCCATCTACTTCCCAGGGAACTATGTGAATGTCTTACAATGCGAGACAAGTGGTCTCTGTGGGGAGACACTCACAATTAAAAAAATAACCTGAGGCACAGGTGATACATCTTGATCTGGACTTCCTACTTTCATGTTGAATTTGAACTTCTTGGGCCAGCCCATAGTGCAGTGGTTAAGGGAGCCAGCTGATTGTGATTTGAATCCTGGCTCTTTGGGTTGAAAAAAACACACTGGGCATGCGTGCATGCCCAAATCCTTACAGGAAGGAGAAGTGGAGGAAATAGGTCTACAGCATGACCATGCCCATTGGAGAGTCTCTCTCTTTCTCTCTGGAGAGCACATGTGCTCTTTGGCAAAAAAAAAAAAACCCAAACAAAACAAAACAAAAAAACAACAAACAAAAAGTGCCCCCCCCAAAACCCAAAAACACAAGACAAACCCAAAACAAAACAAAACAAAACAAAACAGAAGAAGGAAGAAAGAAGTGATTTTTATTTTGTTTTTGATTTTTGGAAAGGTTTTTGCTATAGGATGTGTGTGCTCGCCAGAAAGATAGAGAGAGACAGAGAGACAGAAAGCAAGAAATCACTCCCCGGGGGGATGGCCACACTTCAATCCCTTCTCCTCCAGTCTCCTCTTGGGATCGTGGGCACGCACCCAGTGTGAGTTTAAGCCACCGGGTCCGGGACTCTAACTGCTGTCGACTACACGGAAGTCTAGTGACATAGCCATTACACCAACTGCTGGTCCCGAGAAATGAACTTTTTAAGGTAAAATCAAAGAGAATCAATAGCACTAATGTAAGTCTCTAATGTCTAATTGGTAAATAAATTAGTGATTGTTTTCACCAGATGTGTGTACAAGTTATCTTTGGAATGGCACAATGAAATAGATTAAATCATGGAAATGTGATCAAATAAAAATAACTAGAGCTGTGATGTGAATGACCATCTTATGAGAGGGGTTCCCTAACTCAAAGGAGGATTTTAAACTCTGCATTAATATTAGGCTTATTTGGGGCTGCATGAAGATTTCTCATCAACACAAGAAGCCAGGCAGCAGTGGCTCAGTGTCTCTGCTGACCTTCCAGATTGTAATTGGGGAAGAGATGTCAATCTGCCAGTGCCAGGGGTTTCAGGTCAGAGCCTATGTGCACTAGTTCAGGGCTCACACTTGGCTTCTGAGAGATTTTATGAGTTCTTATGATTCAGACCTTCCCTTATTTTTCTTCCCTCTCTCCTCTTCCTTCCTCCTTCTTGCCTGCCCTGCATTTGTGTAGCACCAGGAGCCTCAGACCTGGAGCTCCGTCTCACCACTTTTCTCTCATTCTTCAACTTTAGGGATAAGAATGGCATTGGGAAAAACAGCAACAGCAAATGCTTCAGTGATGCTGTATAACCACGTTTGTAGGTTGGATTAGAATAAGCCAGCAAGGGAAAGAAGAAGGCCAGTAGGTTGGGAATAATACATTTAGACATTGGGAAGAGAAATTTGTTACTTCTGTCACTTCTGTCTGTGGCCTGAGATCTTGGGAGGTTTCTCTGCCTATTCATTGGATCCTGTCCTTCTGTTTTTAGATTATTCTCTCATCAAGTAGACATGTAGAATCATATAAAAAAAACCTTTACATTTTGCTTTCAACTCAAATGTGTTAGCAGCTTTGTCACTTGATGCCTAGCACAGTATTGTAAAACTGCTAAAGAGCTAGCAAATTTTCCACCTAAAATTTTTGTGGGGGAGGTTAGGGTGGGGGTATGGGGAAAGGAGTATAAAAATAAACCTTTCAGAGATTCTGGGTTGCTTGGTGGTGTGTGTATTTTTCCATGGTGCGGGAGGTTAGAAATAGCATTGCTTTTTATGGGATTCTCAGCAGCAGCTCAAAAACTTGGCTTTGTGGGTTTGGTCTCTCTGTGTGGGTGAGGTAAGTTCAGCAGTGCTGTGTGGTAGGGGGCAGTGCCTGGCAGCATGTTCCAGCACCTTCTCTGTCTGTCTTCTTCCCTCCCCCCTCCCCCCCCCACACACACTTGGTATCACCCAGATGAACAGCATTCAAGTGTAAAATGTGCTTTGCCAAGGTCAGGTTCTTGAGATGACTTGCCTTGTGGCAACTGATGCCAGTTGTAACAGACTGAGTCTCAGCAGTCCCCATAAAGTCACATTGGTACATCTGTGAGGGCAGTGGCTGGGAAGGGGCGTCCTTCAGGGATGCTGTATATCAGACTGGCCTAATCTCTTGAGTCTATGTGCAATAACTTCCTTAAAGTCTTGATATTAGCAGGGTGCCTGGGCTACTCTTTCAAAATGATTCTTACAAATTCTTGAAACTTGTTAGGGTTACATAATTCTTACAAATGGAGATAGATTGCTGAATTCTTTATAAATTCAGTACAGAAAGAAAATATAAAGACACAGGCACTAGGACAGAGATTTTTAACCCTAGGGGACCTAGGAACATTAGTGAATTCCTTGGAATTTTGCCTGTTCTGGGGGAGAATCTCAGGGCTTAGATGGGATTCTCAGTAAGATTTTGACCTCCAAAAAGGTTAAGAACATTTACAATAGAGCATGAAGTATGAAGTTTATCAGACTTGGAGAAACCATTTTAGTGACTGTCAGATTGGAAGTATAAAGAGTGTGGGCAGAGGGTGACATCAACAGAATTGGAGAGGATAGGCGAGGGAGGGCAGGGATTCAGTTATAAATTGTGTAATCTAACAACACAAAAGGAAACCATAGGAGGTGTCAACTGGATTTTTTTTTTCTTTATAGACTTTCTTTTTGAACTTGATATAATATTTGTTTTGTGTGGGGTATGATTCCTGCCAAAGGCTGGTTGGTGTTGCTTGATTAACTTTGCAAGTTCAGTTCTTGGGAGAGGTGTCTGCTGTACACAGGGTGTCTGAAGTCCATCTGGACCAGCCTGTCATTCAGTAAAGAATTTTTTCTTTCTTCTGGGATCTGGTTTGCCTTGATTCTCCACACTTTTCCCACATATCTTTCCTAGAATATAGAGATTGAAGTAGGCAAGTCAGTGCCATGCAGTTGTCCAGGGGACCAAGGAGAAAACCTCAGACAAGACTTTCATCTCAACTTTCACAACACACCGTGGGCTTAGGGTTGCTCAGCTGTTTTCTTTGGCCCCTTGAGTCTTACTAGACCAGTCTGGAAGACAGGATCACTAAGTAAATCTATAGATAATTTATAAATAGAAAGTATTACAACTGTAAAATGATTCTATCAGAGTGCTTCAGGCAGTCAGGGGTGGTGCTTTTCCTGACCAGGCTATGAAATCCATGTAGGAACAGAATCTTTGCTGTTGTAATCACAAATGTAGTTGGAGGAGCAGGGATGTCATGACTGTTCCTCTTGGTCTTCTGAAGCAGAGCGTAAAGGTTATACTTTGGAAATGGGACATTTAATTAGGGGCATTTAGTTAGACTAAATGGCCTGTGACCTGTGTCTACATTCATTTTCTAAATGTCCCAAGACTGCCCCCTGTTTTGCAGGTTCTGTTCTACTAACATTTTACCCATGCCATTGTGTTCCAGGAATAATGCATTTGGCTTTCTTTCTTTCTTTCTTTCTTTTGGCGGAGCTTCATTCACCTAATGGAATGACTAAGCAGGAAGGCCTGCTCCCTGTGGGGTTAGTATGGCAACAGGGGCCACTTGTCCTATTACCTCACTCCCCATCTCTATGTACTCCCATTTATTTCATAAAAATAAGAAAAGGTACTGTTATTATTGAATTATTTGAGAAAAAGTTGTTTCACAGGTTCGGGTGGGATTTTGAAAGTAGTTTTTGGTGCTTTGAAGGACTCAAGAGTGCTTTTGAATCATTAAAAGAATTTGTCACCACTTAATAATGTGATATATTTAATTTCGTTACTTTTTTTTTTTTTTTGAGAGGTTTTTGCTATAGGGCGCGTGCGCTCGCCGGAAAGACAGAGAGAGACAGAGAGACAGAAAGCGAGAAATCACCCCCCAGGGTGGATGGTCACGCCGCAATCCCTTCTCCTCCATTCTCCTCTCGGGATCTTGGGCACGCACGCACACGCGCCCAGCATGAGTTCTAAGCCACCGGGTCCGAGACGCGAACCGCAGTCGACTACATGGGAGTCCAGCGACATAGCCATTACACTAACTGCTGGTTCCCCCAATTTCATTACTTTTTTTAAAGACAGGGTCTCACCACGTCACAGTCCTCCCTTGGCCTCACATCTGGGACTATACTATGCCCAGCTCTTTTTTATTAAAAAAAGAGGTTTTTGGTCTTAGGGTGTGTGCTTTTGCTGGAGAGAGAGAGAGTGAGAGAGAGACAGTGAGGGGAAAAGTGAGAAATCAATCCCAGGGGTGATTGCCACACTGCAATCCCCTCTTCTCTATTCTCCTCCCAGGATCTTGGATATGCGTGTTCATGCACCCAGTGTGAATTTCAAGCCACCGGGTCTGGGACTTGAACCCTGGTCAGCCATGTGGGAGTGCATTGATGTAACTGCTACCCCATCTGCTGGCCCCTTGCCCAGCTCTTTTAAAGACAGGTTCTGGATGTGTTGCCTAGACCAGCCTCAACTCAATCCTTCTACCTCAGCCTCCCAAGTACATGTCACCATGCTTACTCTTTAGGTTGGACCGGAAATTGAACCCAGGGGTCCCACAAGTACATATTGTTTTATCTTTAATTCTTTCTCAAATTTTCTTCCCTTCCCTCTTTTAATTGTGGCAAAATACACATAACATGGGAAGAAAATTGAACGTTTGTGAATTGCTGGTGCAAATATAAAATGGGATAGTCACTATGAAAATATTGGGAAAGCGTTGGGAAAGTTGTGAGGCATTTTTCTATGCAAAAAAGACGTTATGACTTTCCCAAAGACCTAATAATATGTTTTCATCATTTTTAAGTGTACAGTTCTGTGGCATTAAGTACATTCTCAGTATTCTGCAACTATCACCACCATCGGTGTGCAGAACTCTTTTCATCTTGGAAAAGTGAAAATTTGTACCCATTATATGCCAATTTCTCTTTGACTCTGCTCTCCTGGCAACCACCATTCTATTTTTTGTCTCTATGAATTTGACTATTTTAGGTACCTCATAAAAGCACACAGTCTTATCCTTTGTGACTGATTTATTTCACTTAGCATTAAAGTCTTCAAGTTGCATCCAAGTTGTAGTGTATATCAGAATTTCTTCCTTTTAAAGGTTGGATAATATTCCATTTTATACATATTACCACATTTTGTTTTCCATTTACCCATTGATGGACTCTAAGGCTGCTTTTCCCTTTTGGATATTTTGAATAGTGCTGCTATCTGGTGTCCAGATAGCTTTTGATTCCTTTGAACATATTCATTTTAAAAAATTAAATCCTCAAGACTGACTTTTATAAGCACACTCTCCAATTAGATATCATTAGGAATCTAAAAGAATAGGTATGCTGAAATGTGGAGGTGATCTTGAAAATATAAGATGTATAAATGCTGACTGACTAAGGGTAAATAAAAGAATAGAACTGAGAGGTTTACTTTGTTGTGGAGGTAATAAATATTAGTATAGGTCAGCTTATATGCTAGCGTGTACCATTCAGTACATGTTTCTCAGTGAGACATTAGTCTTCAGACAAGACGCCAGGTGGACTTGCATAACCAACTGCCAGAAATAATCTACTTGGCCTGCATATTACTCTTGTACTAATCAGTAGCCCTTGTATCAGAGTATTGATAGCAGAGGTTGTCAAAAAATATGAAGAAATGAGAAAATGGGGGATCTCCTGGTCAAACTCTTATTTCCCCAGAAAAGTAGAAAGTTTAATTGTGACTTTTTTTTTTTTTTTTTTTTTTGGCCAAACTTTTTATTTAGTATTCTGTAGTTGTTTAATACACACTTAAATGGTCTTATTGGGGGAGGGGAAAGGGGAGGTTCTTGCAGATTCCCAAGGAAATGTCAGAAAGGCAAAATATGACCAGCATTATCCATCTGTTTTGGGTTTACTGGGTGAATAGCACTTTCCTTACATAGGCATCAGGTTTTTCTTACTGAGAACATTGAGATTTCAGTTTGAAGACACCCTGAAATCCTATGAGTAGCATACCCCGACCACCCTCTAGCAGCTAGCTTGTTTGTATAGGTAGAATGATTCATCTCTCCATTTTAGATGGCTAGATGTTCGTGGAAGATTTTAGAACTGCTTGCCTCATTTACTGGGAAAAATGATAGGAAGTGGCCTTTAGGGACACTTGGAAAATTACAGCACTAGTACAAGTCAATTCTTACACATTTAACGTACTTGTGACTTTTAAAGAACAAGAATACATATTTACAATAGAATCTTGCGAGCTTTTTAGTGGAATGACTTCGAAGAATCATAAGTAACAGAAAGGTTTTCAGATTAAGAGTATAGTATCAAATCATTGCCCTCTTTGTGGAGTGGCAGCTCAGACCCTCATGAACCCGCCTATTATGCTTCCATTTTCTTTAGTACATGAAATGCTCCAACAGATAAATAAATAAAATTTAACCTGTGGGAGAATAGAGATGTCTCAACCTGGACAAGCCTTGGCTTTTAAAAGTATGTGAAGGTGCTTTTAATAAGTCACTAGTATGAAGGAACTATTGCTTGTAGGAAGCAGTGGAAAATAAGGCAACTTGCAGCCAGCTGTTTGTGATAAACTTTACTATAACATATAAATACAGAAGTCTGGGGACATAGGCATGAAAATGAATGGGAAACAGGGTCTGCTTCATGTAAGGAATTCACAGGCTGATGGAGGAGACTTTCAAGTATATCCTTCATCATAATCCACAGTGACATATGTTTGGCATGTTGTGATGAGCGGACTTAGAACAGAGATTTCCGTGCATATCTGCCTAGGAAGGTTTGTGGATTTGCTCACAGAGGTGGTGATGTTTGAGGTGGGACTTGAAGCACGAAGTGAAGTTTTCTAGATAGGCAAAGGGAAAGGTTCACTAGGATGCACAGATGTAAGAAAGTTAGCAGTGTATTAGAGGAATAGCAAATGCTGCTGCCACTGGAGTGCTTGGGAAGGAAGGTGGAAGATAGGAATGAAGTTGGAAAGGAGAGGTGGGTCCAAAACCATTAAGTACTGAAGTGCAGTGCATAGATTATCCTGTAGGGTGTGGAGAACCACTGAAGGCTTTACAGGGGAGATGATGTCATTACATAGGTCTTAGGGAAGTTGAGTCTGTTGATGAAGGGTAGAGTGTGTAAAGGTGGAGAGGCAGAAGCTGAGGAGACCAGCTGGGAAGAATAAAGAGCACACTGTTTTAGGTAGGAGTCTACAAGGGCCTGAACTGAGACAGCAGTCACTGAGAAGGGGTCCTGGACAAAAAAGGTCACTGGGCTACTGATCGATTGAGTGTGAAGGGTTGGTGAGGGAGAAGTGGGATTACAGAATGACTTTTGGGCTTCAGTCTTAGGTAAAAGAGAAGATGATATGACCAGAGATGGGCAGCTTGAAAGTTGGTGCTCCCTCAGGATGGGGATGATGAATCTGAACTGAATCTCCTTGGCTTGATATGCCTGAAGGATTTCTGGGAGTCTAGAAATCAGTTAGGTAGCACTCTGAGGCTGGGAGAGGTCATAACTACAGATGGAGATTTAGGGGCCATCAGCATATGGCCTGATCACTCCATAGATGTTGAACGAATAAGAGCAGGCTGTTTGAAAAACATGTGAAGATATCTTCATCTTAGTTTAATGATTTTTATCTCAGTATAATTATAATGATCTATTATGTTGTTAAGTTTTTGTCTTTTTTTTTTTTAAGAGAAATTTTTGATATAGGGTATGTATGCTCACCAGAGAGACAGAGAGACAGCAAGTGAGAAATCACCCCCAGGGTAATGGCCATGCTGCAATCCCTTTTCCTCCATTCTCCTCTTGGAATTTTAGGCATGCATGCATATGAGCCCAGCATGAATTTTAAGCCACTGGGTCCAAGACTTGAACCATGGTTGACTACGTAAGAGTCCAGCGACATAACCATTATGCCATCCACTAGTCCCCAAAACAGTTAAACTTTTTAACATTTAGTACTGCATATCCTTGCAACTCATCAGCATAGCCTCAGATATTTTCCACCACGGTGTTTCCATTATCCAAAATATTTTCTTTCTTTACCTAGGTGCCTTAGAGCTGTTGGAACTTACACTCACCCTTGTATTATCATCTCAAAAATAAGGACCTAAAATAGTAAGCCTTCAATTTGGTTAAATTTGGCCAGTGAGCCACTGATTTCAAAATCTCCCAACCTAATATCTTCCCTTAGCCACTCAGAAATACTGTTAAGAATTTCACCTATTGGGGCCGGCAGTTGGTATGGTGGTTAAAGCACTGGACTCCTACATGGCTGACTGTGGTTCGAGTCTTAGACTTACTTTCTCAGTTTTCCTCTCTCTGGTAAGCTCATGTGTCCTATAACAAATTAAAAAAATAATGATAATGATAAATACAATAAATAATGCTTAAAAAAAGAATTTCACCTTATTTTTCTCACAATTGGAAGGATTTCACTGTTGATGTTTTTTGAAATTGGGAATACTCAAATTAGCTTCGTAATTAGTCTTCTTCACAAATGCATTTTACTGAATATTACTTTTTTACTGAATATTACTTTATTACTACATGGACAAAAGGTAAGGGTTAAAATGGGTTTGCGTTCTCTATTACTTGGGGTGGGTTTGTCACACAAAGGTGAGAAATGACCCTTGTGTTTTACTCTGGAAAGTGGGCAAGAAGGTGGATGCATCCTTGGGATAAATAGCTGACACTGGGCCTGGGCACACTCATCGTATTCTTGTCTCATGCCCCGACTGTGGTGGCTCTTCTATGCCAAGTGGGCTCATAAATCCCACACCATTATCTGCCCTCATGTTATGGAAGGGTGCCCAAATCTTATTACTATACTGTTTTGATTTCATGTGGAACCTAGTGCTGAGTAAATAGAGAAAGTTGTAGGGGGTGGGCTTAGTACAAATTAAAATCTGGTAATTGTATATTTATTTCAGGGAAAATGCTAGTACTTGATTAAAAACTTCTTACAACTGAGAATAATGAATGAAAGACCAATTTAAAAATACTGGACTTTAGTTGAATACTGAGAAAAATGTTAGAAACCTTATATCAAAGTGATGAAGGTAGAATGTACCAGCATAACTTGTTTTAGTCTAATAATTTGGGCTTTTATGGCTTTTAGAAAAATCTCATCTAGACCTAGAAGCTATCAGGAATATGACCAGATACCATTACCATTATTTCCAAAATGACCACTCTTTTCCCATGAAAAAGATGAAATGGAAATAATTATAATTATCAGTATATAGTTCTTACACATTTTTTCACTGTGGATTTACTTCCATGGCAATTTTAACTGTCCTCTGTGGGTTTTTAAAATCAATAAAACTTAACTGCAGTTTTACAGTTCCCTAGGTAAATGTAAATAGAATATAACCCAGAATAAAATGGGCAGATGCTCCCACCTCAGATAAATAAAGTCAAATGACCTGTTTTTAACCACTTTTTTTTATCAACTTAGCCAAAATTATACTGGTAAAGTATATAAGATATCTCAGAGTAATGATCTTCATTTTAGTATAATGATGGTATCTATTCTGTTGTCAAGTTTTTGCCTGTCTCTCATATTGTTAAACTTTTTAACACTTAGTACTATGTATTTAGTCTCTCCTTAAAGGATAAGAGTTCATTGAAATTGAAAGATACATTTTGACTATCCATATTAGAGTTGTTCACATGAAAACTATCACAAAAAATAATTTAGTAAAGGAAAATTTAGTTGATGATAAAACTTGTCTATTGGGCCAGCTGGTGGTAACTAAGATGTGGATCCCACATGGCCTACTGTGTGGTTCAAGTCCCAGGCCTGGCAGCTTGAAAAACATGCTGTGTGTGTGTGTGTGTGTGTGTGTGTGTGTGTGTCCGGGTGTGTGTGTGTGTGTGTGTGCCCAAACTCTGAAAGGGGGGGACCAGCAGTTGGTATAATGGCTATGTCACTGGATTCCCATGTAGTCGACTGTGGTTCGAG
>NW_006203430.1:7830325-7833867 GCF_000334495.1 Tupaia belangeri chinensis
GTGGATCCCACATGGCCTACTGTGTGCCCAGGGCTGGCGGCTTGAAAAACACGCTGTGTGTGTGTGTGTGTGTGTGTGTGTGTGTGTCCGTGTGTGTGTGTGTGTGTGTCTGTGCCCAAAATCCCAAGAGGAGAAAGGAAAAGAAAGGATTGAGGTGTGGCCATCTGCACTGGGATTGAGGGGGAGGGTGGTATCTTTCTGTCTCGCTCTGTCTGAGTCTCACTCTGGCAAATATATCCACCATATAGCAAAACTTAAAAAAAAAGAATTTTGCTATTTCAAGTTAAAATGCTGTTGAAATAAATACAATTTCAATAATAGAAAAAAGGATTAATAAAGGAGTTAGCACAATATTATGACTACAAATGAAAAATATTTTGGAAGCTTCTGCTTCAAGGTGACTCATAGGACATAAGAAGAATCCTATGAACCTTGGCAATAGATCATACCTTCTGCTCTTTGATGATGCTAACAAAGCATTAGAACCTACTGATACAACTGTCCTACTTAGAAGTATTTAAAACACCACCTAGACAAAAATAAGCAAGTATGGAGCTTTGGCAGAAGAACTAAGACACTGTGGAAACAGAGTAGTATGCAAGTCGTGGGCATTTTGGCAGTTGGGGGCTTTTAGAAACACCAGCTGGGCCTCATAAGGAACTGAGGCCCTGTGTGCTCTGCAGCAATTCAGAAGGCTCCATCGCTTGGTACTTGCCATTTCACTGTATAGGTCACAACATAGACCTTTTCATTAGGTATTTTGAATGTATTCTGAGCTTACATCATAGTCTTATGAATTCTAGATGTGAAATAGCTCAGTTTCAGAGTGCATACTAGTTTGCTTTTTAGAGGCTTAAATCACACCATGCTCATTTTCTAGTTTGTCTCCATCGTATTTATAAATAAACTGAGGGAATGAACGATCACATGAAGTGTCTAATGGTATTGTGATGAGATTCTTATAGTGTTAGAAGAATTAAAAGAACACTGTGGATTCCAGAAGAAACAAGAGTGTGGCATGAACATGGGGAAACAAAAGAAAATAAAGAAGTATGCAACGATGAAACAAATACGTAGTCTCAGAGATCAGAGGCTTAAAGGACAGGATAGATTAAAACCTAAAAAGAAAGAAAAGAAAGATCCCAGCATGATGAAGGAAAGAGACATCCCCCAACACTCATTCTGCTTATTCTTTCAATATAATACACAGCTGGGTCAACCTTACCCCGTCCTGGTTGATACCAACTTTATTAACTTTCCCATTGAAGCCAAACTGGACTCGGCGCAGTCAATGATGGACTGTCTGTACGCCAGGTGTATCCCTGGTATAACTGACTGTGTAATGGCTGAAACTGAGAAATTGGGGCAAAAGTATCGAGTGACTCTAAGGACTGCCGAGGATCCAAGATTGGAAGAATTATGTGCATACACAAAGGAACCTATGCAGATGACTGTATATAGTACAGAGAGTAACTCAGCACAAGTGTTACATGGTGGCCACAGTTGACTGAGACCTTAAACAATTGACTGAGACCTTAAATTAAATCAAGAATCCAGAAGATCCCAGTATGGTATCATGTACATTTCTTATCATAGATACTACATTGAGCGGATACCAAATGATTATGGAGCCCCTCGGTTCTAATTCTTAAAGGGCAAAGTTCTTCTGCCTTTCTTTGACCAGATTTCTCTGTTGCCAGTTTGTTAAACATGCCGTATGTCATGAATTATTATTGTTCTGTACACCTATTTGCTGTATTATGAACTGAATACAGTTAAGTACACTTACTTTTTAATACTGTTTTTAAAAATATTGTAGTTTGTAGGACATTGAACTGTTCAAGGATTTGTATATGTGTAACTATATGTGGAATTTAGTACTATATGACTGATTAATTTGTCTAACCACTTAAGTTTAAACTTTCATCAGAGTCATGTCTTTTTTTTTTTTTTTTTGAGAGGTTTTTGCTATAGGGAGCGTGCACTCGCCAGACAGAGACAGACAGAGAGACAGAAAGCAAGAAATCACCACCCCACCCCACACCACCCAGGGGGGATGGCCACACCACAATCCCTTCTCCTCCATTCTCCTCTCGGGATCTTGGGCACACATGCACACGTGCCCGGTGTGAGCTTTAAGCCACCAGGTCTGGGACTTGAACCGCGGTCGACTACATGGGAGTCCAGTGACATAGCCATTACGCTAACTGCTGGTCCTCAGAGTCATGTCTTTACAATTGAACAAATAATACTGACTGCGTCTTTTGGGAGCTTTGGTGGGAAAAGCAAAAATAAGGCTGTGATTAAGAATTGCTAGTTGGCCACTATAGTATTTTCCAAAGTAAAAGAAAGATAAATCATTGGTAAAAATCATTTGGACTTTATCTGTCTCCATTTTAGACGATTCTGCTCAGCAGCAGACTCAGCTTTGCTCAGTCCTGAGCCACCCCTGAGCCACTCGAATGCCATGAGAGATGGAAAGTTGGAAAGAACAGCTGGGTTGCAGGCTATAGATGTAAATTGTTTCCTGCTAAAGTAGGGTGCTTGAGCTTCTAGGGGTTAAGACTTATGTTCAAGAAGAGGCTTTCTCCTACTTGAAGAAGAAGCACACACTATCTCAGCCTTTCTTATTCGTTCAGGAGAACCATGGGAGATGTTTGACAGCCTTTGGGGAGTCCATGGGAACAGTCAGTTTTGGTCAACTGATTCCTGGCCACTTCCATGCCTCACTGATAGGTAATGTGTCAGCAGACATTGTGAGCTCAGGAACCAGTTGGGTTTGTGCCCTTGGAGAAGACCTTCAGTTCTCTTATCTGAACATGGCTGGAGAAGCAAGCAGTGCTCAGACAGTTGCTCTATCCCATTTGTTGATGGAGCATCTGTTCCTTCCATTGCTTATCAGGCTGAATGACTTTGTCTCCTCATGATTCTCAGGGGCCCAAGACCCATGATCCTTGAAGAAATAGAAGAGCTATATATTCCTTCTTGTTTGTGTTTCTCCATAGAAAAGTGCATGATTTGGGTGCCTAAAAGATTTATCTTAAAGTCAGTCTAAGAAGTTTAGAGGGACCAGCAGGTGGCGTGGTGGTTAAGCTACTGGATTCCCACCTGACTGACCATGGTTCGAGTTCCAGACCTGGCAGCTTGAAAAATCATGCTGGGCATGTGTGCACGCATGCTCAAAATCCTAGGAGGAGGGTGGAGGAGAAGGGATTGCAGTGGGGCCATTCCCTGGGGGTATATGTGTGATTTCTCACTTTCCCTCTCTCCCTCTCTGGTGAGCGTATGTGCCCTATGGCAACAACCTTAAAAAAAAAAGAATTTGTTGCAACTTCCTCTTTATCAACCTTTATATCCTAAGATTTTTCAACTATCTCAATATATCTCACTTATTCTGGATAAAACAGTCCTAAAGTCATTAAAATGCTAAATTATCCTGTATTTGCTTGGCCAGAAGAATTGATAGCTATTTAAAGATTTAATTTATTTGCTTTCTTCAGTTTTTTGTTTTTCTTTACTCATTTTTCAAGATAAGTGAGATA
>NW_006203430.1:7833901-7837259 GCF_000334495.1 Tupaia belangeri chinensis
AAACACCCCCCCCCCCCCCAAAAAAAAAAGAAAAGAAGAAAAGAAATAAAAAAGAAAGAAAAGAAAATGATATGGGTATGTTTCAGGTTTTTTTATTTTTTTGTTTTTGTTTTTTTTTGTTTTTTGAGAGGTTTTTGCTTATAGGGCACATGTGCTCGCCAGAAAGACAGAGAGACAGAGACAGAAAGTGAGAAATCACACCCCCCCCCGCCCCCCCTCCCCCCTGGGGAGGATGGCCACACCACAATTCCTTCTCCTTCATTCTCCTCTCAGGATCTTGGGCACACGCACACATACACTCAGCGTGAGTTTAAGCCACTGGGTCCGGGACTTGAACTGCGTTTGACTATATGGGAGTCCAGTGACATAGCCATTACGCCAGGTTGTTTTTTTTTTTTTTTTCTTTTTTTTTTTTTTTTTTTTTTAAAGTCAGAGTATCTTGAAAGTTTTGTTGTCCACCGTCAGATGTGTGACCTTCTCCTTATTTTCCTTATTTGTGGGCAACAGTAAAATATTTAGTGAGACATGAAATGAAATTAGAAGTCAAATACTGGGTACATTCTAACATGTTAGAGCATACCAGAAAAACAGAAAGATGTTTTATCCATTAGTGTAGATCATAGTTCATTTATATCAAACTTTCTCCTCTAAGATCATAAGCCAGTAAAAATATGTAAGAGTATAGTCTACATAAGGATCGTCTTTGCCATCACCAGTGCACAGATCTGGAGACCTTACTCTGCACCTTGGCTTCCTGAGAGAAGGTCAGCTCCACACAGGGGCCCTCTCCAGACCTTCAGTTGTGATACACAGGGATTTTAATTTCCTGAAGCTAATTAAACTCTGAGGTACGTTCTCAGTTTACAGGCAGTAAAAAACTAAATGAAACTAAAATGAACTGTTTATCAAGCCTGGATGGAGTTGGGCATCTTAGTTCCAGCAAAGTAGCCCCCAAGAGAGTATGTCTAAATAGTTGCATACATATCCAGTCCACCTCCCCTTCCCCTTAGCCAGTCTGTATTTGCTTCTCTTTGACTGAGGCTCCATCTATTGTGTTCTAGAAAACAAAAGGATAAATGACATAATCAGGAGGAAAAGCTCTCTGCCACCTAAAGGGGCATCTGAAGGCAAAATCAGTTGTTACATTTTATACATACACTCACTCATTCATTCACACACTCAATAAGTAATTATTGAGTACTTGTTGATGGGAACCATAAAATATTGGTCCTGGCAAAAGCCTTTTACAAATCAAATCATGCAATTGGAGAAGCTGAGGTGTAGACAGCTGTGATGCTCTGCTGTGGTTACAGAGCATGTAATGGGTTGTTGGAAAAGTCCCGCTTTATTATTTTTTTAGAGAGGTTTTTGCTATAGGATGTGTGTACTCGCAAGAGAGACAGAGAGGCTGAAAGCGAAAAATTACATCCCTAGGGGGGATGGCCATGCTGCAGTCCCTTCTCCTCCAGGCTCTACTAGGTATTTTGGGCATGCACACACGTGTGCCCAGCAAGAGTTTTAAGCCACTGGGTCCAGGACTCGAACTGCGTTTGACTACGTGGGAGTCCAGCGACATAATTATTATACTATCTGTTGATCCCAAGTCATGATTCATTTTCGCATAGAACAATACGTCATGACATTTCTGATGTCCTAATTGATGGAGCTACAAGGACCTGGCCCGGTCACTGCAGTCTAGTGCATCTTTCACCTCCCATAGGCTCAGCCCTTTATTCTCTCACAGTAAACTTTGCAGGGCAGCCTAGTCTAAGCCATAGCTGGCTCACGCCACACTTTAGGAACTAGGAATTAAGGCTCTCTGGGACCTATATTTATAAATGGTTACATTTTAAGAAGTCATTTTTTTCCCCCTGAGAAATTAAATAATTTTCTCTTCTATTCTTAAGCATGTAATCCATTTATTATTATTATTTTTCACTGTGTTTTCATGCTTGAGGTTGACAAGCAGAGGAAATGGCAAGCAGAGATGGCACAGGGAGTTCCCTATTTACCAGGGTAATATTGTCCCAGAATCTTTTGGATCAACACATCGTTACTTTTGAGCCAACCAGATAAAATTTTGGAAAATGCCCCAGTAAGACAAAAGTTTCCCTTCTAGGCTACCAAAAAGAAGTGCTAGACATTGGGTGTTTTTAGTCTAGTCAGTCCTCATGCATTTATTTTGGGCCACTCAAAGGATCAACCAAAGAAGTGCTTTGGGATCCAGGAATTCCTCAGCTGAAAGGAGTTTGCCAGCTATTTGGATGGTGGGGTGGATGGAGATAATGAGAAGGCATTTTTGAAGACCTGCTTTTTTTCTTGGTTCATTGTCATTGGTGCTTCCAAAGTAAACACCAAACAACAACACTGTTGGGTGCACCTTGATGTGAATATAGATTATCTGTGGGTTGGCTGCTGATACTACTCTTGGGTGTGCTCTGGCATATTTGTGATTCTGTGACCCATCCTTATTCCTGTCACATTACTCTACACTAACTCAGAGGATCTTGTGGCTTAAGATGACAATAGGTCAGGAACATTTGAATTATGAAGTATTCTTTGCACCTAAAAATGTTCTACACATTCTCTAGTCTCTAGACCTTGGTTTACTGTAATTTATAGTATCAGATGAAATGAAACATCTCCACTGTGTTTTGAGAGAGGAGAGAGGACAGCCTTCGGATCAGCTTTCTCATGCCTGGTTCTACTCCGGAATTTAAAATGAAATGTTGAAAATCTTTACAAATCATGCATCTAGATAAGAAACTGAAGCATACAAGAGCCACATGAGTATTATGAGGTATGAAAGGGGGAGCTTTTTTGGTCTCTGTTTCTCCACTTGATTTAGCTCACACTTTGTTAAGTGTTCATGTTAAGTGTGGTTATTACATGGAGGGTTTATTTTGCAGCAATCGAGGTGGCAATAAACTGCCTGCTATTTTGTAGCATATTGACAGTCTCAATCTGACTATTTTAATCTGCTACCCTTTTTCTTGTTCCTTGGTAATTTTGGAGTACAAAGACCACTGGGTGGGAAGAGATCTGGGACTTTTCCTTGTCCAGAGGATGCTTGAGGATGGGATGATGTCTGAGACAGTGTGGACTCCGGGAGTTCAGTGCTGGGTCTTGGCAAGAATGCTTCTGAGACTTGGGCACAATGTCAGAGGAATGCTGTGAGCCTTCGTTGTTGACATCTTAAATTTTAAGGTGAGCATGTGATGAAAACATAAACGTGAAATCATTGGTTTAGACCCTGGCTAAGTTACAGATTTTTAAACAGTCTTTTAACCACTGAGCATGAGTTGGCATTGCTTTTCTTTTCTTTTCTTTCTTTCTTTCTTTCTTTCTTTCTTTCTTT
>NW_006203430.1:7837290-7859607 GCF_000334495.1 Tupaia belangeri chinensis
GGTTTTTTTTTTTTTTTTTTTTTTTTTTTTTTTTTTTTTTTTGAGAGGTTTTTGCTTTAGGGCGCATGCATCGCCAGAGAGACAGAGAGAGATAGAGAGACAGAAAGTGAGAAATCACCCCCCAGAGGGATGGCCACGCCACAATCCCTTCTTCTCCATTCTCCTCTTGGGATCTTGGGCACGCATGTACATGTACCCAGCATGAGTTTAAGTCACCGGGTCCGGGACTCAAACCTCAGTCAACTACATGGGAGTCCAGCGACATAGCCATTACGCTAACTGCTGGTCCCAACAGTTGGCATTTCTTGTCATTCAGTTTCACATTCCTTCTACGGTGGTCATTTTTGAAGACTTGATCCTTTTCTGGATGTACCAATTTAGTGAGGGGTGGGATAAAAGGGAAGGAGGTAGTATCTCTACTGGGAAGTTTTTGCCATCCAGTCAAACTGTAATCAATCTCATGTGTGAGTGAACACACGTTGTGTGTTTTCTCTAAATAATAGGATTTGACTGTGATTGTTTTATGACTTCTGTTTCCTTTCTACCATCTCTGAACATATATCAAAATTAGGTACTGAAGTTTAGATGCCTGAAATAAACACCTATTCATCTAGAAGTTATACAGATCTAGGCAAAACATGTACACATGTGATGGCTCCGCAGGCTTCAGAGCAGGACTGGAATATGTGTTATACCGATCCTTCTCTGCAAGCACAGATGTGAAAGGAGTACAGTTACCTCGTGCTCATTTTTGATTCTATCATAACCCTAGAATACATTTTGCTTTAAAAACTCTCACTGCCTCTCTAAGGTAGAAGACTTGTATAAATGTCACTTTCAGGCTTCATTTTTCTACAATGTGTGTGGATTTTCCAGTGGCATTATTGTCATCATCAACATTAGTCCATGGTTGCCTTCACTAATCCCCCTTTGAAGCTGTTTGTAAAATTTACCTTCCAACATTTAAAAAATATTGTCTGTTACCTTGCTTTAAGTTCCATAAAATCTTTTGTTAATAACACTGACCGAAGCTAGGCATGTTTTCTTTGTGGATCCTGTAGGAGTCAGGATCTCAGGCTTGCGTGGGCCAGAGGAGTCCTTTAGAACAAACTCAGTGGTAGTGCTCTCTCAATCCATGCTACACTATTTCTGAGGTCACAATAGCAGATTTGTCCTAGTGGTTCTCCTTTTACCCTCTGGCTATTTCGTAATTCTATAAAGTAAGCTGCGGAGTATTCATGTTAAGTGTAGTTTCTTCCTGTGATGAGAGGGCTGGTGATGGTCAAGGTGACTGCCATTTTGCAATACCTGTAGTCTGGGAGCACATCAGAGAGACTGGCCAGAATGGCTTACATGAGAGATAATTACGTTAAGTGGCCTCTTGTTATAAAGGCGTCATCACTCAACCTGAATACACAACAAGAGATTTCTGTCATCGAAAGGATGAAGTCTGTAGTAGCTTAAAAGAAATCTTTTATTCTGGAAGAGAAAGCTGCATCTTTTATTTTTTTCTTTTTATAAGCCTAAAAGGGACCAAATCTATCATGTATGATTAAACCATTCAAGTGAGGTAACAGGTTCTTGACCTGCTTAAGGTCATGTTCTTTGAAAGTGGTGGGGCTATGAAGTAAGAGCTCTTCGGTGCAGCCCAATGACCCTTCTAGAATTCACCCCACACTTGCAGAATCACACGGCTTTCACTAGTGTACTGCAATACAACTGAGAGAGAGGGCTGGGACCATCCAACCCTCCTTTCTAGAGCTCCCAGTAGCACAGGAACTAATTGAAAGAGAATGGGCTGTCTTAGTTATCAGACACCATTTCCTGAACTCCAGAGCCGTGGTATGAACACCCAGATTTAAAGTCTAAGGCAGAAGTCTCTACCAGGCCTGTCATATCTCAGACTATGGACAGGCCATTCTTGGATCCTTCAGATGATAAGGCATATGAGGTGGGTGGGTGAGTGCAGGATTTGAACTAACATTGAAAGCAGAGCATAGGACCTGCTGAATTATAGGTGCTATGCAGGAGAAATCACTGGGACAGAAAGTGGGAAGAATCTGAGAAAACATAGGCCTGGCATGCAGTGGGCTACCTGGGGGTGACAGGCTCACATAGTGATGGGAAAGACAGGTGGCTGCTGAAGAGCAACCTTCATGGGGCAGGCTCTGGTCCCAGGATGCGACTATGCAGGAGTGGGAGGAGTGGATCAGCTTTTAGAGATGGCCAAGACATTGGCATTTATCAATAGGAAGTTCACATTCTGGTCAAGGAAGAAATCCAGTGACCTGTTGGGCCGAGGAGCCTGGGAGCTTGGATAAATAATTCACTTTGGTCAGAACAGCTGTGGGGTACCACTCATGGAATCAGATCAATGTTGATGGGGACATGCTGCTGAGCTCCTGGGCTTCAGCAGTTTGGTCAAGTCCCTCCTGCTACAACATGGGATTGTTCTGAGGGCTGGACAGGTACGAACATCAATGGGTCCATTGTCACACTCTGGGAAAGCAGGATTCTGTAAGTCATGTGTTGTCTGAACATATGGGCTTGTCCGTAATTACTCCATTCTTGAAATTCTGGGGAAATGTTCACGGGATGCCTTTGCCATTCCCTCTGAAATTCTAGAAGGTAGAGTTTACTTAGAGTCATGATTTTGTGTAGCTGGAGGTGTTTTCAGTGACATTCATAGTAAAATAAAAGGGGAAGGAGGTGATTTCCTTTGAAAAGTAAGGATTACTTTCATAAATTGGTCCTCAGTGTAAGATCAGAGCATAATCATAGTTAACAAATTTTAATAAAAATAGTGGGACTTTTCTAGTTTATGATATGCCTGTTTAATATCTGTTTTTTTGAGAGGTTTTTGCTATAGGGCACGTGCGCTCACCAGAAAGACAGACAGAGAGACAGAAAGCGAGAAATCACCCCCCGGGGGAATGGCCATTCCGCAATCCCTTCTCCTCCATTCTCCTCTCAGGATCTTGGGCACACACGCACACGTGCTTGGTGTGAGTTTAAGCCACTGGGTCCAGGACTCGAACTGTGGTCGACTACATGGGAGTCCAGCGACATAACCATTATGCTAACTGTTGGTCCCCCTGTTTAATATCTTAAAGCAAGAAGACTTAAAAATCTTTCTTCAAAGTTTTGGTTTCGGGACACCTACCTCTTCCACACCTCAGCAGTTTAAATAGGTAACACTTGCCCTCTGCCCTGCCTCTACCCCACTTCAGTGGAAGAGAAAAACTGAGGGTCTGACCACGTGCACTGGAGACTTGCAGAACTGGACTAGAGCACTCTCGAATCAGTCCTGGGTTTGAGAATGAAGCTTTAAGTTTTTAATGGAGAGACCAGACTGGTGTGACAGTTAAGTAAATTTTAGGAGACAGTTTTGTGACTTCCAGCGGATGCTGTTGGTATTTTAAGGTCCTATGTATGAAGGATGTTTCTCTTTTCAGAAAAGAGGAGGGTTGAAAGGCTGCCCACATGTGCTCACCTGGTGCCTGTGGGAATCAGCTTCTCACAGCTAAGTTGCTGGCTCTGTCTGAACAGAGTGCCTGCACTCTGGAGAATGCACTTGAACTAGGAACAGCTGGTCACAGCCTATCTGGCTCTGCCCGGAGCCTGACAAGTCTTGGCTCCTGAGGAATTTCATCCTTCCAGCCTTGCTTCCGGTCCTTGCTTGTCTCTGGAAAGCCATAATTTTAAGGTCTAGCAAGTGCTTTCTTACAAGCGGATTCTGTGGAGGGTACAGCAAAAAGCATGCAGTGTGGAGGGAGACGTGCAGCTTCTCTGTTCCCATACTCCCATCTCCTCCCCACCCCCGCCCCGAATCCCTACCTGCCTGTTGTCTGCCTCCACGTGCGCTCACCAGAAAGACAGACAGAGAGACAGAAAGCGAGAAATCACCCCCCGGGGGAATGGCCATTCCGCAATCCCTTCTCCTCCATTCTCCTCTCAGGATCTTGGGCACACACGCACACGTGCTTGGTGTGAGTTTAAGCCACTGGGTCCAGGACTCGAACTGTGGTCGACTACATGGGAGTCCAGCGACATAACCATTATGCTAACTGTTGGTCCCCCTGTTTAATATCTTAAAGCAAGAAGACTTAAAAATCTTTCTTCAAAGTTTTGGTTTCGGGACACCTACCTCTTCCACACCTCAGCAGTTTAAATAGGTAACACTTGCCCTCTGCCCTGCCTCTACCCCACTTCAGTGGAAGAGAAAAACTGAGGGTCTGACCACGTGCACTGGAGACTTGCAGAACTGGACTAGAGCACTCTCGAATCAGTCCTGGGTTTGAGAATGAAGCTTTAAGTTTTTAATGGAGAGACCAGACTGGTGTGACAGTTAAGTAAATTTTAGGAGACAGTTTTGTGACTTCCAGCGGATGCTGTTGGTATTTTAAGGTCCTATGTATGAAGGATGTTTCTCTTTTCAGAAAAGAGGAGGGTTGAAAGGCTGCCCACATGTGCTCACCTGGTGCCTGTGGGAATCAGCTTCTCACAGCTAAGTTGCTGGCTCTGTCTGAACAGAGTGCCTGCACTCTGGAGAATGCACTTGAACTAGGAACAGCTGGTCACAGCCTATCTGGCTCTGCCCGGAGCCTGACAAGTCTTGGCTCCTGAGGAATTTCATCCTTCCAGCCTTGCTTCCGGTCCTTGCTTGTCTCTGGAAAGCCATAATTTTAAGGTCTAGCAAGTGCTTTCTTACAAGCGGATTCTGTGGAGGGTACAGCAAAAAGCATGCAGTGTGGAGGGAGACGTGCAGCTTCTCTGTTCCCATACTCCCATCTCCTCCCCACCCCCGCCCCGAATCCCTACCTGCCTGTTGTCTGCCTCTAGCCATGAGATTAACCTCCCGAGGCAGAATAGATAATTCTAGTGAGGACCTGAGCCCCTCTGCAGGGCCTGGAAATGAGTGGGGGCAAGCTCTGTTCTGATGGTCCTTTGTCTCAAAGATTCGTGATGTTCATGGAGTCAGCCATGACTCCTGTCTCAAGAGAAGCCTATGATGGAGGTGACCAGTGCCAGAACTGAGCAGTTTCCTGCCATCTCCAGTCAGCTCTCTTGAACACTTGACTGTGGCAAATTTGGGCCCAGCATCTCCGAAGAGCAAGCTCCCAGGCAGGTGGGTTCCTCACAACACAAGGGGAGGAAGTGACACACTGCAGAAAGGCCTTTCTAGTCAACTGGATTTATAAATGCTGCTTACTGAATCTCTGTCTTGGAGATTCCTTTTTTTCCCTTAAAATCTATAGCATTTTTAAAAAGAATTATTTTAATTAGCTTTATTTATTTATTTAAATTTGACCAGAGAGGGACAGAGAGAGGGAGAAAAAGGGGTGTGTGTGGGGGAGAGAGAGAGAGAAAGAGAGAGAGAGAGAATGAGAAAGCAAGCTGCCAGGTCTGGGATTCTGACCATGGTCAGCCATGTGGGAGTCCAGTGCCCTTAACCACCATGCCACCTGAAATTCTTAATGTACCCTAGGCATGTTGGAGATACTGAGTAGTAAAGAAAGCCTTACTGTTGTTCAACCCAGAATTTCCAAACTTCCTTGAACCATAAACACTCTTCCCACAGCTCCATTAAACCCAGAGGAACTTGTGCTGAACCAGATGACCTTGAAGGAGACTTTATTTCTGCTAGAACTTTCTAGAATTTGAGAGCAGGGTAGGGGTAGATTGGGACATACTTAAATGGGTAATAAGGTGACAGAGAAGGTTGGGGTTTGGGACAGGGTGTAAAGGTTGTTCTCCAAATGGCTTCTATTCCAAAATCTAAAATTGAATCTTGTAGGTCAGGCTCTGCATCCACAGTGCAAGTAGGAGCCTCAGGTGAGATAGCCATCTCTTCAGCTTGAACTGACAAATACAGAGAGAGGTGATCATCTTTCATCTTTTTTTTTTTTTTTTTTTTTGAGAGGTTTTTGCTATAGGGCATGTGCACTCGCCAGACAGACAGAGAGAGACAGAGAGACAGAAAGCGAGAAATCATCCCCCGGGGGGATGGCCACGCCACAATTGAGAGGTGATCATCTTGTCCTTAGGGAACCAAGGGTAGTGGCCTGAAAAGACCATGTTTGTGCTGTGCTCATGCACTTTTTCCTGTTTCCCTCCAAGATAGATGGTAAGTTTCTTGAAGGCAGGTTTCATTCTGGCCTACATTCTGTAGAACGTTCTCTGCTCTGCTGTTGGTCAGTCTCCTACCTTGGCTGAGGTGATGATGGTGCTAGAGCTGCAGTATCGGCACTTTGTTTTCTTTCTCTTTCCTTTCTCTGGTCTGAGGTGGATGCCGCTGACTGAGAGGTGAGTGGACAGACATGAGGTCCTCCCTGTCACCACAGGTCAGCTCTCTCTTGACCACTCCTGCTGTCTCAGGGGACCCAGACCCCAGCTCTCAAAAGTTTCTCTCCACCCACTCCCTGTCCCAGATAAGTACATATAAATGTGATTATGTTTAGAAACTGAAGCATTTGAATAAATCAGATGCATTTGCCCAACCCTAGAATAAAGGCTGTAGTTATTTTAACAACAACAGCAACAATCCTGCAGTCTTCAGCTATTTCTGGATGTAGACTGGTAATTAGCATGCCATTTGTAATTCATTGCTGTCTCAGGCTGTTTGTTTCCCTGATCCAACGCAGCCCAGTTTGGGAGACTGGGTTTATTTCATTTGGAAATGTGATTTTGTGGAGACCTCTAAAATGCCATCATGAGATTAATGGTTTTCTGCAACCAGAGTTTGCCAAACCTGGTGCTTGAAGCTCAATTATTAGTTTTCAGCAGCTCCGTGGAAGGGAGTAACAGCTTGCTAGGACGGTATTTAGTTTCACAGAAAACTGTTAAAAGCAACTGCTTCAAGAAGGATTGATACTACCTGAGGAACGTGATACTTGGAGAACAGATAGACTTTGGGATATGTTAAAAGAGACTCATGGGGTGTTGCTTGTTTCGGTGTTATTCACAGGAGGTATTTTACATTTTTAGTTTATATATTTACTGATGTGCATGGAGGTCAAAGTGCAGATGAGTGCCTTTCTTGGAATTTATGCTGCCCCTAATGAAAGGAAACTGTCTGTGGCAGGGAGCTGAGCAGGCTTTGGAGGCTTCCTGAGCTGTGGTCTGGACTCTAGGCCTGCTCTCCAGCTGCAGAGGGAAAGGAGAAGAATATGCAGTTACTGTTTCTGTTTTGGAGTGCGGAGACCTGCTGCTGACTGTAAAATGAGAACTTGGCCACAGTCCAAAAGGAAAGCTTTTGGTTCCTTCTTTTTAGAAAGATTTATTGGGGATAGTCTTTAATGAATAGATCGTTCTCCAGATTTCTCCAGCAACCTGGGGCCATCTCGCCCTGGCTGCTGGGTTGACCCCAAAGTTACCAACAGTAAAGGCACTGGGAGGGTGGAAGTAGAGCATGTGTTATGCCGTACAGGCCTTCCTTCATGCTGGGCTGGCCCAGGTGTCACTGGATTGCCCAGGTGTCTTCTCATATCCATTCCGGAGGAAATAGCTTAACATGGTCCCCTGAAGACTTTGCCTTTTTTTTTTTTTTTTTTTAAGTATTTATCTAATGAAAGAGACAGAGAGAGAGAAGGAGCATGCAGACATCCCCTGACGTCCCCTCACTCCACAATCTACCTCAATCTCAACCAGCCCTGGTTCATGGGTAGGCATGTGCTGTACATACTCAGGGAGGTCTCTGGGTGCGAACCAGGGACCTCCTTATGTGTCAGCTTTGCAGAGCATCCAGCCTTACCACAGTGCCATGATCCAGCCCTACACTTTGCTTCTGATGAATGAAAGAGGAAGTTATTTTATTCGTGAGCTAACTCTCTTAAACTGTTTCTCCTACCCTCACTGCCTAAGAGAAGGAGAGAGGAAGTTAAGAAACAAAATAAAACAAAATCCTCATGAATGGGGAAGCATATGTATTATTCTAGGGATCTCCTGATAAAAGGAATTAGTTAGATAAGCACTAGGTTCCTATAGTTAAAAGAATTAGTGGTCCTAATTACACTGTAAGATATAGTTAGAAGGTGGGACCAGCAGTTAGAGTAATGGCTATGTCACTGAACTTTCATGTAGCTGACCGCAGTTCAGTGACTTAAACTCATGCCAGGTGTGTGTGCAAGCATGCCCAAGATCCTGAGAGGAGAATGGAGGAGAAGGTATTGTGGCATGGCCATCCTCCTTGGGCGGTGATTCCTCCCTTTCTGTCTCTCTGTCTCTCTCTGTCTTTCTGGTGAGTGCATGCGCCATATAGCTAAAACCTCTCAAAAAAAAAATAAATAAAAAGATAGAAGGAACCTAAGGTACATTGTACAGGGTTGGGAGGGTATTCAAAAAAGGCATGGAAAATATGTACTGTGCAAAAATTTTGCATAGATTTTAGGTTTTTTTTTTCTTTCTTTCTTTTTTTTTTTTTTTAGGTTTGTGCCATAGGACATGTGCACTCCCCAGAGAGAGAGAGAGAGACAAAGAGAGACAATGAAAGGGACAGTGAGAAATAACCCCCCTCGTCTGCATGAGATGGCCATGCCACAATGCTTTCTGCTCCATTCTCCTCCTGGGATTTTGGGCAGGCATGCACATGTGCCTGGTGTGATTTTCAGGTCAGCAGGTGTGGGACTTGAACCACAGGTAGCCATGTGGAAGTCTAGAGCCTTAACCACCATGCCACTGGCTGGCTCCAAGGATTTAATTTTATTTTCACCAAAATAAACATATACTTTAATTCCATTTTTCTATAAACTTTCTGAGTTCAAAAAATTTATTACCTAAAGCTTTGTTAGATGTGTGATTTGTCACCAGGAAAAGTCATTTCTGGAAATTTGTAGGTAAACAGCTGGAAGGATATGAGCATAGTCCTGTACTCCACAAGGGAGAATCCAGGATCCGTAGGGTCCAGATTTCCAGGAGATGCAGGTCATCCTATGGTTGCCCTGGACTCCTGGGCAGGGGCTGTCATTCAGGACCTGTGGGAGACTTTGAGGCTTTTACATTCAGGGCCAGTCTTCATTGCTATTGTCAAGGTGTTGGACCTTCGGTAGCTCCTCTCCTCATCTCTGTCTGAAAGTGATTCCTTTATGTGATAGATAGTATGGTTATGTGGTATGGGCAAGGCAGGAGAGGGAGGAGAAGTTGGGCTTTTAGTGAAGATTTCCTGAGCTCATGGTTGATCAGAACCACTAAGGTACTCACTTATATGTAGTAGAGTACAGAGATAAGGCATCTTTTACTTCTAATGTCTGGTCTGTAACTATGCTGGGGCTGGTTTGGTCAGAAGGGCCATGTGCTACAGAGGTGGTTTCCAAAGCATAGGTCTGCCCATGCTGACTGCAGGGAGTTCCCAGCATGTTTGTACAGCACAGGCTATGGTCATACCACTTGGAAAAGTGCTAGGGAGGCATTAGAAAGGTGATTGTCTTTCACACTCACCACTGAGTAGTGAGATCAACCAGCCACTTTCATTAATTCAGAGGCTTCAGTCTCTCTCACCTCAACATCAACCTTTTCAGATTTAACTTAGTACAGGTATGGGACAATGGGTTCTATGTGTTTTAGTTTCAGATTATGATATTCAAGAATAATTTACAATTTCTGAAACTTTCTGCCATGGAGACAGACTTGAGGATTGCATACTCCTAAATCTTGTACTGTGAAATGACATTAAGGATGAGAAAGGGTAAATGATAAAAGAGAGAATTGTCTGAGGAAGGTAGACTTTTAGGCTTTATCCCTCAGCATGCTAATAGAATCTGATAAGAAAGACAGCTATCATCTCATACATATATATTTTAAATAATTTATTTAATTTTGTTTATTAATTCATTCATTTTCATTTGACCAGAGAAAGACACACAGAAAGAAGGAAAGTGAGAAAGCAAGCCACTAGGTCTGTGACTCTTTCTATAAACTTTCTGAGTTCAAAAAATTTATTACCTAAAGCTTTGTTAGATGTGTGATTTGTCACCAGGAAAAGTCATTTCTGGAAATTTGTAGGTAAACAGCTGGAAGGATATGAGCATAGTCCTGTACTCCACAAGGGAGAATCCAGGATCCGTAGGGTCCAGATTTCCAGGAGATGCAGGTCATCCTATGGTTGCCCTGGACTCCTGGGCAGGGGCTGTCATTCAGGACCTGTGGGAGACTTTGAGGCTTTTACATTCAGGGCCAGTCTTCATTGCTATTGTCAAGGTGTTGGACCTTCGGTAGCTCCTCTCCTCATCTCTGTCTGAAAGTGATTCCTTTATGTGATAGATAGTATGGTTATGTGGTATGGGCAAGGCAGGAGAGGGAGGAGAAGTTGGGCTTTTAGTGAAGATTTCCTGAGCTCATGGTTGATCAGAACCACTAAGGTACTCACTTATATGTAGTAGAGTACAGAGATAAGGCATCTTTTACTTCTAATGTCTGGTCTGTAACTATGCTGGGGCTGGTTTGGTCAGAAGGGCCATGTGCTACAGAGGTGGTTTCCAAAGCATAGGTCTGCCCATGCTGACTGCAGGGAGTTCCCAGCATGTTTGTACAGCACAGGCTATGGTCATACCACTTGGAAAAGTGCTAGGGAGGCATTAGAAAGGTGATTGTCTTTCACACTCACCACTGAGTAGTGAGATCAACCAGCCACTTTCATTAATTCAGAGGCTTCAGTCTCTCTCACCTCAACATCAACCTTTTCAGATTTAACTTAGTACAGGTATGGGACAATGGGTTCTATGTGTTTTAGTTTCAGATTATGATATTCAAGAATAATTTACAATTTCTGAAACTTTCTGCCATGGAGACAGACTTGAGGATTGCATACTCCTAAATCTTGTACTGTGAAATGACATTAAGGATGAGAAAGGGTAAATGATAAAAGAGAGAATTGTCTGAGGAAGGTAGACTTTTAGGCTTTATCCCTCAGCATGCTAATAGAATCTGATAAGAAAGACAGCTATCATCTCATACATATATATTTTAAATAATTTATTTAATTTTGTTTATTAATTCATTCATTTTCATTTGACCAGAGAAAGACACACAGAAAGAAGGAAAGTGAGAAAGCAAGCCACTAGGTCTGTGACTCAAACTGTTGTCAGCCATATGGGAATGTCCAGCGCTTAAACCACCACGCCACCTGCTGGCCACTCATACATATATTTTTAATTGCCAGAGAGCATGTGCACTTGTAAAATAGAGTTATATACAGAGAGGGAGAAAGTATTTCCCAATGGGCATGGTCACACTGCAACCGTTTTTACTCCATTTCATCTTCCTTTCAGGATTTTGGATATGCCTGCACATGTGTCTGGCATGCTTTTCAAGTCACTGGGGTTGGGATTCAAACTGTGGTTGGCCATGTGGGATCCAGCTCCCTGCGCTCAGTGCTTAACTGCTGCTCTATGGGGCTGGCCTAATCATGACATTTTGAAAAAGGAAACTATTATTAGGTTGTTGGGAAAGTCGTGATGTATTTTTCTGTGTGTTTGTATGCAAAAATGTGTCATCACTTTACCAATGACCTGGTATTTTTATTTTGTTTATGTAGTGCTATTACATGTTTCAAAAATAAAATCAGTCATTCAAAAGGTATCCATTCAAAAGTTTATAGCTGTCTAGTCTGTCCCTATTCCTCTATATCTGTAATTGTGTCAGTTCTTAAGCATCTTTCTAGAACTTCTTTATTCACTTATAAACAAATGAGAAAACTTTAATAATGACCACTCTGCATTTACCCCAAAAATGTCATACAATTTTCTTGCACCATACTTTATACTCATTTATCTTGGAGATCCTTCCACACCAGCACACAGAAAGCTTCCTTAGTTTCCCCTCTCCTCCCCTTTCCCCCTTTATTTATAACTATCTGGTGTCCCATTGAATAGATGTTCCATAATTGATTTCACCCGTCTTCTGTTGATGAACATCTGGCTTACTTCCAAATTTTGCTTTTACCAATGAAATCTAATGAGTAACATATCTCATTTTACTTAATTTCAACGCACAGACATGCAAATGTACTATTAGGATAAATTCACAGAGTTGGAATCGTCAGGTCCAGGATATCTTTGTTTGTGGTTTTGGTTGACATTGCCAACTTGCCAACAGTGCCCTTGGACTGCACTAATGTGAGCAATAGGTGAGGGTATGCTTATTTTACCACATCCTCATTCACAGACTGTGCTACTACATTTTTGGAGTTTTACCAATCTGATAAATAGGAAATGGGATGTAAATGTACTTTTAATTTGCATTTTCTTTGTATAAGAGGTTGTGCATCTTTTATATGATTATAAGAGCCAGTAGTGTTTGTGTTCGCTGAATTTTTCTTGTAGATTTCTAAGGACACATGTACTAGAGAATTATACTTTGTGATAAAACTTGCAAATACTGTTTTCAAATTTTTGTTATTTATCTTTTATATTTCTTTTAACTTTGATTTTTTGCCAGGCTGAATTTTTTTTTTTTTTGAGAGGTTTTTTTTTTTTTTTTCACTATAGGGCGCGTGCGCTCGCCAGACAGAGAGAGACATAGAGACAGAAAGCGAGATATCACCCCCCAGGGGGGATGGTCACGCCGCAATCCCTTCTCCTCCATTCTCCTCCCGGGATCTTGGGCACGCACGCACACGCGCCCGGCGTGAGTTTTAAGCCACCGGGTCCGGGACGCGAACCGCGGTCGACTACGTGGGAGTCCAGCGACATAGCCATTACGCTAACTGCTGGTTTCCCCAGGCTGAAGTTTTTGATGTGATCCTATTTATCAATCTTTTCTTTTGTGGCTTCTGGATTTTGAGTCATAGTATCTGTAGAACCAAACCATTGCTTAGGATTCTTTTGGTTTCTGTCTCATAGATTTTGGATACAGTTTAAAAGGAAAACCAAAAATAACCCAAGATATTCAAACTATACTAGCTTTTGTTTTCAGTACTTTGCTCTGGACCTATCTTTTTTTTTTATTTTTTAATTTTTTTTAAAGAGTTTCTTTCTTTCTTTCTTTCTTTTTTTTTGCTATAGGGCACATGCGGTAACTGGAGAGACAGAGAGGCAGAAAATGAGAAGTCACCCCTCAGGGGGGATGACCACACCGCAATCCCTTCTCCTCCATTCTCCTCTCGGGATCTTGGGCATGCATGCACAGTGCCCACCTTGAGTTTTAAGCCATTGGGTCTGGAACTCAAACCTTCATTGACTATGTGGGAGTTCAGCAATATAAGCATTATGGCCTCTGCTGGTCCTGCTCTGGACCTGTCTTATTGGCTTTACTTCAGGTAGTAAGATATACTTAGTACATTTTCTCACTTTTCCATAACTGGAGAAAGATTATAATTACCACCAAACAGAGAGAAATAAAAGCATCTTCTCAATGGGTGAATTGGATTTGTCAGAGACCTGTCCTTGGCCCTGATGCCTCTGAGTGACTTGACCCTGCTTGTCACATACACACTGGCATGGATCATAGACTATCATGAGAAAGACAGTTGGCTTTGGTGGGAGGTAGGAATGGTAACAGAGGTACTCTACCTAGAGTACCTCAGGATACTGGTAAGAAGTATCCGTTAAGTGGCCTTGGAAATTTATGAGTTGAGTAAGGATGACTTGGCCAATTAAAATAAAATTTTAAATAGGTTGTTTTTTGTGTATTCTGTCTGGTTCCAGTTTCTCTTGCAAGTAATTATTAAATGTATCAAGCCTATAATGTTTATTACTTATAGAATTGCTTTTCTCTGTGTGAGTTTACTTGGTGGTTGGTTTGTGGGGAGGAGTACTGTAATACCCAATACCCCATCTCCTATGGGCTCTACAACACTCTTTTTTTTTGGAGAGGGTTTCGCTATAGGGGGTGTGCACTCGCCAGACAGACAGAGCGAGACATAGAGACAGAAAGCGAGAAATCGCCCCCCAGTGGGGGATGGTCACGCCGCAATCTCTTCTCCTCCATTCTCCTCTTGGGATCTTGGGCACACACACACACACGCGCCTGGCATGAGTTTTAAGCCACCGGGTCCGGGACGTGAACCGCGGTCGACTATGTGGGGGACCAGCGACATAGCCATTACGCTAACTGCTGGTTCCCTCTACAGCACTCTTTAAATTTTTTTTTTTTCTTTTTAAAATTGCTACAGGATATGTGCGCAAACTAGAAAAAGACAGAGACAGAGAGAGAGGGAAAGTGAGAAAGCACTGCTGGGGGGATAGCCGTACCACTCACTGTCCCTTCTTCTCTATTCTCCTCTTGAGCTTCTGGGCATGCATGCACATGCACCTGATGTGTTTCACAAGCCACTGGGTCTGAGACTCAAACAGCACAATTGGTGATATGGGATCCAGCTACCTTAACCACCAAACCACCAGCTGGCCCCTCTACAGCACTCTTAATAATCATGTATTAAGATGTTGAAGAACTTAAAAGAAATAATCTTTTTGGGGTCAGCAGGTAGCTTGGTGGTTAAAGCACTGGGCTCCCACATGGCTGACTGTGGTTCAAGTTCCAGTGGCTTGCTTTCTCATATCGCTCTCACTTTCTGTCTCTCTCTAGTGATTAAATAATAATAATAATAATAATAATAAAAATAATAATAATAAAATAATAAAATTAAATAATTCTTTTTTTGTTTTAAAAGAAATAACTGTTTCTTAAAAAAAATCAGGGTCAGTCAGAAGACTGATGAAATCTTGACCATTTAAAATAAGATCTTACATAGGACTTGTCTTTGTGGAGTGTTTATGCCTTGGGAGAGGAGCTGAGAGTGAGGTCTGAGGGACATAGTGCCTCCATGCCTGCCTTTCTGAAAAATGATCTGCTGAGGACTCAGTCTGTCCTCAGTAGAGCTATTATCAGCTTATACTGGACATTATTTTTGTTAGCCATAGTTAACACTATTTTGCTGTATTGGTCTGTTAGGTGGTTGTTTTAGTTATATGTCTTTTAAGAAAATGAAGTTGATTTCTCAGTGTTAGGCCTTCATTTAGCATGAAGTTTTAAAACAATACTTTCTATACAAGAGTTATCAGGACACCCAGGAGTGGATTTGGTAGGTGGGGGTGGGTGGATATTGCCTTTCTTTTGTGACTGAAGCCATGTGGTCTACCTTCTCCAGAGAATTCCATCACTGAAGTTAAAATTGTTGGTAGAATAATAATGCAATTCCATAACGATGCACTGGGACAAATAATAGAGCTGAATGAATGACCCAGATCGTAATTTCTGTTATCTGAAGACTGGTATTCTCCACTTCTTTAATTCCAGACCCAAGAGAGAAGATGTTGGTAGGCTTCCTTAGGCTCGTAGTTGAATAAAAGAAAAAAAAGTAGATCTGTATTTAGCATGATCATTGCGGTTGAAAAGAAAAAAAAACACAGTCCTTGCCCTCAGAAATTTTATAATATAATCTGATCAGTGTGGCTAGCAGCATTGGTGTGGAATATCCAGAAAAAGGTTAAATGGGGCTTTATAAATTCTCCTTGAGGGAGGAGGCAGCCCCAGCTGGTTAGCGTCTTTCTTAGCCCCTCAACTCCTCTTCTTCATTTAGTTCTGACCTAATTCCTCTGCACTGAGTATGAGTTTTCTGAGTGTCCTTCATGGTTTCCATTTGGAATAACAGCTTACAGAGAGGTTTAAACTTCAGTTCAGTTTAGTGTTTTGTCATGTTTGGTCTATACTATTTATAGTGGATGGTCTGAGAAATATTTTAATACATAAATTAACATAATTACTTTTCTTTTTTCTTTTTAAATTTTTAATTTTTAAATTAAAAAAAATTAATTTTTTAAAAAACATTTAAAAAAATGTTTGCTTACCAGAGAGAGAGACACACAGAGAGAGGGAAAGTGAGAAATACCCCCCGGGGAAATAGCCATACTACAATCTCTTCTCCTCCATTCTCCTCCGGAATCTTGGGCATGCACACATATGCATGTGGTGTAATTTCTAAGCCGTTGTGTCTTGGACTTGAACTACACTGTTGGCCATGTGGGACCCAGTGTCTTAAACTTCAAGCCATCTGCTGGCCCCACATATTTAATTTTCTTTATCTTTTTACTTGGGAAATTGGCAGTCAAACTTTTGTTAAGGAGATGATTTGATACATTGGAAGGATGCAGTTCTGGAACCAAAGAGACATAAATTCAAATTTCTGTTTTACCTCTTGGCATTACTGTGGACTTAGGCAAATTATTTAAGTCACTGAGTTTTAGTTCCTCCAGAAAATGAGCAGAAATAATCCTATTTCTCTTGAAAGGCTATTATAAAATAAGGACAAACTAAAAGCTATGGTTATATTGGGGAAGGTAGAGGATTGATAAGACCTTTCATTTTATATTTCAAACAAATTCATTCTTTCATTCATGTATTCATCTATCCATTCAACTGTTGAGGCAATCAGAATTTATTTGGTCCTTATCCATATTTGTGTCCCACCCATTACCCCATCCTGACATACGACAAGATTCCATCCCATCCTCAGAGCTAGATAGGGGCCTGACTTCTTCTTCTTCTTTTTTTTTTTTTTTTTTTTTTTTTTTTTCTGGGGTGGGGCTTTTTTGTCAGAGTTGGGCAACAGAGCCCACTCAGGACCTCCAGAGGCTCTTTTTCACTTGAGAGAGTGGAGACACTCTGATGTCTTGTAACCTTCACTTGCACTGGACTCAGGGACTGTTACCCTTTCTGACCATTGGTGACATTGCTTACACTGACCAGCAGAGGTGACTTTTACTCCAGTGTTATCCTCAGAATACCAGCCACATTGGGTGACATTTCCAGCGGTTTATTAGTGTTCTCAAGGTAACATTGGAATCTGAAGATGTTGAGCCCTGTGACAGCTGGTGACCTTCTGATTGCCTTATTGTCCTTGCTAAGGAAGGTGGTAGATTAGCCTGGATGTTGAGGAAATGCTCACAGACTTGAGTTGTGGAAGGAAGTCTGCATTTTTAGATTACCTCAGAAAAATCCCCTGTATCATCCAAGCTGCACTTGGCTAACCTGGAAAATAAAAATCTATAGGGATGGTGGGACCAGCAGTTAGCCTAATGGCTATGTCGCTGGACTCCCACGTAGTTAACCACGGTTCGAGTCCTGGACCCGGTGGCTTAAATTCATGCTGGGCGCGTGTGCATGCATGCCCAAGATCCTGAGAGGAGAATGGATGAGAAGGGATTGTGGCATGGCCATCCCCCCCCCCCGGGGGGGGATTTCTCGCTTTCTGTCTCTCTGTCTCTCTCTGTCTGTCTGGCAAGTGCACGTGCCCTATAGCAAAAACCTCTCCAAAAAAAGAAAAAGAAAATCTATAGGGATGGTTATTTACTTCAGAGAACCATAAGAAACCATCATTGGGGAAACTTAGTTCAAGGTTAAAGATAATAATGCATATTTTTTTCTTTTAAATGTGTATGAGTGAGATATTTTAAAGAATCATAATTATAAAAACACTTGGTGGGGCCAGCAGATGGCATAGAGGTTATGTCGCTGGAATCTCACATGGTCAACTAGGGTTCCCATCCTGAATTGGTGACTTGAAACCTGCACTGGGTGTGTGTATGTGTATCTCCAAGATCCTGGGAAGAGAATAAGAGAATGGAGGTGAAGGGATTGCAGTGTGGCCATCCTCCCTGGGGGGGTGATTTCTCACTGTCTCTGTCTCTCTCACTCTCTGGCAAGCTCTTCCTAAACCTCAGTTGCATTATGTATCCATATGATGTTTTTGACTCATCTAGACTTAAAAAAGATGATAATAAAATGATATAAAAATAACTCAAGGTTTTATGGGGGGTCTACAAGAAGTTCATAAAAATGTGTGTTATGAAAAAACCATACATCGATTTTGGGAACCAGCAGTTAGCGTAATGGCTATGTCGCTGGACTCCCACGTAGTCGACCGTGGTTTGCGTCTCAGACCCGGTGGCTTAAAACTCACGCCGGGCGCGTGCGCGTGCGCGTGCGTGCCCAAGATCCCAAGAGGAGAATGGAGGAGAAGGGATTGCAGCGTGACCATCCCCCCTGGGGGGTGATTTCTCACTTTCTGTCTCTATGTCTCTGTCTGTCTGGCGAGCGCACGTGCCCTATAGCGAAAAACCTCTCCAAAAACAAACAAACAAACAAACAAACAAAATACATCGATTTAAAAATTTTTTTGCACCAAAAGAGACTTGTACTTCAACTTCATTTTCCCACTAACTTGAAGTTCCTTTCTATTTGTGTATGTTTCCCCATTCTTCTTTACCTCAGTCTTTTTCCTGACTTTGTTTAACAATAGGGAATTGAATGGATTCACCGAGCAGCTCTGGGGCTTGATCTGTATAAGGACTTTTGATGATCAAGTGCTCAGGAGGGTCCCGTGCTTAATAGAGTTGTGGGACTACTAAAGTATTGTGTATGTTTTTAGTTATCTCTAGTCTTTGGAAAGGAGAACAGGCTTGCAAAACTTTTCGTGCCTTTATTTGCAGAGACCATTTGTGTCAGTGTTGTGCACATGACCTACAACTGACCTGCTTGGGTAAGGACTAGCTTAGTTCAGCTTTACAAGAGAGGCTGAAGTCAATTATTCTCTAGCTCTGACTGGCCGGAAGACAGATTCTCTCCTCAGTGTCCATCAACATGCAACTTTTAAGCCCTCTTGTACCTCAGCAATGCAGTGATTCATGGAGAGGACATGGGTACTGAGAACCATCTACATGTGCCCTTGAATCTTTTTTTCTCTTGCAAAAGAGTGTAAGTTCAGGTCTTTTTATCTCTGTGGTGAATCTGGTTTCTCCATGTAAACTATTATTTAAAGCACTAGACCACAGCCCAGAGCTTCAGAACTTCCTTCTCCTGCAGTCTTCCCCTGTACTGGGAGCACAAAGTTAGTCTTCTTGGTACTCTGTGAGCATTTCGTTTGGACAAGAACATTTTGCACCTGTTGATGTACTGCTTTTTAATTGTCCTCAGCTGTTTTTCTTTGTTGTTGTTGTTGTTTTCCTCAATAAATTGTAAGGACTTTGAGGTCAGTAACAGTTTCTCCTTTGCGCCCTTTAGTCACAAAATATGTACCTGTGCCTCATGTAGATCCAATGCAGAAAGCTTTGCAACCCAACCATGAGCAGTGGGTGGCTCAGCCATCCGCTTGACTAAATGATATTTTAGTGTTTGGATTAAGGATAATAGTTTCTTTTTCTCCTTTTTTTTTTTTTTAAAGAGGTTTTTGCTATAGGGCACGTGTGCTCGCCAGACAGAGAGAGACATAGAGATAGAAAGCGAGAAATCACCCCCCAGGGTGGATAGTCACGCCGCAATCCCTTCTCTTCCATTCTCCTCTCGGGATCTTGGGCACGCACGCATACACACTTGGCTTGAGTTTAAGTCACCGGGTCTGGGACTTGAACCATGGTCGACTCCATGGGAGTCCAGCGACATAGCCATTATGCTAACTGCTGGTCCTCAATAGTTTCTTTTTTTATTTTTATTTTTTTGAGAGGTTTTCACTATAGGGCACGTGTGCTCGCCAGACAGAGAGAGACATAGAGATAGAAAGCGAGAAATCACCCCCCAGGGTGGATAGTCACGCCGCAATCCCTTCTCTTCCATTCTCCTCTCGGGATCTTGGGCACGCACGCACACGCGCCCAGCGTGAGTTTTAAGCCACTGGGTCCGGGACGCGAACCGCGGTTGACTATGTGGGAGTCCAGCGACATAGCCATTACGCTAACTGCTGGTTCCCCTCAATAGTTTCTTTTTATATTGTGAAGCCAAACAGGGAGGGAGGAAAGTAGGAGAAAGCATTATTATTTTGTTGTAATTTTTTTTTTTTTTTTGGTGAGAGGTTTTTGCTATAGGGCACGTGTGCTCGCCAGAGAGACAGAAAACGAGAAATCACCCTTCGGGCGGGTAGCCATGCCGCAATCCCTTCTCCTTCATTCTCCTCTCGGGATCTTGGGCATGCACGCACATGCGCCCAGCGTGAGTTTTAAGCCACCGGGTCTGGGATGTGAACCGTGGTCGACTACATGGGAGTCCAGTGACATAGCCATTATGACAACTGCTGGTCCCTTTGTTGTGAATTTGATGTGCCCAAAACATATATTTTCACTGATATTAGCACATACTTTAGTGATATTGCCTGAAGAGACTTAGCACAAAGGCAGAGTTTAAATATCTATTTTCAAATATTTAGTATCAGGTGAAGAAACAACATTTTCAAGTCATTCCAGTAAACAATTTGGAAATCAGTGAGTCGTGGGGGGAAATATCTTGGTGTTATTTATGTTGGTTTTGGCATATTTCCTAATGGCTCAGTATTTCTCAGACACCAAGTAGTAGATTAGAAAGGGTTTTTTTAAAAACAATTTTACTAGAGGGTATTTGCACTTGCCAGAGAGACAGAAAGAGAGGGAGAGGGGTAAAGTAGCCCTTAACGGGGCGTGATCACTCAGCAGTGTCTTCTCCTACATCTCTTCACCTTATTGGGATTTTGGGCATCCATGCACGTGTGTCTGATATGTCCCTCAAGCCTCCAGGCCCAGGATTTGAACTACATTGTTGGCCATGTGGGATCTACCACCAGGCCATGGGACAGGAGATTTAAAAGGACACTATTTTGACCTTGCCTAGTGGGATATTTTACAATTAGAGGTAATAATGTGCTAGAGTTGTTCTCTGGAAAAGTTTTTTCTCTGGAAAAAACTCTATGAGTTGTTCTCTGGAAAAGTTCTCTGGAAAAGTCGTTCTCTGTCAGATAGTTTATTTGAAAAGTGATTTCTTAATTTTAATGTTTTTGTGGTGTGGCTATTACTCTTCAAAATAAAAATGACTTACCTATATATTTAAAATTAAGGCAAAAAAAAAAATCACACACAGATTTGTTGAAAACTAGATTTAAACAGTAGTTCTCATTGACCCCAGATGCATTTTGGAACTGCTGTAGTAATAGCTGAGGATGACTAAGGTAAGGAGTTCAGTGTATTTTAGAGGGTCAAGGACCTGACCCTCGTTGTTTCAACTCCCTCTTGGAAGGCTTTGACCTGTGTAACTCATCAGCTGGCCCTTTACTTGGTGGTGTCACAGACTGACTTTATTAAACCAGTAGAACTGCTGCCCTTCCCAGTACACTCAGAAGGTCTCACAGGTCTGAGCTATTGGTTTAGAAGAAGAAAATATCTCCTGTTTTCTTCCATGTCATTCCATCAGGCTGTAAGAGTTACTAATAAGGCAATAAGTCTTCAAAACATAGATTGCTAACTCCCCAGTCCCTGTGACCGCCCTTTTCATGGTATGCAAGGCCAGCTGTACAGCCAGATGTGTGCGTGTGTAGCAAGGTGGGTTCACTGCCAAGGGAAACAGCAGTTCCAGAACAGTGGGATTGAATGCCTCTGGAATCTATGGGAAGAGAGGATGCTTGAAGTGGTGTAAATAGCCAGCTTTGCCCCCAAACACATCCTCCAAAGCCTCAAGGATGGTTAGAAGAGATAGGTAATCATCAGCTGGAGTCATTAAGGAGTCCCTTGGGAAACCTGGACCCTTTAGCGACAGCTAAGATACTTCCCTTCCCAGCTTTGTTACCTGTGCGGCATGGACTTGGATTCATATTCAGTTTTAGTTTCTTCTCTTTGATGATGTATACCAGGTATGAATGTGGACTAGGGGATGCATTCAGAAAGTCCTCATTGTCGTCTTACACTCACTTCTTCCCCGTATCTTCCCCTGAGGTTCCCATCTCTTTCACTCCTTTTAAGAATTTTAGGATTAGGGCCATGTCTGCCTTCCTTGGCAGGTGACATCTAAACTTTGAAAACCTTCCCTGCCTTATCATTAGAACTGAGGAAGAAACTATGAATCTAATGATGTAACTGTTAAGAGGCTCTGAATAACTCTCAGATGTATTACCATTCTGAATGGCCAGCCAACTTAGCTTGTAGCTATCTGGAGCTTAGAATAGTGCAATGCACTCCACTTTCCAGGTTTCTTCCTATATTTTGACTTATTGGTAGGCAACTTTTGTTTTCCTTTAGAATCATCCCAGCACACACGTTTCCTTTTAGGCGGAGGGTCATTTATTCACCAATCAGGTGACCTCAGGTACTGATGGTATCAAAGCAACAGTTGTGTCCACTAATTTCATCATGTAAAAGTTGTCAAGACCTAGAAATAATGTCCTTAAAACTGATATTTCATAGGCGAAGAAACCAAGTGATGGGACCAGCAGTTGGCGTAATGGTTGTGTCGCTGGACTCCCATGTAGTTGACCGCGGTTTGAGTCCCGGACCTGGAGGCTTAAACTCACACCGGGCATGTGTGTGTGTGTGCCCAGTATCCCGAGAGGAGAATGGAGAAGGGATTGCGGCATGGCCATTGCCCCTGGGGGTG
>NW_006203430.1:7860764-7861421 GCF_000334495.1 Tupaia belangeri chinensis
GAGAAAGACAGAGAGAGAGAGAAGGAAAGTGAGAAAGCAAGCTGCCAGGTCCGGTACTCTAACCACAGTCAGCCATGTGGGAATCCAGCTGCCTTAACCACCAGTCACCTGCCTGCCCCTAAATGTGGCAAATCTTATACAAGAAGAATGTACTGCAAGTTATGAGGGCACACAATTTTCGGGATGATCAGAAAAAGCTTCAAAGAAAAGTTATACTTGAGATGGGTCTTAAAGGATGAAGTGCTTGCTAGTACATTTCTTTCTTAAAATTGTTTATGTGATGGGCCAGCAGATGGCATAGTGGTTATGTCACTAGACTCCCACTGGCCTACTGTGGTTTGAATCTCAGACCCGGTGGCTTAAACTCACGCCGGGTGCATGTGCGTGCTTGCCCAAGATCCCGAGAGGAGAATAAAGGAGAAGGGATTGCGTGGCCATCCCCCCGGGGGGTGATTTCTCGCTTTCTGTCTCTCTGTCTCTCTGTCTGTCTGGTGAGCAATGCGCCTTATGGCAAAGACCTCTCCAAAAAAAAAAAAAAAAAAAAAAAGAAAGAAACCAAATGATGTGCTCAAAGTAACAAGAATGTTACTGTGGGGAACCAGCAGTTAGCGTAATGGCTATGTTGCTGGACTCCCACGTAGTCGACCGCGGGTCGTG